>NC_081407.1:719883085-720229335 GCF_030272615.1 Cryptomeria japonica
TTGCACCTCCTTCCTTGCTTCTCCAAATCACACTTGAAACAATGAGTGAATGATTTGAATAATGAAAAAAAAACACACACCCCAAATATATAGAGCGCTCACGATTTCAATTTCCCATAGGCCGACTTGGAAAATAGGCCAAAAATAAATAAAAATTTAATAAAAGAAGAGGCCGACTTTATAAAAACATTAAATAATACCCCAAGCGCCCCAATTTTATTTTTAAATTAATAATAATTAATTTTAAATGCCTTTATAATTAAAATTTCGATTTTTTAAAGGCATAAATTAATTATTAAATGTTTTGCGCACTTATTAGATGTCAATTTAATTTCAAAAATATTTCAAGGTTTTATCGAAATTGGCATTTAATGTGTCATAGATGATATTGGCGCCTAGGCATGGCAAGATAATGGACATCAACAAGATCGCTCTGGTCCCTGGGAGAGGGACAGGAGAGCCCTTACACTTTAGCCTTGCAATTGTTGTTTTTCACGTTCAACACTTCATCCTGGACGTCCAAAATGGCATTTTACTTGAAATCTTGAGTTTGATCTATTCAATTTTTGGAACGAATGCTCCTTAGAACCATTTTCGCCCTGGTCCCTTGGTGAGGGACAGGAGCGATTTTGCCTTTTGCCCTTTGTTTTTGTCTTTTCCAATCGCCAATGCAAGTTGTGAGATAGGCAATGGTCATTATTGTTCGTCCTATGTATGTTCAATTCGTTTCTTCAAGGCAAAAGAGGCTCTTCCAAGATTTTCGCCCTGGTCCTCCAGTGAAGGACAGGAGCGATTTTTGTATTTGAGCCTAAGATTATTGATTCTTGGGGTAATTTCTTTGTTCACCATCTTCTTAAAGGCATTTCTGACTTTGCACAACCTTGCCTTGGCGTGGTCTTGGAAGGAAATGATTGTTTTAATGAATATCGCCTTGGTCCTTGACTGAAGGACAGGAGCGCCTTTTAGTTTATTGCACAAATTCTTAATCGTATCAACCTTGAATCACTTTCTAGACGTAGAATATCATTCCCCCCTTCATCTTGAGTCTTGGCAATGAAAGTAGCATTCCAAAACGTTAGGTTTTTTTAGCAAATTTGAAGATTTCGCTCTGGTCCCTTGGTGAGGGACAGGAGCGCCCTAGCCAATTTTCATCGATTTGGTGGTCTTTGTTACTTCATTCCTCCGTGAAACCTTTTAAACATCATTTTGACCTTGCGTCTTGACTTGGATTCGTCTGAATTTGGAGAGGAAGGTTAGCTAATGTGTTTTTCGCCCTGGTCCCTGGGAGAGGAACAGGAGCGATTTTGCATTTATAAGCTCACTCCGAAAAATTATCTTCAACGGATCGATTGCGTCTTCCTTCACCCACCTCAAACGCGAAACTTGCCTTCCTTTTGCCAAAAACTTGTCTTGAGGGAAAATCGCTCTAGTCCCTTGGAGAGGGACAGGAGCGCCCTGGCCTTTATGAGCTCATTTATGCCTTGTTAACTTTCAAAACTATCTTCAATGGGTTGATTACGTCCTCCTTCATGCCTTTGATGTCTCAATTTGTCCAAACAAGGTCAGGAATGACTCAAATAAGCCTTTTCACCCTGGACCCTTAGTGAGGGACAAGAGCGCTTCGCCTTGGTCCCTGGGAGAGGGACAGGAGCGAAATTCGCTCTAGATCCTCAATGAAGGACAAGAGCGAAATTTGACTTTTTGAACTCTCTATCAGGATAATTTTTATGGAATATAACATTTAAGTATAAGTTCTTTCTTATACTTTAAGTTATATTCCATATATACTTTCAGGATGTTTGAGAGTGGTTTCAGACCTCCAGGAGTTATATAGGAAAATCTAGTTTTTGGAGGTTTTTCAGTTTCCAGACTTAGTCAAATTTCAGGATCAGGACTTTCAAACTTAGTCAAATTTCAGGATCAGGACATTCCAAACTTAGTCAAATTTCAGGATCAGGACTTCACTCCAGCAGGACCTGCTATCCTATTGATCTCCCTGACAGCACTCAAAATGCAAAGGCTAACTAACAAAACCCTAAAAGACCAAAAAACAAACCCTAAAAAGCAAAAAAAAAAGCAAGGGTCCCCATTTGCAATGGGGCGATGTGTGAAAACGTCACAACAGGCCCACATAATCTGAAATGGAGATTTGGAAAGCTTGTTTCAAGACATAATATTTCCTTTGATTTCCTTTACCACATAGCTTTGATTTGGCCCCACCAAAATTTTGAAATAAAAGAAAATTTTTTAAAAGAATTCTTAAAAAAAAAAGTATCCACCTCATCAGTCTATGCTAGGTGTGGTAACACAAAATAAGGAGGTGGCCCTTAATGAAGATGTGTCACTTTAGTGAAGATAGAAGAAAACAAACCCTTTAACATCCACCGGCTATATAAGAAGACACTAATCCTGATTCTAAGGCATCGATCAAAGCAATTTATAGAAATCTAATCTAGATAAAATGATTGATCATTTCATTGATCAAACATACATTGATAAGGAGAATTGGAACAAATTTGAGTTTAAGTCAAGTTGCAGCAGACAGAGAGGCAGAGCTACAAATTTGAGGATCAAATTTCAGATCAGAACTGATTGTTATTTCCCAAATTTCTGATTGTTATTTCCCAGATTTGAATTAATGATGCATTAAGGGTGTGAAGAATTGTTTTGTTTGCATGTTTCTTGATTCATTATATGTCTTCCAGGTTTTGATAGGAGGATCGGAAGCTGATAAAGAGATGGTTTCAGACTACACTCAGGCAAATTGAATTCAAGGACTCGCACATCAATATCCACATTTGAAAAGAGACAATATCAAAATTCAATCACATGAAGAAGATGGATCAGACCAATACTATGCACTTACAGAGCTGAATGCAGGATATTGAACACCTTAAACAGAATTGGAGTTTGATACAAAGGCAAAGGAGCAGATTTCAAAGGAATTTCAGATCATTTTCCAAGGTTCTGATTAGGTGTTTGATATGAAGATAGAAGAAAAGAGAAAGATGAGCACCCAAGGAAGCATGGAGGACAAGTCACGACAACATCAATCTGGAAGATAATTATTCAGAAATAACTTCCTCCACCATTTAAGAGACCTGATCACACTTACATTAAGAAGCAGGTTGAAAGGAAGTGCTCCCTGATTGGAGTAAAATCTGCTTCCATTGCTTATAGTTGGGAGCGATGTAGGCACTTGAATGGATGAAATGAAAGGAGTGGGCAAAGGATGTATTAAATTTCAAGTTTGGATTTCAACTTCATTTGAACATTTGAGTGAATTTCCTGATTCGCTCCTGTACCTTCCAAAGGGATAGGAGCGAAGTTATTCAAGCTCATGTACCTTGCTAAGATCAAGAAGACAGGATTGGAGAAAGAATGGACAAAGAGAAGGAATTGACTTATACATGCCCTTGAAGTAAGTGAATTCAAAATTGAGCGATGAAAAAGAAAAGAATTTGTGCAAACTTGACAAATCCGCTCGTGACCCTTCCAAAGGTACAGGAGCGAATTTTCTTTGAGGTCATGTACCTTCCAAAGGTACCCAAGCAAAATCTCTTCTAGGCCTTCCTAGGGGTCAAAATGATGATATTTTCATATGGAAGAATTGGAATCTAAGCCTAAAATGATGAAAAGAAGGCAATAAGTGAATTTAGCTAGTAAAGAAGCTAATTCGCTCATGTACCTCTCAGAGGGACAAGAGCGAAATCCTCAAATGGCCTTAATTGCTCACTCAAACAATTAAATGGATCCTATTATGAGCTAGGTTGAGGGCAGATGGACTTGATCAAGGTGGAAGGACTCAAAAACTAAGTTTAAGAGCAAAATTGAAGGAATATGAAGTGTTTGAATAAAAAAGAAGAACTTCGCTCCTAACCCTTCCAAAGGTACATGAGCGATCTTCTTAGAACGACCCCCTATCTCACTTAATGCACTAAGAAGATCTTGTTTTAAGCTAAGATGGAGGCGAATTGACTTGATCATGGTGAGAAAGGAATTAAGAAATCAAGTCTAAGGCAAGATAAAGGAGGAATTAAGTGTGAATTCAGCTGAAAACAAAATCCGCTTGTGTCCTTCTCTAAGGTACCAAAGCGAAATGCATTAATGGTGAATGATTTGCTAATAAAGGCGTGTTAAAGGATTTCTTCAAGGTAATTTCAAGTGGCCAAACGTCCTAAAAATCATAAGAATTAAACATGCCTCAATCAAATAATGGTAAAAACTTCATCTTTTCTCAATTCGCTCACGTCCTAAAGGATTTCTTCAAGGTAATTTCAAGTGGCCAAACGTCCTAAAAATCATAAGAATTAAACATGCCTCAATCAAATAATGGTAAAAACTTCATCATTTTCTCAATTCGCTCACGTCCCTTTCTAAGGTACTGTTGGGACCATTTCACACATCGCCGCATCAAAATGGGGACATGTTGATGTGTCTTTTGTACACAACCAAACACAGAATAAAATACCCAAAGGTATCTTATCCTCTCTTGAGTAAAGTTCCTGAATGCTGAAGATATCGCAGAAGGATCAATCGGAGGAACTTCAAGGTTCTGTTATGTAGGATCTCTACTCGTGGATAAGCACCAGTGGTCGTTGTGTTTGCTGTTTTACAAGGGGCCTTACGTACTTTCAAGGAAAGCTTGTTCGTACAACTACTTTTCTAATGAGGAAACAAGATTCTCTTAATACTGACTGATGTTTCAAAAAGATCAAAAGATAAAGGTTTTAAGGAGGTGATATTTAAACTAATCCTAAAGAACGACTCAATGAGGACTGGTCTTGATAAAACTCTACCAATTTCAGTATTGCCAAAGATTACACCTCCACTGAAATTGGTGCGATCTTCTAAGGGGATTCAATGGTTTTCAAATCATCAATGGGGTAGATACTATCAATTAGATACATATCAATACCACAACAATGATTGAACTTTCAAACAATCTTAATGCCTCCAGTTGACCACATAGGGCTTACTTACAATCAGTAAGGAGCTAGTGGTTTGGATTATGAGTTTTACCAAAAATCAAGCACAACATTCGTCCTTCAATCCTAAAACTTAAATGCTATCTCTACTAAGAGTGATTCAAGAAGATAAACAACCATGAAAATAGCCACAAGGATTGCAATAAAACACCATAACTTCAATATTTCATTGATCTCATAGTCAAATAAAACAACAATTGTTCAACTTTCTCTCTTCACTACTTACTTCTCCGTTGCTGACAATATTAAACTTATTTCTCTTTTTTAATTCTAACTCTCTCTCTCTCTTTAAAATGAAATGAGTGAGGGCTTAAATAGCACTCTCAAATACAATGAACGGCCTAGATCAAAAGAAGATCCATGGCTGAGATTCTGACACCTAAACCCTAATTAGGGTTTATAAAAAAGTCCCCATTTAGATAAACATTATCAATCCACAGGAAATAGGAATTGGACAAATAACGAGGAAACATAGCCCAATGGGAATAAAGTTGCCACATCATTTTATAACAACTTTTTATCTAAAACTTTGTTCCCTTTCCTATGCTCTTTTCTAGCATATTCAATGAATCTGGACATAATCCCCTCAATCTCAGCAATGGGAATCTCATGAAGATTCTTCATTCGTTCTTCCAAGTGGAGGACTTGATCAAAAGCAGTGAGAAGAGTCGTCTCCCATCCAGGCTCTAGCTCTTTTGTTTTCTCAATCAGGAACATAGCAGCATACATCCGACCTCGCTGCTCCTCTATGACCAAGTTCTCTTCCTTGCAAAAAATGATCTTGATCCTATCTTCCAACTCTTGGACATCCACATCTGTCTCAATCTTAATCCTTCTGTCAAGGATCGTACACAATACATCAAACACCTTGTCTTGAATAGGATGGATGGTGTCTTCAACTTGGCTGCATCTGGTATTGATATCTCCGAAAAGAACTTCCTTCATCTGGAGCAAAGTTGACCACTGCAAAAGGCTATGGGCTTCTCCATCCATTATCTTCTCTTGTGCTAGAATCTGTCTCGGTGTCCTTCTTATCACTTGCAAGACCGGGATGACAACATCTCTAGTGTGAGCGAATGCATCCACAGTTATTAATAGATTATGAATGATCTCAAAAACCTGGATAGCCCGATGGACTGTCTTCATCATCCTTGTTGCAAATTCAATGGCGACCTTGTAAGATTCATCAATCCAAGAACTCATGAGTTGGGCTAAGTTCTTCATCCTTTCTACCTCATTTACCGATTCGGGAGGAAGTGCGTGCAAAGGTGATATTGTTGGATCTTGTCGTCTCAATGGCTGACTAAGATGACTAAAGTAATTTCTCCAAGCATTAACCTCTCTTTCTAGCTTCTTATTCTTTTCCATTTCTTCCTTGAGTTTGTCATTAAGTGCTCTCACTGAATCAGTTGCTTCTTCCATGGCTTGCTCGGAGGTAAGTGGACCAAGATCAAATGTCTCTAGATCATATTCCTCTACTAGAATCTCATCCTCATACTTGTCTACCACTAGTGTAGCTATTTGTACCTTTCTAGATCCTGCTTCATCTCTAATTACCTTTGACATCTTTGTGGCCTTCCTCTTTTCGATCTCTTCATGGGAACGTCCTATGAGACTTTCCAAGTCGAACACTTGTTCTTCCTCTTCGACCACAACTACCCTTGTCAGTCTTTCTTTTAGCCAATCTGGAATAGAAGACTTTCTTTCCCTCACTTGTATTTCCCTAGGCAGATGTCTAACTTCTCTAAAGGGGGGATGTTGCTTCATCATCATTCCTTCCTTCTTGTTGCTCATTAGCCCCAACCTGGAGAGATTGACTTGATGAATGCTGAGGTGTTTGTCCTTTACCTTGTTTATCATTCTGCACCATGGATTCCATAGACTCATCAATCTCATACACTATCTGTCTTTGATCTTCTCTTTGACTTGTTTCTTTTTCATGCCTAGAAGATGTACTCGGTGGATGATCAAGATTTATTTTTTGCTTCTTCTTGGAAGGTTCTCTCTTCTCAGGTCCTTCCTTTCTATTTGATCCCTTGGAATGAGAAGCATTCTCACTCACACTTGCTTCTCCTTCCTCTGTTCTTGTTTCCAGGGTGAATGTCATAAATACATTCTGCCCTTTCAACTTTTGATGTTGTACGTCCACCCATCTGCGAGTGCAAGTTAAAACGGGATCCATCAATGCTCTTAAGTCTACAACTTCGGGCTCGTTCCAATCTATCTTCACCTCTTTATCCTCCTTCTCATAGGAAGATTGGAGATATCTACCACAGTCCTGGGCTTGATCGGCTACTCTATAAACCTTACATTTCCCGATGAGATCCAAGGGTAATCTGGAGTGCATCTTTCTTTTCACTTCTATATCATCCTGAATATTCATCCAGAAGTCTTCAACTTGAAACTCATGCTTGTATTTCTTCCCAACTGTCTCTTCCATGTGACCATGAGGGTCAAAATTCTCCCTTGAGGCAAAAGATGTGAACGAATATAGAGATAACTCCTTCTCTGCATCCTCCGCGGCTTGAGAATGAGGACATACTTCAATTGAATTCCCTAGTAGAATGGGTACAGGGATTCCATTTCCATGCTTATGTCTTGATGCTCTAGCACAGGCTGCCAACTATTTGGTCACCTCAAGTAATATTATCCTATCTGTAGGATACCTTGGCAACATGTAGGGAGGTGAAGGGCATCCATGGACCCTGATATAGGTGAATTTTGGAAACTGAATGAACCATGCACCATGCTTCTTCACGAGTTCTTGTGCCTCCGGAGACAATCTGTGATGAATCCCTCCTTGCAATGTCCTGGTGATATACATTGTGAAGGTGTCATTGATTAGCTTGTAGTCATTCCTTGGCGGATGATGTAGTTGAACATAAGATTCAGAAACTCTTATTTCTCCGGGTCCTCTCCCAACAACTCCTCTGTGTGGTAGCCCTGCATACTCAAAACTTCTGACTAAGGAATATATAACATATGAACTCATGTGAAATGACTTGGTAGGGGCTAGCCTCCTCAACTGCACGTCCAGGTTATTACTGATGATTCTAGCCCAATTGAGCTTTCCTTTTCCTTGGACAATCACTTGTATGAAGAAGACCATCCATTTGTCGAAGAAGAAGGCTTGAGAGGCACCAGTAACCCAATTGAGCATGGTTATCAAGTCTTTGAATTCTTCTTGGAAATCAATTATGTGCGGCGTATTGGGAATCTTGTTCAAACGAGGTCTACTCTTGAGTAACCAATTCTTGTTGATGAAGTTCAGACAAGAATCAGGATCATCCTCGTAGATAGACCTAGCTCCTTCCAAACTTTTGTAGATCATGTCTCTCTGCTCCAGGAGATGAAAAGCTTCACTTATAGCTTCCTCTGAAAGGTAGGCTAAGACAGTTCCATCCTCAGCTACGATCGTCCTTGAATGTGAATCATAGTGTCGAGCACATTCAATCATCAACTCGTGACACTTGACTGCAGGAGGGAAACCTGTGGCCTTGATGATGCCACTCTCAATTATCCTCTTGGCAACAGGCGACGGCTTGCCGATGTAGGGCGCTTCCCGAAACTTCTTCACATTGAAGTTTCCTAGATTGGTGTCTCTGGTATTGCTCCACTTGGACACGATCCTGGTCTCCAAATCATCGTTCTTTTGACCCTCCTTGATGAGAGCCTGTCGGGTAGTGGATCCACTAGCTTTGGGGGTTGTCATTTGATACCTGCAAGAAACGCTTAAGTTAGGTTTGAGCATGATATCTTAAAATAGTAGATTTGAGACCTTTCAAGGAAGTGATAGATTACAATTTGAAAACAATGTGATAAATCCTTAGAATTATGAATTTCCAAATTGATATTACTTATAAATTAAATCAGATTATGCAAGACTTAATCTTACAAAGGATTAATATAAAAAATCAAATCTAATCTTCAATATGCCTTCAAAATCTGATTATACATACCTCCTCCTTGATTTTAGCTATCAACCTTGAAAAAAATAGATAAAGGAAAATGAGAATTTGCTGGATAAGAGGTCTTCGATCACTTTTCAGGTCCTTCCTTTTGATAACTTAACCTTCAATCAGCTTCCAGCAAGAAGTTCGCCTTCAAAATCTGGAAGTTTGCCTTCAAATCTGCTCTTCTTCGCACCTCCAAATCTGCTCTTCTAATTTGCATAGGAGAAAATGAATGATTGATTAATGATTTCAAAACACACCTCTCCTTTATAGGGCGCTCACCTCATTTTGCCAATAGGCTGCCTTGATTAGTGCATAAATAAATAAAATAAAAACCCCTCTACAAGCTGGCCGACTTGATTATAAAGCAAAAATAAAATGTTTTGGGCGCCAAAGTGTGGATTTTTTAATTTTAGGATAATTTCAAAGCCTAAAGGTTGATTTTAGGTTGATTTTGCCAATCTTAGGAATAGCTTAATCAAGGTATATTTGCATTATTTATCAAAGATAAGGCTTAGCGAATGATTTGAAATAGGAAAAACGTGCCTTGAAGAGATTCACATGTGAGTTATTTGAAGAGACAAGGTAAATCTAGAAGATGTTTTTCTTAGACACTAGAATGTCCATGGTATGAGAGAGGTTTAGATCACCCCAAGGAAGCTCGTTTGACTATCTCACTTAGTTATATTTACTTCATTAATCAACATCTTCATGACCTTGACTTTTCACCCCTTCATGCTCTTGTCATCATTTCTTTGCCTAGTCCAAACAAGGTGAAAAATAGGTATCTCCAAGGATTTCGCCCTGGACCCTTTGGAAGGGTCAGGAGTGATTTCCTTGATTTTGCCTTAATTGTCTCATTTTTTACTCCAGATTCCTCTTAAAGGTGAGCACATGCTAGCTTTAGCTCAACGAAGCCTAGGGATTCAATTTTCTAGCTTCCACCAAGGGCAAATTAGGTGATTATAAGAATTTCGCTCTGGACCCTTTGGAAGGGTCAGGAGCGAAATTCACCTTTTGCTTGCTTATCCACAGTCAATTTCATTTTCTTCACTTCAACTCATCTAGACTCCCTCATTTTGAATCCACTTCTCAACTTGGCAACATTGTTTGATCCTCACAAGGCCAAAAAAGGAAAATTCGCTCAAAAACCTAGCCAGGGACAGGGCCTATCCAGAATTTCGCTCTGGACCCTTTGGAAGGGTCAGGAGCGAAATTCAAGTTTAAACTCAAAATTTGCATTTTGGGGGATCAAAAGTCTTTCCAAGGCAATCCAAATGGCTTCT
The DNA here is from genome assembly GCF_030272615.1 of Cryptomeria japonica. Classification (NCBI taxonomy): domain Eukaryota; kingdom Viridiplantae; phylum Streptophyta; class Pinopsida; order Cupressales; family Cupressaceae; genus Cryptomeria; species Cryptomeria japonica. Next base: position 719,893,313 of record NC_081407.1, read on the forward strand.
CTCACCCTTGTCTAGGCCTGACTTCACTCAAATTTTGGAGAAAAAAATGGTTTTAGGGGTTTTCACTCTGGACCCTTCGGAAGGGTCAAGAGCGAAAATCACTTTTTAGGCTTCTTCCTCCATCCTTTCAACTTGAATCAACCTCAAAAGGCAAGAAAACACTTCTTCACACTCATCCAAGCTACAAAAAACCCAAAGTTTGACTTGTCTTGCAAGGAAAGTAGGTGATTGTAGAATTTTCGCTCTGGACGCTTTGGAAGGGTCAGGAGCAAAAAATCCTTCAAATTCATGGATCACTAGCAACTTGAAGTCATTCCTAAAGACCCCTCCCATCTCAATTTACTTTAGTCTGCAATTGCCTTTGCATAAAATTGGAAAAAAAGGTGGTTCTAGTGAAATTTCGCCCTGGACCCTTTGGAAGGGTCAGGGGCGAATTTCCATTTCTAGGACAAAATCTCTGCCTTTTATCGCTTTCAAACATTCCCAAAGGCAACAACATGTCCATTCTTCTTTTCAACATGCCTTGGATATCAAAACCTGGTCAAACAAAGAAGGAAATGAGTTCTACGTAGATTTTCTCTCTGGACCCTTTGGAAGGGTCAAGAGCGATAATCATGTTCTAGGCTTGATTGTTCATTTTTCCAACTTCAATCTTCTCTGGGAGGCAAACATAGATCATTCTCCACCTAAGGAACAAGATTTGAAGCCCAAACAAGGGAGCAAATGAGGTTTATAATGAATTTCGCTCTGGACCCTTTGGAAGGGTCAGGAGCGAAATTCATACTTTGGGCTCATCTTTCAAAGCGTCCACTCCCTCTCAAGGCAAGAATATACCAATTCACTCACCAACATGCCAACGCCTAGCCAAAACAAGGAAGAAAATAAGAGCTATAAGGATTTTCACTCTGGACCCTTTGGAAGGGTCAGGAGCGAAAATCATGTTTTGAGCTTGATTCTTGATTTTTCAAACTCTAATCCTCTTTGGGAGGCAAACATAGATCATTCTTCTTGCATCTCCACCAAGATCCTAACTTTGGCTAAGGGAAAAATGAGTGTTTTCAAGAATTTCGCTTTGGGCCCTTTGGAAGGGTCAGGAGCAAAATTCACCTTTTAGGCTAGAATCCTTCATCTTTTCCACCTTTACTCACTCCCTAAGGCTAAAACATTCAAAAACACCTCCAAACATGCCTTAGAAACTGGGAAATTGGTTTGGACAAAGAAGAAATTGAGGTGCATAAGGATATTCGCTCTGGACCCTTTGGAAGGGTCAGGAGCGAAATCCTCACTTTTGGCTAGTTTCTCACTTCCTTTCATCTCATTCTCGTCCAAACTTGATCAATTCAACTTCCTTCTATCGCAATCAAGACAATCCTCCGTCCAACTAGGTCTAGGCAAGTTCAAACTAGGTTTTTAAGGCCAAAGGAAGGCAAAATGGAAGATTTTGCTCTGGACCCTTTGGAAGAGTCAGGAGCGAGATTCTCCTTTTAGGTTGATTTTCATCATCCCAAGGTCTAAAACTTCCTCTGCAAGGAAAACATACATCAAAACCTTCTCATCTATGCCTCAAAAATCTACAATTTTGGTCATATCCTTGAACAAAGTGGAGAAAAAGGTAGATTTTGCTCTGGACCCTTTTTAGGAGCGAAATCCATGCCTTAGGTCAAAATCTTCATCATTTAATGCTTTCAATCACTTCTTACGCAAAAAACTTTGACCACAAGACTTCTTGAGCAAACCAGGAGAAAAAAAGGTGTCTACTTGGAATTTCGCTCTGGACCCTTTGGAAGGGTCAGGAGCAAAATTCATCCAATTAGGTTAAATTCACCTCTTTCCTTCTCAACTTACTTCAAACTTGGTTAAAGTCGACTCTCCTTATCACCCTTATGTCATCTTGCCATTCACTTAGCTCAAAAATCTTCATTCTCCATGTCTTAGGCCAAAATTGAGGGTCAGGTGAGGATTTCGCTCTGGACCCTTTGTAAGGGTCAGGAGCGAATTTCCTCTTCCAGGCTAACTTCCGTCATTTTGTCGCTTCAAACCTTCTTCCTAAGGCAAAAATGCATTCCAATCTCCGACATCGTGCAGTAGAAGTTTCGAACTTGGTCAAGACAAGGAGCAGAGCAGAGGAAACATGAATTTCGCCCTGGACCCTTTGGAAGGGTCAGGAGCGAAATTCATGGTTTTGGCTCATTTTACAACTCAAACCTCCTTTCCTTGCCTTGGCTATAACTTTCCAAGACCTCTTCAATCATCATCAAGTGATTTTGCTAATTAGTCCCTAAAATCACCTCCTGAATCTCCCCTTGGCCACTGACTCTGCTTAATAGGCTCTGACATGGAGGAAAACAAGACTCTGACAAGAAAACCAACATTCCAGACCTACCCTGACCTGAGACCTATCATCTCTTTCAACCAATCTATCCATCTTCATTCCCCTGAAAGGTAAAACACCTCTTGCGACAACCCTAGGGTTCAAGGTAGACAACCTATGACCTCTGACAATCTCTGTGCAATCCTGGATAAATCCACTGTCAACTCCTACTAAGGGCTACGTCCCAGCAAGTTCAGACCTGGGGTTTACGTCCCAGACCAAAATCACTCTTCCAAAGCAATTCCCAAATTTGCAAGTTTCAAAATGATGAAAGATGCTATCATTTAGGTTTTCATCTCCTTATAACCCCTTTCCCTTTGCAAGTTGAACCCTAAAGAATAATAAAGCTTGTGCTTTATAATTAAAGTGACACTTTCCCAATTATGGCGTCAAACTATAGAAAAATATCACTTTATTGCGATTAAATAGCTTCAAGCATCCAAAAAGACTCCGGGAGGTGAGAATCATGTAGCAAAGTTCAAGACCTTTCCAACGAGCTATAACACATAGGCATATCAAACCAGATGAAGCCAAAAACCCCTTATTACTCCGAAATGGCTATATACATAGCCTTATTTTAATTTATTTAATCGCTAACTTAGGAAATATTTAAATATATTAAAATATTTCCATAGAGCCAATAATAGCCCAAAATAACCAACCAAACATGAATCTGACTCTGTCACCTGTCTGTGACTGATGCCGGACAAGATGGGCCAACTGGCAGTCCCATCCCTAAAATCTAGGGATGCTCCTAGAAACTAGGAAACACAGCCAATCTTCCTGAAACTGAAACCATGGTATGGTCCCGTGGAACCTCAAATATGGAAACTGCCACAACCTCCTAAAAAGTAGGGAATCTCCCTAAAATCAAGGAACTGCTCCCAACGGCCCACAAACTGCCTGAAACACCAACTCCGGATATTGAATACCTTGTGTGAGTCTGTATCCACCACTGCTAGCCTACGAGACCCCCATAACAAGCTAACTCACATGTCTCTACTAGACAAACTAAAGAGGGGACATGACACACTCCAAGGGGTCAAAGAGAAAGGAGGGACCTAAAAAGAGAGAACCATCCAAGAAGAAACAAAAGGTGAATCCTGATAATCCATCGAGTACTTCTTCTAGACATGAAAAGGAGATAGGTCAAGGAAAGGATCAAAGAGAGAAGGTGTATGAAGTAGATGAGTCTATGGAATCCATAGTACAAAATGATAAACAAGGCAAAGGACGAACACCTCAACACTCATCAAGTTAGTCTCTTCCTCTCCAAGTCGGTGCTAATGAGCAACAAGAAGAAAAGAATGATGATGAAGCAACATCTCATTTCAGAGCCGAGAGACCTTTGCCTGAGGAAATACAAGTAAGGGAGAGAAAATCTTCCATTCCAGATTGGCTAAAAGAAAGACTTACGAAGGTAGTTGTGGTTGAAGATGAAGAGCAAGTATTTGATTTGGAAAGTCTTCTAGGAAACGGTCAGGAAAAGATCGAAAGGAAGAAGGCTACCAAGATGTCAAAGGTAATTAGAGATGATGCAGAATCCAGGAAGATACAGATAGCTACACCAGCAGGGACAAGTACGAGGATGAGATTATGGTAGAAGAATATGATTTAGAGACATCTGATCTTGGTCCACTTACCTTGAAGCAAGCCATGGAAGAAGCGACCTATTCAGTCAGAGCAGTTAATGATAAACTAAAGGAAGAAATGGAAAAGAATAAAAGGTTGGAAAAGGAGGTTAACGCTTGGAGGAATTATTTTCGCCACCTTAATCAGCCGTTAAGACGACAAGATCCAGCAGTCTCACCCTTGTAGGCACTCCGTCTTGAGTCAATAAATGAGGCAGAAAAGATGAAGAACTCAGCCCAACTCATGAGTACATGAATTCATGGATCCTATAAGGTAGCCATGGAATTTGTAGCAAGAATGATGAAGACAATCCACAGAGCTATCCAAGTCCTTGAGATCATAGATGAAAAACTCGGATTTTGCAATAACTCGGCAAGGCCAAAAAAATTTTAAAACTCGGGACTCGCCAAAACTCGGCAAAAAACTCGGCAAAACTCGGCAACTTTATCGAACATTTGAAAATACATTTTTTTTTTATGTATAATTCAAAAACACACATTTACACCAAATTTGTATAACATATATGATTTCCATGATATATAAATCAAATTTTTTTGGTAATACATAGCAACAAATGCAAGTATCATAGCATAAACCAAAAACCAAGTGCAACATATGTATAAGAGTTCAATACATATCAACGTATCATAGTGACAGTCTCATAGAGTTATAGAGTCATAGACCACAAAACAAGAACCTCTGAAATTCTGATTACATATCAAGTTCAAAGTTTGGTATCAATGAAATTATGAAAATAAGAAATCATAAATTGCGTCTACGACTAAAGCTCAAAATAGATTGTGGCCGCTGGGTGGGTGGTGCTGAAGTAGTGGCAACATCCTCAACACTAACAGGTGCCTCTTCTGCATGATCAACCTCCTGCTCCTCCTCACGTGCTGCCACTTCCGCATCCCATTCCTCTCCTGCCCTCTCCAACTCACTCAGCTGCTCATTAGTAAGGAATGGATCCAAATCATTATCAACATCATCAGGAGAAGCAACCCATTCTGCTGCATATGGATCAATGTCATCCAAGTCAAGTGCTTCATGTGAATCTTGCCCTAGCACCTTCTTCTCATGTAATCGAATGTTGTACCGCACATAGACAAGATCATTCAAGCGTTGTTGAGTCAACCTATTGCGCTTTTTTGTGTGGATGTTCTCAAAAACACTCCAGTTGCGCTCACAACCAGAAGCACTACAAGGCTGTGATAATATGCGGATGGCAAGCTTTTGAAGATTAGGCGTTGTGGCACCATAATCTTCCCACCACAAATCTGCAAGGATACAAAATGTGATTTATAACTTGTAAAGATTTCAATAATCTTAAAGAGAGAAATAAATGGTAAAAATTAAACATATGTTTTTTTTTACCTGGTCGTAAGGTGGCTCTCCTACGTTTGCAATCAGGTGAAGAAAACAATTCCCCTAAGGCCTTCTTATAACTCTGCAACTCATCAAGTATCAGGTCTCGAAGGATCTCATCATCAACTAATCTCCGAATGCATGTGTCAAGGCCAATTCTAACCTCTGCATCTGCTTTGAAACTCGGAGAGTAAAAAAACTTGGGATTCAAGAAGTAGGCAGCAGCATGAATATGTTGGTGGAGTTGATGGTTCCACCTCCGATCAATTATGCGCCATATGGGTTCATACTTGGTCTTGTTCGACCCATACAAGTGTTGAATCGCCTCTTTGGCCTTATCCATGGCCTCATATAGATACCCCATGGAGTTATGATCCCCATCCACCATTCGTAGCACCCTCACCAACGGTTCCGACACCTAGATATAAAAAATCTAACAAAATCAGCAGATTGAAATATTAGAAAATTAAATAATAAATCATCAATTAAAGTTTCAAAACTTACATTGATGATCTCCTCCACCATCTTGGAAAAATTAGTATCAAAAATGGCAATCACAACCTTCTCTGCTTCAGGCTTTGTAGCATAAGGACTCCCCAACCATCTTTCACTCACGAACATCCGCTTCAGGTTGGGCAATGTAGCAAGTATGCTCTGCAAGGTGAGGAAATTGGTAGCAAAGCGTGTGACCCCCGACCGCACAAGATCCTTACCTTCAGTGTGTTCTCTCATAAGATTCAGGACCCATGTGTGATTGTAGATGTATTTGGTGATATTCCTTCCATCTTCAACCACTTTCTTTACCCAACTTAGTTTCCCTATGTCCTCAAGGAGCAAGTCAAGACAATGGGCAGCACAAGGGCTCCAAAATAATGTCGGATGTCTAGCCATTAGAAGTTTGCCGGCTGCCACATATGCAGCTGCATTATCAGTCACAACTTGGATGACATTCTGCACTCCCACATCCATCACCACTTCATCCAACATGTTGCACAAGGTCTCCGCATTCTTCACTTCATTGGAGGCATCAATTGATTTTAAAAATACTAACTGTCCTCCTGAAGCAACTAGAAAGTTGATGAGTGTCCTGTTCCTACCATCTGTCCATCCATCAGAAAGAATGGTGCAGCCATTCTTTTCCCAAATAGTCCTTTGCTCTTCCACTAATGCATGAGTGTTTTGGACCTCATCCTGCAATAACGGTCCACTTACCTCGTAACGGCTTGGGGATTTGAACCCCTTACCTGCCACAGTCAACGCGGTGACCAATTGGTCCCAAGATGGACTAGAAATAGCATTGAACGGAACATCGTTGTACATAAAAAATCTAGCACACGCCACCTTGGCTTGTTGGTGAGCCTCTTTATTCCATGCAGTGCCAAGCAATCCAGGTTGTGCACCAGGAGTGTTACGTGGAATAAAGAAGTTTTCCATGTTGCTGTCCAAAGTTCCCTTTGCTCGTATCCGTGGACCAAGGGAAGAACCAGATGTCCCCACATCTGTATGTGACCCCATGGAACTCAAATCTGCCCTTGGGGCTGCCATTGCCTCTGCTGTTCTCTTTTTTGTTGCCTTCCTTTGATCATATGCTTCAAGCGTTGCTATTGCATCTCTCGTAGCCTCTTCAGTACATTCCGTACAGCTTGTGGTATCTCGGCATTGAATTTTTGCAAGGTGATATTTGAACCTATTAATGCCACCTTTTACAATTTTTTTGCAATGGTTGCAAAAAACATCTCCTCGTTTTGGACCTGGTCTCCCATGTTTCCAACAAGGGTCTCTCTTTTTGCCACCAACTTTAACTGTAGAAGCTGAATCCATTTTCTTTCAAAAAGATGTGGAAAAGAACCTAGCAAAAGAGAGGCAACATTTAGAGATAAATAACATTGTTACCAAAAAAAATCACAAACATCCAAAAATTACAATGACTGTATAACTGTATTTTATTTACAGTCAAAATAGATGACTCTCTAAAATTAAAATTTTTAATTGGTTGTGTATTTTTTTAAGTTTTTAACTTCAAATTTAAATTTAAATGAAATACTTTAATACACATTGACATTACACAGTTGACAGTCATTTCAAATGACTATGAGTATTTCACAATTGACTGTGTAATACACAGTCATTAATTACAATGTACATTAATGATTAATGTATTACACAGTCATCAGTCATTTGAAAATGACTATGTATTACACAGTCATTTCAAAATTTCAAATGACCGTGTATTACACAGTCATCAGTCATTTGAAAATGACTGTGTATTACACAGTCATCAGTCATTTGAAATTTTGAAATGACTGTAATGACTGTGTATTACACAGTCATTTGAAAATGACTGTGTAATACACAGTCATTTCTCATTTGAAATGACTGTAATGACTGTGTATTACACAGTCATTTGAAAATGACTGTGTAATACACAGTCATTTGGAAATGACTGTGTATTACACAGTCATTTGGAAATGACTGTGTATTACACAGTCATTTCAAATGACTGATGACTGTGTAATACACAGTCATTTGAAAATGAATGTGTATTACACAGTCATTTGAAATGACTGTGACTGTGTAATACACAGTCATTTGAAAATTTGAAATGACTGTGTATTACACAGTCATTTGAAAATTGAAATGACTGTGACTGTGTAATACACAGTCATTTGAAATGACTGTGACTGTGTAATGATGACTGTGTAATACACAGTCATTTGAAAATTTGAAATGACTGTGTATTACACAGTCATTTGAAAATTGAAATGACTGTGATTGTGTAATGATGACTGTGTAATACACAGTCATTTGAAAATTTGAAATGACTGTGTATTACACAGTCATTTGAAATGACTGTGACTGTGTAATACACAGTCATTTTCAAATGACTGTGTATTACACAGTCATTTCAAATGACTGATGACTGTGTAATACACAGTCATTTGAAATGACTGTAAATTGTAATTACTAATTACTAATGATTGTGTATTACACAGTCATTTGAAATGACTGTGACTGTGTAATACACAGTCATTTGAAATGACTAAGACTGTGTAATACACAGTCATTTTCAAATGACTGTGTATTACACAGTCTTAGTCATTCGAAATAAAACAATACAAAAAGATACCTGGTTGTGCGTGCAAATGCAAACAATACAGTCATTTTGACTGTGTAATACACAGTCATTTCAAATGATTGTGTATTACACAGTCAAAATGACTGTGTATTCGAAATAAAACAATACAAAAAGATACCTGGTCGTGCGTGCAAATGCAAACAATACAGTCATTTTGACTGTGTAATACACAGTCATTTCAAATGACTGTGTATTACACAGTCAAAATGACTGTGTATTCGAAATAAAACAATACAAAAAGATACCTGGTCGTGCGTGCAAATGCAAACAATACAATCATTTTGACTATGTAATACACAGTCATTTCAAATGACTGTGTATTACACAGTCAAAATGACTGTGTATTCGAAATGAAACAATACAAAAAGATACCTGGTCGTGCGTGCAAATGCAAACCCTATGCAAATCGCGTGGCGTTTTTTGCCTTCCGGAGTCGCGCGAGCCGCGAAATGGAATAAAGACTTCGGTTTTTTTTTTTGCCTGCGACTTAAGTCGCGTTTTTCTCGCATTTTGTGCTGCGTTTCGGGCGGGTTTTGGCCATTAACGGCGATTATTTGCCAAAAAAATCGCGGCGAGTATATAAAAAAATCGCCCCGAGTATTTCCGCGATTAACTCGCGCGGGATTATGGATCGCGATTACTCGCGAGTTTTTGAATTGCTCGCCGAGTTTTTCATCTATGCTTGAGATCATTCATATTCTAGTGGTGACTGTGGATGCCTTCACTCACACTAGAGATATTGTCATCCCTGTATTACAGGTGGTAAGAAGGACATCAAGACAATTTTAGCACAGGAAAAGATAATTGGTGGAGGAACCCATAATCTTCTACAATGGTCAACTTTGCTCCAAATAAAGGAAGTTCTATTCGAGGACATCAATAGTAGATGAAGCCAAGTGGAGAATACTATCCATCCTATTCAGGATAAGGTGTTTGATGTATTATGTACAATCCTTGACAGAAGGATACAGATCGAAACAGATGTGGATGTCCAAGAATTGGAAGATAGGATCAAGGTTATTTTTTGGAAAGAGGAGAACATGATCACAGAAAAGCAGTGAGATAAGATGTATGCTACTATGTTCCTGATCGAGGGAACAAAAGAACTAGAGCACGGGTGGAAGATGACCCTTCTTGCAGCCTTTGATCAGGTCCTTCACTTGGAAGACTGGATAAAGAACCTGCATGAGATTCCATTGCAGAGATCGAAGGGATTACATCCAGATTCATTGAATATGCCAGAAAAGAACATAGAAAAGGGAACAAAATTCTAGATGTAAAGTTATTATGAAATGATGTGGCAATTCAATTCCTATTGGGCTATGTTTCCTCGTTATTTGTGCCAATTTCTATTGGCTATGGAGTGATAATACTTATCTAAATAAGGTCATTTTTGTAACAAACCTAATTAGGGTTTAGGTGTCAAAATCTCAGCCTTTGATCTTCTTTAGATCCAGGCCGTTCATTGTATTTGAGAGTTCTATATAAGCCCTCACTCAATTCATTTTAAAGAGTTAGAAAAGAGAGAAGAAGAATAAGATTGTTAGCAGCAGAGATAAAAGTAGTGAAGAGAGAAAGTTGAACAATTGTTGTTATATTTTGCTATGAGATCAATGATGTATTGAAGTCATGGTGTTTTATTGCAATCTTTGTATCTTTTTACATGGTTGTTTATCTTCTTGAATCACTCTTAGTGGAGATAGTACCTAGATTTTAGGATTAGATTGAGTGACAAATGTTGTGTTTGATCTTTTGGTAAAGCTCATAGTTCAAACCACTAGCCCCTTACTGATTGTAAGTGTGCCTTGTGTGGTCAACTAGAGATATTGGAATAGTTTAAGAGTTCAATCATTATTCAAGATATTCGTATGTATCTTATTGATAGTATCTATTTCCATTAATGATTCGAAAATCATTGAATTCCCTTAGAAGATCGCACCGATTCCAGTAGAGTTGTTGTTCTTTGGCAATACTGAGATTGGTAGAGTTTCACCAAGATCACTCTCCATTTAGTCATTCTTAGGCCTAGTTTAACATAGCCCTCTCGAATCCCCTATCTTTTGCCCCTTTTTTTGAAACATCAGTTAGTATTAGGAAAATCCAGTTTCCTCATTGAAAAGTAATTGCAAGAACAAGCTTTCTTAGAAAGTACGTAACGCCCCTTGATAAAACAACAAACACAACGACCACTGATGCTTATCCACAAGTAGAGAACCTACATATACGAACCTTGGAGCTGCTCCGATTGATCCTTTTGCGAAATCTTCAACATTCGGGGAAGCTTTATTCAAGAGAGGATAAGATACCTTTAGGTATTTTATTCTATGTTTGGTCGTGTACAAAAGACACATCAACAAGTACCGAGGCGAAATTTTATTAGGGACATGTACCTCTTGAAGGTACAAGAGCGAAATCAGGTGAAGAGCAAGTGCTTTGCATTGGAAGACCGGCTGGAGAGAAGACTAAAAGCAAGCAAGTTGGCCTATGAGCATTAATGCAATAACAAAACCAATTTCACCTTTTGGCGCCAAAGACTAATTTGAATTTACAATGTCAGAGTCGGCCAACTTAAGGGAGATGCAATTAAATTTATTTATCCAAAGCAAAGTCGGCTTTTAGAGAAAGAGGTGAAGGCGCCTATTTAAAGGAGGTTGAATCTTAGTTATCCATCATTCATTTCAAGACATCTTATCTTCCTACAACGCGAATTCAAGATCAGATTTGAAGAGCGAACTTCAGCAGTCAACAGGCAAATCCTCAAGAAAGGATCAACATCTCTCCAGCTTACACCTGATTCAAAAAAGGTGAACTTAAAGAACAAGATCCACCAACAGTTAAAGGAGTGAATTCCAGATTTGTCAATTACAAGACAACAATCTCCACAAGCTGAAGTTCATCAAGGAAAAGAAAGAAATCAGAAGGACCAAGTTGGAAGGAAGATCGGAACGAGGATCTCAAGAAGGATATTTTGACATCAAGGTCAGAGAAAGACCTCTTCAAGAGGATCTCATAGGCAAACACAAGAGAGTTAAAGGAAGGGTACATCGTTCATCAAGTATATCAAGGACGATGGAGGATCGACAAAAGTCATCACAGAGGAAGTACCAAACAAGGTGGCATCCTAGTCACTGTTCCTCCAGTCAGATAGGTCCACATCAGCATGTCAAAATTCAATGTACCTGACTCACCAGTGATAACACAAACTTCGAGTCACCTACCCCTGACATCTATTGGTCCATTCTCATGAAATGTAATTTTCTCATTGGCTAAAGGAGTTTGTTGTAACAAACCCTAATTAGGGTTTTCTGTCTTGTAATCCTAGCCATTGATTGTAAATCAATCAGAGCCATTGAAATGTAAGGAGCTCTCTATATAAGGCTCTGGCTCTTCATTTGTAAAGGTTAATAGTTAGTTCATAAAGGTAAATAGCTAATGATTAATAGCAAATAGAATAGCAATTAGAGTAGATTAGGAGGAGAAGGCAAGAAATTGTTGCCTAAATTGTAAATGAACTCCATTTTCATTGAAGTTAAGGTGAAATGTGTTCTTTCTTGCAATATGCATGGTTTCTTGTTGAATCTTCAATTTTAGATGCTAGATAATTAAATTGGATGGAGAAAAATTGTGGAATGCACTCGCGTGGAATCAGCCTAGTCCAAACCACTAGCCTCTTACTGATGGTAAGGGCGCCCTGCGTGGTCAACTGGCATCGAATGAGCTTAATCTCAAGTCGTTACGCGTCTATTGTTCATGCATTAACTTGAATGATGACCAGTGTTTGACAGTGATGATTTGAACATCTTCAGAACTACCTTAGAAGATCGCATTGAGCTGGTGTCGAATTGTTCAGTTTGATGGTAAGACCTAGCCGAGTAGGACTCCACCAAGTTGTTCATCCATCTTCTCGCATTCTAAGACTTAGAGTAGACTTTCTGAGCCCTATATCTTTTGATATTTCTTTATCTTCCAGCCAGTAGATAGGACTTGAGTTCCAGCAAATCAGACGCTCAGGCATTCAGATGTAAGTGTGGTGACCTGTTTCACACATCGCCCAATTGCAAATGGGGGCCCTCTCTTTTCCTGCTTTCTAGGGTTTTTTTGTTAGTATCCCGTGGCCTTCTGCTTCAGTTTTGTCAAGCCTTGCTCAGTTTTTAGTAGTTCAAGCCTTAAGGATTGAAAGTTAGTTTTTGCAAACCAAGTGATTATAGAGTCAGGACACCGTCAGAGTGCTTAGAAAGGCCAAAGGACGAAGATCGCAATTGATTTGGACGAATTTGAACAACTTTCTATTTTTAGAAAGTCTGCTTTTTTGCTTTTTCCTATTTTTTAGGAAGTTTTGTTTTTGGCACTTTTAGCCCGATCCCCGGTATGGCTATTTTTAGAATGTTTTCCCTATATTTTAGAGGTGTTTGCTTTTTGCTTTTTCAAAGTGGGGACCTAGGGTTTGCATTGATACCACTAACCTGCTTCAACCGGGATCCAAAATTTCCAAGTTTTGACCTAAAAAGCCAGTATCCTACATTTTAGGGGTCATGATGCTTCAGATGGTTTGCCTAAATATGGATTTCAAATTTCAAGTTAATCTGGTTAAATTTGGTTAAATTGTGAAATTTTGAAATTTTCCAAAAATTTTCTCTGTCTGACTAATGGATGATGTTGAGTGTTATGGCAGGTGATGAAAAACTCCACCCAAGATGGTAGCAATGGAGGAGTCATAAAAGTCCGCCAAGTTTGGTAGAAAGGCTTCAAACTTCGCTCTATGATGGGGGTGATCAAAAGTCCGCCATGTTAAAGAGGCCACAAAGAGGGAGCTCTAAACTCCGCCATGCCTTGAGAAACCTTCTAAAGTCCGCTATGATGAAGGGACTCAAAAGTTTGCCTAAGGGGAACACTCTAAACTCCGCCATGCCTTGAGAAACCTTCTAAAGTCCGCCATGATGAAGGGAGTCAAAAGTCTGCCTTAGGGGAACACTCTAAACTTCGCCTTGTGTTGAGAAGTATTAAAAGTCCGCCATACATGATGAAGGAGATGCCTTCAAAAGTCCGCCCCCTTGGTGATAGACCAAAAGTCCGCCCTCCTTGATGCCTTCAAACTCCGCCCTTGGTAGCCATGTCTCAAAACTCCGCCCATGTTGGAGGTATTCAAAAAGTCCGCCCTAGCAAAGAGTCATGATGTTTATGAAACTCTGCCCTATCCAAGCAAGATGATGGTGATCTCCCAAAAGGCCACCATGTAGAGTGATGTCTAAAGTCCGGTCATGATGGTGTGCAAGCCTCCTTGATGCCGTCAAACTACGCCTTATGGTGGAGATGTCATAGAAGTCTGCCCTCCTTGATGCCTTCAAACTCCGCCCTATGATGAAGACCTCCAAAAGTCCGCCATGTAGGGGTAGTTCCTAAACTCCGCCTTGGATAGTAAGTCCAAAAGTCCGCCCTATCATGGGGAATGTCCAAAGTCCGCCATGTAGGGGTAGCAGAAAGTCCGCCCTATGCCTTGGGAGTGGTCTCAAAACTCTGCCATGCTTAAAGAGGTAGCCCAAAACTCCGCCCTCCAAGCAAGTAGCCAACCTTCTAAAACTCCGCCCTATGTTGATGACCAACACTTAAACTCCACCATGCAAAGGAAGAGCATCAAAGTCTGCCCAAGATGCTAGCAATGGAGAGGTTCGCCTTGAAAAGGTAATCAAAGTCCGCCCAAGTTTGATAAAGAAGATGGTGGCGTCATAAAAAGTCCGCCCACATGATGCGAAGGAGAAAGGCCACCCATGAAGAGAGCTTCCAAAAGTCCGCCCAAACTTGGAATTGAAGACAAACAAACATGTTGAAGGCCTTCAAAAGTCCACCCAAGTATGAAATTGAACACTTAAAACTCCGCCCTACTCTTGGAAGTCAAATAAAGTCAACAAGAATGTGAGTGATGTCATCAAATCTTCAAAAGAATCGAACTTATAATCAATTTAGAATGTTGGAAACTGAGATTTTCAAAGATCAACGAGCTGGAAAATCAAAATGGAAACTCAAAATTAAAATGGGAAAGGAGATATTTATGATTTCAGACTGAGTTCCAAATTAGAAACTTTATGGAAGATACTATTTTTCGAATTAATCAACTAAAAACAATTTAGAAACTTGCACAAGTAAAGGATTTTCGAACTAAAGAAGATGACAATACTTTCCCAGGATTTGAGTTAGAATTAGAAACATGAATTGGATGATTTTTGCATATTTCTAATTAGGAATTCAACTTCATTACAAATGCATCATTTGTAACTTCATTTTACACATCAAGAAGTTCGAACTTCTTTAGCTGAGGAGAGCATAAAGAAGTGTTTACAGATTGGAGTTCATCTGGAGAAAATTTCGATATTGCTTGCAGTTGGACAAACTTCTTGACGAAGGATTCACGGATTTTTGAGTGAAGCCAGCTGGTATAAGGAAGAATTGTTAATTCTTTCTGAGTTTTCTGAGAAAATTTGTAATGTTCCCCTGCCAATATACGGCAATATGGAGAGTGTGCGGGTGTGACCGTACGATGAAGGTGAGGGCATACGGTGGAGGTGACCTGTGAGTGTGCTACGTACGGTGAGGGGGTGGAACCATACGGTGCAAATGAGAGTGTACGGTGGGGATGTAGGAGATGATGTACGGTGGGGATGTAGGAGATGGTGTACGGTGGGGAAGGTGTAGGTGGTGAGAGGTGTACGGTGGTAAGGTACGGTGGGGTGTACAATGGAGGAATGACGTACGGTGGAGGAATGGCGTACGGTGGGGTGTACGGTGGAGGAATGGCGTACGGTGGGGTTGGTGAGATGTATGGTGGAGTGAGAGGTACGGTGAGGTGAGAGGTGTACGGTGGAGGTATGGTGTATGGTGGGGATGTACGGTGGAGGTGTGAGGTGTACGGTGTGCTCCAGTGAATGTGCGGTGAAGGGTTGATCTTCCGTAAGCAATAAATTCTAAATATTAGGAATTCCTTGTGCATGTATCGGATTAACAAATATGCAATTGGAGTGATAAACAATGATGAGATTCAAGATTTACCAGATCCCGAATGAATACAAATAAACAGAATAGGGTGAAGTGTGAATCTCACCGAAACTGCAAATACCAAATAGGGAGGGTCTTTCACCTCTGAAATGGCGGCTAGCAGAACTCCAACAGGAATTTGCACAGGAGAGAAAAAATACCAAAATTCGCATACCTACAACAATGACTAACACGGCCATATATATGGGCTCCAGGAAACTTCTCAAAGGTTACAAACGGGCCGACATGACCAACCAAAACTTGCCTAATCTAATTAAATAAAAGGGCCCGAAAGATTTGTTATTCAATTTGGGGCCTTACAAAAGTAATTAGATAATTATATAATTATATCGGGGACATCACAAAATTCCAGCCTTATTTCAATCTATTCGAAGGTGAAGTTGAATTTATGATGCAGATTTGTGCATTTTTTGAGTTTTTCCAAAGTTATTGAAAATGATTTTTGGTGGATTTATTTGAATTCTTAGTGAAGGAAAATCATTTTTTTGACTAAGTAAAAGAATGTTTTGGAGTTATAACACGTAGTGTGGTATTGTGATCACAACCATCCTTGAGATTGAAGAACTTATATACGAGAATCCATTTTTTTTGGCTAAGTATGAAAATGAAATAAAATTTTCAAACACTTAGCCATTTGCAGCCCCTATTTTATTCAATTCACGAATTAATTTCTAACTTAAGCTTCGTTCTCTAATTGCAGATTCTAGGCACTATGAAATTTCAAGTAGACAAAGATGCTCCTCCTGAGTCAAGGATGACTTCAAAGTGGAAGAATGTTAGCGACGCTAAGCTCAGGCACATCAATCTGAGGGTGTTCAAGGAACGGATGTTTGGTTTGGACAACCTCGTGCCTACCACAATCGCACAAAAGATGATGAAGAGTGGCATTGTGCATGCTGCTGGTTTTCTTCCCACCATGCAATGCACCGAATTAGTAGCTGAATGTGCCAGGCATTACAACCCCGCCACTAGGGATATTGTTGCACCCGATGGGAGAATATTGGTGAACATCAATGATGAGGCCATCAGGGAAGCCTTCAGAATTCCGAAGTATCACAATGTCGTGTATGTGACCAAAGATGAAGCTGATCGCATGTATCAGGACCACTTAGAGGAGTATGACGCCATTGTCAATCATTCCTGGTTGGATAAGCCAAGGAAAGGTGCCTCCAAACTTCAAAGGAAGAGCTTGGTGAGAGCATACTTCAAGGAAGATATCAGAGATACGATCGTCCCGTTGAACAGGATAATGGGGAATCCTCAAGGTGCTCCATTCGAGCCCTGGATGTATTATTTTATTAATGAAATAATGAATGGAGTGAAGATGATAGATTGGGCTCGGATGACAAGTGACAACCTGAATAGCCAGCTGAAGAACCTGGAAGCAAATAGGACCTTCTTCATGAATTCGTACATATTTTATTCCCTGGCTAGAACCTACAGATATAGAGGTCTTACTTGCAGAGGGAAAGTGGGAAACAAAGAAAACCAGTTTCCAGTCTATGATTGTTACCCCTAGCTCCACGTGGAAGTAAATGACACATTTCTCATACACATCACACAAACGTTGCAAGGTGGACTGCATCAAAGACTCTCCCAAGAGTCTATGGACTTCATCAGTAGATTTGGATATTGGTATATCCAATACCCAAAGTTCACTTACCTTAGAATCCAGGGGTTCGCCGAATCTCCCTACAAGCTTTCAGTTTACCCTACCAACCGAGTTGTGTTGCTCGAAGTTGTGAGGCAATTGGAGGGGTCTATGGCAATTCAAAGAGAAAAGCAGAAGAAAGCAGGAACCTCCTCTCTCATGATTGAGAATGGACTCAGAACATGTCCGTCGTCACAAGCTACTGCCACTACTGAGAAGGAGCTGGCTTGGTACCCCTTTTATTAGTACAAGGCAAGGAAGAATTTTGATCCGTTCCACAAAATAAAAAGGATCGAAGGGATGACATTTGAGCATAGAATTGATTTAGAAGATTATTGGGCTAACGCAGCCAATAGTTTCGAGGTCAGGAAGAGATTTTGGTCAAGGATTCCCTTGAGCCTGGTGAGAGCAACGGAGGTGTTTAGAGTTGTTGACCAAGTAGAAGACAGCAGAATGGTGTTGTTGAGTGGAGGAACCATACTATCACAGAGATGACCTGTTGTATGTTAGAGAACAAAAATTTTCCAATGAAGTTTTGGGCTAAGGCAATGTATACTACAATGCACCTTCTTAACCAATCTCCCACACAGGCCGTCAAGAAGATGACCCTAGAGGAAGCATGGTTTGGGAGGGAAACCAAAAATCAGCCTTCTCAAGGTGTTTGGTTTGACAATATATGTTTGGATTCCAGATGCAAAGAGGACTAAACTAGATTCCAAAAGTCAAAAGTTGATGCTTACACGCTACAATGACAATCATAAATCCTATCACCTGATTGACGTGGACACTAATTGTCACACATTCAATAGAGATGTTGTTTTTGATGAAGAATTTGAGCCCTTTCAGCTCTCTTCTCTCATCGAGATTCCTAAAGATCAGCCTTTGTAGATTAGTCTTCCATTAGCTCCACCTAAAGGAAGGGATTTTGACAATTCCGAAATTGTGGAATCTCCTAGGCACAAACCTATACCAGCAGATTTCCCTCAAGACAACCTAGATCAGCATCCAGATGATTTCATTCCAAGCAGCCCAAGTCATGATGATCATCCTGACTTGGAAGAAGATGCTTCTACTCTCCGTCCTAAGTGGTGGTAAAAGTTCATTAGTGATATTCAAAATAACGAGCTTGTTGAGGGTAGATCATCGAAAGGCAAGAGCAAGCGACATACTGTCAATTTTTCTCTTATAACTAACATTTAGAATTTTTATGAGCCCTGGGACTATTCAAAGGCGAAAGGTAAACCTGAATGGGAAAAGGCTATCGAATCTGAATATCATAGTCTTTTGAAGAACAATACTTGGGTTTTGTCAGATCTTCCACCAATGAAGAAACCCGTTGGTTGCAAATGGGTCTAAAAAGTGAAATACAAAGCTGATGGAACTCTTGATAAATACAAAGCTTGGTTGGTGGCTAAAGGATTCTCGTGGAGAGAAGGCATTGCCTATGAGGATACCTTTGCTCCTATAGCAAAGATGAGCGCCATCGAGCTAGTTCTAGCCATTGCAGCACAGTATGGCTGGAAAGTCCATCAAATGGACATGAAAAGTGCCTTCCTCAATGGTGATTTGGAGGAAGAGGTGCCTCCAGGTTTCAAGGTTGTAGACAAAGAACACCAAGCATGGAAACTAATGAAGGATCTTTACGGCCTAAAGTAGGCCCCCAGCCCCCAATGTGTGGTACATCGAGATTGACAAGTATTTGGATGCATAGGGCTTTCAAATAAGTCCTTTAGATCCTAACTTGTATGTCGAGCATTGGTAATGACATCATTCTTCGTGTCATCTATGTGGATGATATCATCATTACTGGTAGTGGGGCATTTGCTTGATCAGATCAAACTAAACTTGTGTCAAGCCTTTGATATGACTGATTTGGGTTTTCTGCATTATTGTATCGGTGTAGAGGTTTGGCAGACAGGTAGCAGCATTTTCATTTTTCAATAGAAGTATGCCAAGAGTTTGTTGGACAAGTTTAGGATGACTTATTATAAACCTTCATCTACACCTATGGAGGATGGGTTGAAACTTTCAGCCAAATCAAACTCACCAGTGGTGAATAAGTCTGCATTCAGGCAACTAGTTGGCAACCAATAGACCTGATCATAGTTATGTTGTGAATTACATCTCTCACTTCATGACAACTCCTAAGGCAGAACATTGAGTTGTAGCAAAGCGTGTACTAAGATATGTGAAAGGGACACCTAACTTTGACATTCTATATAGTAGAAGCAAAGATCCTCAGCTGATTGGTTTCACATATTCAAATTGAGCAGGCTTTGTTAATGACAGGAAATCTACTTTTGGATATGTTTTCAATGTTGGTACGGGTGCAGTCACATGGACCAATAAGAAGTAGTAGGTAGTAGCTCTTTCCTCAACAGAAGCAAAATATTGGAGAACTATTAAAGCAACATGTGAGGCAGTACGGCTACAAAAGATGTTTTTTGACATGAAAATGTCTCAAGTAGGGCCTTCAACCTTGTTCTTTGACAATAAAGGGGTTCTAAAGCTTGCCAACAATATAGTCTTTCACGAGCGAACAAAGCATGCAGAGCTTTGTCGTTTCATACAACAGCTTGTTGAAGATGAATCTATGATGTTGTAGTATGTGCCAATTGAGGATCAAACTGTAGACATTCTAATCAAGTCTCTAAGCCTAGACAAGTTTGTAAAATTTAGGGGGCAACTTGGTGTAGTTAGTAGAATGACCATCAGGCGAGGGTATTAAAGTAATATAGTTAATATTTAGCATATAATGATCATTTATGTCGTTTAATTAGTTTTAGTAACTTTCTTTTATTGTTTTCGTTCTCAATCGTTTTTGTTTTAGAAACATCGTTTGTACTTGCTTATTTAAGGAGTTTCGTCTCCTTTGTTAATCTAATCAATTACCATTTCATATATGGTGTTGACTTGGGGCATATAAACACATTTGAAAATGATAGTAAGCCTTAGATGACTCTCTCTTGCCCCAGTGCACAAGATGTTATTTAAAACCATGTAATATTCCATTATTAAATCTTCATGGTTTAATAAATGCGAATTCAACCTCTAAGACCATTGTTCTATAGGTAGAACTTAGTTAAATCCCCAGGTTTATAAAAAAATAAATTGGAGAGCAGCTCCCTTACAGAATCTATTTACAAAAAAAATTACTGTAATTTATGCTTTTGCTTTTTACTCTCTTGGAACACTATGACTGCATAGTATGGTATTAATGTAGATGATAAATTCTTTTATTATTATTAAAAATTACTCCTTCCTCTCTTACTAATTCAGCCATGCTTTTCCACAACTAGATTTTATTTCAAAATAAATTCTTTATTTGGCATCTTAAAGCACAAAGAGTGCAAACTAGATCTTCTATTTACTTTTCCACTTCAATAGTTTATGTTTTCTCTATCGTTCATAAATTATCTGAAAAATGATATCTGAACCTCTTGAACTTCCTACCTGTTACTGAAATTTCACTCAATTGATTCTAATTTTATCCAAAGTCTGTCCTTATGAGCCAGGTCTTTTTGTCTCCAGTTCATTATGTTAATTTTCAGTTATTAACTTATTTGTATGGAAAGAAATGAAAAAGATAAAAGGAGAAAGTAAATTGAAATATAAACGAATTCTGTGTAATAAGATATCATCCAAGGGGAAATGAAATAAAATAATACAAGTTGATGGAATCAATTGTAGTCTCTTAACAGACTAAAGCACTACACATGCCATGCTTAGAGTCCAAATAAAATGCCAAATTTTACAAATTTAGCCTTACAGCTTTTCCAGCTGGTCCATCTGCGGGAGCATCAAGCACCAGTACTCCAGTTACACCAAGTTGCTCAACAGATTGATCTGGTGCAAATTTAATACCCAATATAGGTCTAGTGATTTTCCCAAACTTAACTAGTTGATCAACAATGCCACCTACCTGCAAGAACAATACCATGTATAAGATTACAACCTAAATAAACCCTTATGACAATTCAAAGACATATACTTCATTTTGAAATTAATAAGTCAGAAGAAATGAACTGATATATATATATAGAATCAACTCACAGTATCTACTGGAATTGAAAAGCCCACACCAGATGATGCTCCTGATGGAGAGTATATAGCAGTATTTATACCAATCAAACTTCCTGAGCTATCAAGCAATGGACCTCCACTATTCCCAGGGTTTATAGCAGCATCTGTTTGAATTACATCTTGTATGGGACGACCAGTTGCAGCCGAACTAATCTCCCTCCGAAGTCCACTGAAAAAAGATATATGTACCAGATTTACTTAAAAGTTGAAACAATTTCAGATATAACCCAGTCTTTTACTATTCTTAGACTAAGCCAAAAATATCAGGAGGCATTCTATTCTGATAATTTATCACATGGAAATGTAAACTTAAGAAACTGAAAATCCCAATACACACAGATGAAACAAGATGCATAAAAATTCTTAAATACCAAAAACGAAAAAAAAGCATACATTATTACCTGATGACACCAGTTGTCAAGGTGTGATCCAGACCAAACTGTAAGAATTTGCACATAAACAACCAGTTACTGATTAGTAAGATAAGCTTTTGAGATATAAATGCATGTATACAGTTCTGAATTGTACGCAATGCTAAAAAAATACTGTTATATCCTCACTCTAAAGATGAACACACAAAACTTCCTTGAGATATAGATTCCTCAGAACCAAAGGAATTTTTGTTAACAATGAATAGATGCAATTAGCAGACCCATGCCACTTATGTCCTTGAGGGTCTTGTTTGTATTGGCATTCTACACTCTTATGAGAATAGTTGGTGTTGTCATTGATGGCAACCAACTGGCAACCAACTGGTATTCATCTAGTAAGACACCGGCAATTACCGGCATCGGCAATAGACATCTACATACACCCGCAGACACTTCACCGGCAGCGGCAACAATGCATACCGGCACCCCAGCCGACAGGGAATAAACTTTTGTTTATTGTATTTAAATGTAATTATCTTTTGTAAAGCCAACATGGCATATTGTAAAAGACTCATATATATATATATATATAAGATCTTATAGGTCATTTTGCAAGTAAGAAAGAGATAGAGGATGATATTGTGATATAGTTGACAGCGAAGGTTTTGGTAATGGAATGAGCTTAAACCGGTACTAAACCTGGCATAGTTGATGCTATTTTGAAGGAGTACATTGTATTAGATTTCATAATCCACTTTTGTAGTCAATGTGACTCTTATTGAGCAGTGTGCTCTAGGCAATTGGCCTTCCTGCATGTGCAGGCCCCTCATTGTAAGTAATATTTATTCATTGGCCAGTGAGTGAATATTGTGGGTCACAAATCCCACTGAGGTCTTTCCCACACCTGGTTTCCTCGTTAAACATCTTATGTTATGGTGTGTTTTCTATGTTGTCTTTATTGTTCTTGCTTACTGCATTAATTCTTATTTACCAGTACACTGTTTTGGGATGCAAAGTTCTTAATAAGTTTAAATATTTATCTAACCGGTTAGATACTGATTCACCCCCCCCCCCCCTCTTAGTATCTTTGGGACTGTCATTAATCCTAACAATTGGTATCAAAGCTTGGTCCTCTATTTTCAAAAGCCTAACAGCTTGAGGAAGATTCTGACACTGGTACAGATGGAGAACTTAAGAAAACAATTGGAAGGAGCTCTTGTAGATTATGATGTAGAGAAGTTGAAGAATATCAAACTTGAAGATGATCTGAGGACTGCACAGGAATTCATTCAAGGACTTCAGGAGAATGTTACTATAGCTCGAAATAAAATAAAAGAACTTCATGAGAAGATGCAGAATGATAATGATGAAAAGGAAACTCTTAATGAACTTGTGAACAAGTTCAGACAAGGAAACAGTACTATGAAGAATGAAATGCAAGATATGACTATGAGGTTTTGTAAAGACATTGAAGACAGAAAGAAGAATGAAGATGACTTGACTAGGAGACTCAATGATGCTGGAAATGAAAATCTAAGACTCAGTCATGAAAATGATATGTTGAAGACAGATCTGATTCACATGCAACATGGTAAAACTGAACTTTTGAGACAAAAGGGACTTCTAGAAAATGAGTTGGCTACTGCAAATCAACACAAAGAGAAATTCAAGAAAAGTTTAGAGGAACTTGATGACATGCTGAAAAGTCAAAAACCAAATGGAGATACTAATGGACTTGGATTTGAGGTTGGAGAAAGTTTCGGTACTGCAAACAATCATGATCACAGTAAACCGGTAAGACAACCTAATGCTTAAAAGTTTAATGGCAAATGTTTCAATTGCAACAAATATGGTCATAAAGCAAATCAATGTAGATTTAGAAACAATCAGAACATTAATGCACCCACTGGTCAATGTTCCAAATGCAACAAAGTTGGTCATAATTCAGAAAACTGCATAATGAATGTGAAATGTTATGTTTGTGGAAGATATGGACACTTATCTAATCAATGCAGAACGCAAACCGGCATAGGACATGGAAAAGTTATTCAGAGGAATAATGTGACTTGTTATGCTTGTAACAAGATTGGACATATTGCAAAATTCTGTAGAAGCAAGACTTCACCGACAAATAATAAAGGATCCAGTTTGAAAGGTAAAGAAAAGGTAGATGAGGTAAAGCAAGAATTTTCAAAACAATGGATTAGGAAGACAGATCACAATGTTGATGAGACTATTTCTTCACCGGTAGAACAGAGTACTACTCCACCGGCAGGAGATTCTTCATCCAACTGAAAAGTAACCCTTTGGGGGTATTGCAGCAAATTGAATATCATGCAGATTACCCTCGGTTGATGGTGAGAAGATAGATTTCTTCTTTACCGGCAGATGTGTTAAGTTTTCACTTAACCGGCGAGCATTTAATGCTGTTGTTGAGAGAAAAGTCATTATAAATCATCGGATTTCCCTCATTTTTTACTCACCGAGCATTCAAAATCAGCAGAGAGCGCGAAAAAGAGCTAAGGCATTCAAGGCGAAGGTGTGAAGCAATTTCTTTCAAGCATTCAGATATTGTCAGGCAGCTAAAGGTATTTTTTCAAATGGCTTCTTCTTCTGCTCCCGAATTTATTGTGAACCCTACTATCGTGGAAAATGTAAAACACCCTAAGCCCGTGTTTAAGATAATTCCTGAAGTTGCTAAGCAAGATGATTCTATAGGTGCTTTTTCAAAAATTCCTAAAGGTGTAGCTTATGTTGAAGACCCTAGGATTTATATTCATTGCAACATTGAAGAATTAGGTTCTGAGGAATTGTTGAAAATGTTTAGAACCGTAATTTGTGATGAAAATGGCACTATCAAACCTGAACACAAGATTGTGGAGACTTTAAGTTTTGTCGAGATATTGAATATCATTGAATTTCTGGAAGAAGTAGTGAGAATTGTCCTAAGTAGAGCACATGGAGAATTTCTATGGTTGGATTTTGTCTGCAAATTTACCCGGCAAGCAATTAGGGCAGTAACAGGTTTACCCTCAACCGGCAGCAGACCAGATAAAACAAAGAAAGTTCCTAACAAAAAAGTAATGACCCTAACTGGAGCAACATCAAATAGTAGATCACTAAGAGTGAATGACATCAAAGACATCAATGTGAGATTCATAAGTATGATACTTGGTTACAAGACTACACATGCAAACAGACTCAATTCAGTTTCTAGTCTTTGCATTAATAGTGATTATGAAATGGTCAACAACAATGCAATGATTGATGTGTGTGAGTGGCTGAAAGATGAACTCATTGATAATTTGAAAAAGATCAAAGGAGATAAGAAAGGGGCATTTCACTTTGGTAATCTTTTAGTATGCTTAATGCTGTATTTCACTAAGGAAATTCTCAGTATAGGACCAAAAGATTTTGGATATGACATACCGGTAGGAAAACAATTACAGGAAGCTTTTACCGGCATGGGAACTGCAAAAGACAACAATATAACTGAATACTTTAAAGCTTTTCAAGCCAAAATGAAAACTAGAGAAAGACTACTGCAGAGTGTAGTGGACAAATATGACAAAGAAATATGTTTTGTAATCAAAAAGGACGAGACATGGATGGAAGTTGTACTTCCTAGGACTGTATGGGTAACTGAAATGGGCTATGAGGTAGATCTCAACATTATTGAGACATATGCAAAATCTTTGTTAAATGCACCAAGAGAACCAACAGAACAAGTTTTTGATAGTGCTGAAACTATTGAGAGTGGTGTGAAAACAATGAAGCAAAGGAAGAAAAGAGAAAAGTATATTAGGGATGCATCAAAGAAGGTAAAGGAAATCAAAGAAAATGTTATGCACATTACTGGTATATCGGCTAGTGAGCTGGAAGGACTGCAACCGGAGGCACGCATCTCACCGGTTGGCACATCTTCTGACAGTGAGATACCAGCTGAATTCAAAAGAGTTGAGAGGAAGAGAAAACCTTCACCGGTACCCTCTCCTCCACCCAAAAGAACAAGGACCTTGAGGAAGAAACAACAGGCAGTAAGGCAACCAGCTAAGAAACTAACTCCCAAGAAGAAACAGAACCGATCATACCCTCATTAGATAATTTGCTAAATGAAATAACTGATGATGGCAATTTGGCTAATGTGAGTAAATTGTATAACACATTCAAAGATTCAGATAAGGAAAGCATTGAAAATAGTATAATTTTAAATCTGGATATATACAAGAAAGTTTGAATTGAAGTAGTGGATGACTTACCTAATGAACTAAATAGAAGATTGGATGCAAAGAAGATTGCAATGATGGAATTGGATAAGAAACTGAAAGTTGAAAACTTCTAGCTGTACATCCGATTAACTCAAAAGAGGAAATTGATGACCTGATTTGTGAGGCTAACAGATCCGTTTTTGCTAGTGGTCACCGGCAAGTAAGTTTGATGGCAGGTAGAGTAAATGAGATTGAAAAGGAGACTGCTGATAAATGGGATATCTTTTTTGTGGAAAAGGAAAAACAAGATGAAATGAACCGGCGAAAGAAAACATTCAAGGTATATCAGAAGAATAAGGACAAGGGGAAAGGTAAAGTTGGTGGAATACCGAACATCAAGATAACTGATAATTTGCCACCACCTTTGGATACTGCACCGGTACATACTGTTGATCCACCGGTTACTGACAGTGAAGGTATCACGCATGATGACACTAATCCTGAATCTGAAATACTATTCACCATGAATGTGGATACTCAAGAAGTGAATATTGTTGTGGATAAGGACACTGCAGAGGTTAAGCATGACAATGTCGACAGTGGCAACATTGCTGAAAAACCGGTAGAAATTGTTGAGGTTGAGATCCCAACAGAGCAATTAGAACAATCATTACAAACAGAGCAACCATTGGATACTGGGAAGAATACTGAAGGTATAGATGTTGGCATAAAGAAACCTATTGAGACTGAGACACCGACAGTTGAGCATACAGAGAAACCTACAGAGGCAGAGGTACATATTGAAGCAGAGGAACCGGCAATCACTGAGATACCTAAACAATCAGACAAACCTTTACTGGTTGAAATACAAACTCAGACTGATCCACCGGAGGATAACACAAGCAAAGTGGTTACAAATGTTGGAAGCACAGAGGTAATTAAGGTAATAAGTCAGACATCCGGCACTTCATCAAGTGAATTCAAACCTACTAATGTAACAGAGGTACTCCTGGATTCAATCAAGAAGATAACAGACTATAATGCATTGGCCTACAAGGCAATTGATGACACTATACCAATTCTTAAATTGATTGCACCAAAATGTAACATAGATCATATAAAGGATTCTTTAGGTAAATTGGACACATAGTCCAAATTCATTACTGACAATGTAATAACGGTTGATAAGGTGAATGAGGACACCTTCAAAGAGAAAGTTGAAAAGGAGAAGGATAAATTCTTTGAGGACACAATAAAGAAGTGTACAGAACACATGAATACACTATTACCGGCACTGAACACTACAATTTTGGAATACAAAGAGTTGTACAGAGAAACATGCAAACCACATCTTTTGACAAAGGACATAGAAAAGGAGATCAATAGAATACAGAAAGAAATAGATGACATGGCTGATAACATAATTGGTTCATCCAAACCTATATCAATTATTGAGCAGGAAATAGCAGGTTTTGAGGAGAAATTGGAGAAATTTGAGAAAGAGAAGGCAAGGATTAAGGCTAATGCCAGATAACTTAAGTATAAACTTGGTCCTAAGTTGGACAATCTTATCTCTCTAAGAAATGAAATCTCTAAGGCATTACTTCAAGGAGAAAGATCATCGGAAGAGCACATGCATCATCTCACCGGCACGATTCAACAGACTGAGGCAACCCTGAACGACAACAACAAATTCATGTAGTCTCTAAATTTGGTTTGGGCAGATATATTCCAGATTGTAACCAACCGGTTAAAAACTTTGAGGTGACATTTTTACACTCATTTGACAATTTTTGACAACCTTTGTCATTGATGTCAAAGGGGGAGTAGTGGACAGAGAAAAATGATTAATCAGAGGAGATCATCTGCTCAGGGGGAGCACATCTTTTTGGTAACTTTTTTGGACTTCGGTTTTTGGAACAGTTTTTGAATTTTTCTCATGAGTGTTGTCATCAATGCCAAAGGGGGAGATTGTTGGCATTCTACACTCTTATGAGAATAGTCGGTGTTGTCATTGATGGCAACCAACTGGCAACCAACTGGTAAGACACCAGCAGTTACCAACACCGGCAATAGACATCTACATACACCGGCAGCGGCAACAATGCATACCGGCACCCCAGCTGACAGGGAATAAACTTTTGTTTATTGGATTTAAATGTAATTATCTTTTGTAAAGCCGACATGGCATATTGTAAAAGACTCATATATATGTATGAGATCTTATAGGTCATTTTGCAAGTAAGAAAGAGATAGAGGATGATATTGTGATATAGTTGACAGCGAAGGTTTTGGTAATGGAATGAGCTTAAACTGGTACTGAACCTGGCATAGTTGATGCTATTTTGAAGCAGTACATTGTATTGGATTTTATAATCCACTTTTGTAGTCAGTGTGACTCTTAATGAGCAGTGTGCTCTAGGCAGTTGGCCTTCCTGCATGTGTAGGCCTCTCATTGTCAGTAATATATATATTCATTGGTCAGTGAGTGAATATTGTGGGTCACAAATCCCACCGAGGTTTTTCCCACACCGGGTTTCCTCGTTAAACATCTTGTGTTATGGTGTGTTTTCTATGCTGTCTTTATTGTTCTTGTTTACTGCATTAATTCTTATTTACCGGTACACTGTTTTGGGATGCAAAGTTCTTAATAAGTTTAAATATTTATCCAACCGGTTAGATACTGATTCACCCCCCCTCTCAGTATCTTTGGGACTATCATTAATCCTAACAGTTTGAAGTCAGTTATATATTTTGTCCTTTACCATACTGAACTCAAGCTGCTTCTTTTCAAACAAATTAATTGAATCCACTATGCAAAGCATCTTTACAAGGAAAATTGGATGGCAAGAAGCCCACTCAAAATACTTTAGAGACTATTCCTAGTAATGCAAGAGAGCATGATGAAAGAAACCTAAAAGATTGCCAATGAACATAGGCTGACCCTTCTAATGTACTTAGTGTTTATTAGCATGGATTTACATGGAAAACTCAGAATAGGTCAATAGCAATTTTTCCAAAACATCATAAACCAAATATAAATTACTCAACAATACAACTCTTGCTGAAAACAAATAAGAAACTATAACCACTCCATCGTGCTTAATCTAGAGACAAATGAAGGGAACCTTTCATATTCTTCCCACTTATACCAAGTTGACTACAGCCCAACAAACCAAATATCACCTATACAAAGTCAGAGCAACAATTCATCAGCCCCAGATTGATGGTACAACCCAAATATCAACATAAAGGGGAACATTTCTATCATAGAACTCTCTTCATTTTAGGGCCATCACTTAAGGCTAATGAAAATACATGTATTAATACAAATTTATTATATAATAATTTATACTAAAATCATTACTGTTTGTTATAGTTTTTAGAATAGCTCTAGTCTTAAAACATTGTGTATGATTGTATCTCACCTTTGATAATAGCAATTAGAATGCACGATGAAATCATAAACTTCCACATAATGCACAACATATTCAGAATAAATTTAAAACCATTCAACACACATCAACTGACACAACATATGCTTGCAATGGTTAATTGTAAATTTGTATCACTTCGTGAAGTAAACCAGTAGGGATCACTTGGTTGAATGACCCTACAATGAAGGAGTGTCATAATGGTCTACTAAAATGATGTCTTCCATGGTGAGTTTAATATTGTGACCTTTCCACAAACAGAAAACTATACTTCCATCTATAATTCATAGACCTAAATTGTGGGGTTGTGTAAATAGAACAGTTCAATTATGTTGTCAACTTATTGTTCATGAAGTTATGAGTACTCCCTGTAGCGTCCTAAAATTGCGACACTTGCAATTTCGACCGCATTTGGGTCTTCACGATGGCGACGCAACACTAAACCTGAATGGAGACCTGTTGTGACCATTTCACACATCGCCCCATCGCAAATGGGGACCCCCTCTTTTTGCTTGTTTTTCGCTCGTTTTCGCTTTCGTTTTTAGGGTTTTGTTAGTTAGTTAGTTGTCTGGATTTAGGGCCAAGCCTTAGGGTTTTAAATTTTGCCTTTTCAAGCCAAAATCCAGTTGTTTTTTGAGAGCTTTTGAGCTTCCTTTCCTAGAATGCAAATTTTGAATGCAATGATTTCGCCAAAATGGTCTAATTTTCAATTGGAATGTTCATGCAGAGCTTAAATTTGTCTAAGTGTTGACCGTCAATGTGAATTTTTGTCTGATTGAATATTTTGACCAAATTTTGACTTTTTTGAATTTTGATCCTGGGCATTGGAATTGATTTGTTTTCGCCTCGTGAAGTGTTAAAATGTGAAAAATCTTGTTATTTTGGCCTGTAGGAGCAAAATCGCTCCTGTCCCTCAGTGAAGGACGGGAGCTCATTTTCAAATATCTCATCATCCCTGCAGAGTCCAGACAAGTTTTACGTTTGAAGTGATGGAGAACGACGAGATCTTTCATTGAATATAAATTGAAGATTTTTACGAGCACAGAAATGCCTCCAGGAGGAAAATCGCTCCTGTCCCTCAGTGAAGGACCGGAGCTACAATTCAAATTTCGCCTTGTCCTTGCAAGATTTCGAAAACTTAATGATTTGAGGACGTCCGAAGGAAGATACTTTGCCAAATGAATATAATTTGAGATGCAAAAACGAAGGAGAATGACCTATATTGACCAAATCGCTCCTGTCCCTCTCCAAGGGACCAGGGCGAGGTACCTTGTAGCTCTCGTCCCTCTCCCAAGGACCAGAGCGATTTCCTTCATTTTGCAAAATCCAGACAAGGGTCAAGGCAAGTTTACGTTCAAAAGCAAGGGAAAACATGAGATGAACGCATTGAATATAATTTGAAGATTTTTGGGACGTCCATAACAGTGTTAAATGCCTAGTTCGCTCCTGTCCCTCAGGAAGGGACCAGAGCGATTTTTTGATATAATTGCTTTTCTTGCAAGGTCGCAGATGATGTCAGGGCATGGATGAATGGAGTAGAGCATGACAAATCCATTGAATATAAATTTGGAAGGTGACAAAGTGAAATGAAGGCCACAAGAGCAAGTTCGCTCCTGTCCCTCTCCAAGGGACCAGAGCGATATTTCCATTAAGGCATCGATTTCAAAGGACAAGCAAATATTAAGCTACCAAGAGGACTTAAAGGACGTCATTTCACGCAATGAAGATAATTGCAAGTTGGTAAAAACAAGAACAAGCTCGCAATGATGAACTTCGCTCCTGTCCCTCAGGAAGGGACCAGGGCGATGTTAGATGTATTAGCCATTTCAGGCAAAATTTACGTAAGGACAATATGTCGCAATGTTCTGGAGGGTCCATGGTATGACAACAAGATGATAAACAAGAGTTTCGAACGTTAAATAATCACCAAAATGGACCTAGGGATCATATCGCTCCTGTCCCTCTCCAAGGGACCAGGGCGATTTGCTTTGGATTCCTTGTTTGTTTCAAGTTCAAGCTAAGTCAAGACGTCCTAAGATTGCATATGGTCCAAGGCATCGTTTGAAGATAATTCGCAAGGGTTTTGAACGTCCAAACATCGCCTAATAGTGTAAAAGCCCCATATCGCTCCTGTCCTTTGGACAAGGACCAAGGCGATACTATCAAAACACTCACGTTCCTTCAAAGAT
The DNA here is from genome assembly GCF_030272615.1 of Cryptomeria japonica. Lineage (NCBI taxonomy): Eukaryota > Viridiplantae > Streptophyta > Pinopsida > Cupressales > Cupressaceae > Cryptomeria > Cryptomeria japonica. The sequence goes on from NC_081407.1 coordinate 719,924,800, forward strand.
CAAGGCGAAGCGAGGTTAGGAAGTGCGAAGGACGACGTTTGAAGGACATTGCAAAGGAGATCGAAGTTTAGAAGTCGCCAAGATCAAGGAGAAATAATGGATCGCTCCTGTCCCTCTCCAAGGGACAAGGGCGATGGTCCCTTTAATGCGTCCAAACACATAATGAAGACAAATAGAATAAGCGCAAAGGACACAAGCAATGATATTATTCGCCTTACAATGGAGGTACGAAGGTCAAAGATACAAGATGAACGTGAAGACATGGAGATCGCTCCTGTCCCTCTCCAAGGGACAAGGGCGATGTTAGGCAAAACACATGACATTCTTTGAAAATCACGTTAAGACAAGGACGCACAAGGTTTTAAATGGCATCTGGAAGATGATACAAGGGAAGGATCGTACCAAAATGGAGAATTTCAAGCAAAAACCTTAGAATCGCTCCTGTCCCTCTCCAAGGGACCAGGGCGATAATGGTCATGAGATGCACTTGCTCGCACAGGAATGAAATTCAAATTTGAAGGACCCAACAAACATCGCAAAATCAACATGGAGATGAAGGAGTTGAACGTTGAAAACGCAAGAATCATGCCAAAGATGGTGAATCGCTCCTGTCCCTCTCCAAGGGACCAGAGCGATGAGGTACGTCCCTTTATTTTCATATTTTTGGCGCCAAGTAAACAAATTTAAATTTCCTTAAATGCTAAATCGATTAAAAATTGAAAATCCATTTTTTAAATTGGCATTTAATATGGCGTTAAATATTTATTAATTATTTTGCCTTTATTAAAAATCGAAATTCTCAATTTAAAAAACGCAAGGCATTAATAATTAATTATTTAATTAATAAAAAATCGATTTCAAGCGCTCATTTAAGGAGGTCGGCCTTCTTATTTTATTGCAAATCATTTAAAATTATTTTTTAAAAGTGTTTTTATCTCCAAGTCGGCCAAAGGGGTGAAGGATGAACGCGCTATATATAAGGGGGGTAAAAACTATCATTTCTACATCATTATTTTACCTCTCTACATGCGAATTAAGGAAGACGAAGGAAAGTGTTAAGTGTGTTCAAAGATAGTGCGAATATTATCCAAGGTGGTGCGAGTTTCATTCATCCAAAGGTGGCGCTTCGATCCAAAGGGTGGCGCTTTATCCAAACCAAAAGTGATGCGAAGTATATCATCAAGTATAGAGTGCGAATTGCGTTGAAGACCAAAGGTGGTGCGAACTTGAGGATACATTGAGGCGAATTTGCTAAGGACTTGGAGATTTGTTTATGCGAACTTGAGGATACATTGAGGCGAATTTGCTAAGGACTTGGAGATTTGTTTATGCGAACTTGAAGATCCATTTGAGACCACGTCCAAGGCGATAATTGAAGATCACATTCTCTCCAGAGGTGGCGAAGTCAATTTTGAGGAGATCATATTGAAGATTACTTTATACCTCAATTTTGCCTAGGCAAATTTTGTTTTTGCATTCTAGAGTTAGCTCTCTATCGAGGTATGGCGATTTATTATTATTGTTTTATTCATTCATCGTCATATTTCAAATTTTGAAATTTTGAGGTGTGATTTCTCTTAGCTCAATCGTTGTATTTTAGGAAATGATAACTCTAGAGACTTATCATGAGGTTTCCTAAAATTTATCTCTCTTATTTACGTTATTTATTGCAAAATCTATTTCTTATAATGAAATGTTGTGTAGGTATGGCGACCCCAAAGGCGGGAGCATCCACCAGTCGCTCGGCTCTCATGAAAGAAGATCAGAAGACCGAAGAAGTGGAGACCAAGATCGTGTCAAAGTGGAGCAACATTGGAGATACCAACTTGGGGAACTTTAGCACGAAGAAGTTCTGAGAGGTCCCTTACATTGGCAAGCCATCACCTGTCGCCCGGAGAATAATAGAGAGTGGCATCATTAAGGCGGCCGGTTTTCCTCCAGCTATTCAGTGCCACGAGTTGATGATCGAGTGTGCCCGTCATTACAATCCACAGTCCAGGACAATTGTGTCCAATGAGGGAAACACTTTGGCGTACCTTTCAGAGGAAGGCATAAGTGAAGCCTTCCATCTTCCAGAGCACAGGGACATGATATACAAGAGCATTGAAGGAGCCAGATCAGTATACGATGATGATCCAGATGCTTGCCTAAGCATAATCAACAAGAACTAGCTACTCAAGAGTCGTCCCCGTCTGAGCAAAGTACCGAACACACCACACAGGATTGATTTCCAAGAGGAGTACAGAGATTTGATTACCATGCTCAACAGAATTACAGGAGCACCTCATGCCTTCTATTTTGAGAAATGGATGTTTTACTTCATCCAGGTGATTGTTCAAGGAAAGGGTACAATACATTGGGCTAGGATAATTAGCCATTGCTTGGACGTACAGTTGAGAAGACTCAGGGCTACTAAGTCCTTCCACATGAGTTCATATGTCATCTATGCCTTAATCAGGAGCGTTGAGTACGCAGGACTACCTCACAGAGGAGTGATTGGAAGAGGACCCGGCGAGGTCAGAGTTTGTGAATCCTATACCTACTTGCATCATCCACCAGGGAAGAACTACAAGTTAATCAATGATACTTTCACGATGAACATCACAAGGACGTTGCAAGGAGGGATTCACAACAGATTATCTCAGGATGCCCAGGAGTTAATCAAGAGGTACGGTGCTTGGTTCATTCAGTTTCCCAAGTTCACTTACATTAGAGTGCATGGATGTCCTTTACCTCCATACATGTTGCCGAGGTACCCGACAGACAGAATTGTGTTACTTGAAGTAACAAGGCAGTTGGCAGCATATGTGAAGGCATTCAGACACAGACATCAGAATGGAGTTCAGGTACCTATTATTTTGGGTAATTCAGTTGAGGTATGTCCTAATGTCTTAGCCATGGATGACGCAGAGAAGGAGTTAGCCTTGTATCCTTTTTCATCTTTTGCTTGGAGGAATAGTTTTGATCCCCATGGACATTTAGAGGAGACGGTCGGTAGAAGATTTAGACATGAGTACCAGATTGAAGATTTTATGATGAATCTCCTAGATGATCTCGAAGTGAAACGGAAGATACATTCTAGATTGCCTTTGGATTTCATCAGGAAATGTAAGATTTACAGAGTAGCCGACCAAGCTCAGGACAACGGCAGGCACATCCAATCTTCATATGATAGAGAAAGCAAAACAATTAGTTTGAATTGGAATGAGCCCGAGGCCGTGGATTTAGATGATTTGATGGCACCAGTCTTGTCTTGTACTCGCAGATGGGTAGACGTTCAACATCAGAAGTTGAGGGAACAAGGCATAGCTATGTCTTTTACTTTGGAAGAAAAGCCAGCCGAAGGTGGAGCCAGTGTTAGTGAAGGCAATCCTAATCCTAGGAATTCAGGTGAAGGTAACCTTCGATGTGCCAGTGAGGGCAATCTCCATTCGAGAGGTTCGAAGAGAAAAGAAAGATCAGAAAAGAAAGAGTCTTCCAAAAAAAAGCAAGGTGCCAACAAAGATCAAACACCAGGTACTTCTTCCAGACCAGAGGATAGAACAGTTCGAGTGGAAGAGTCCATGGAATCGATGGTACAGAATGACAGACAGGAGGAAGGACAGGCACAGCATGTTTCGTCCAATGGATCTCTCCAAGACTATGATTTGGATAATGATAATGAAGTAACATCTCCTCCCAGACAAGAAGAAATAGTACACAAAGAAATTCAAGTTCAAGAGACAAGATCAAATATCCCAGATTGGTTGAAGGAAAGATTGACTAAGGTGATCGTAATAGAGGACGAGGACAGTGCAATTGATTTAGAGAGCCTCGTGGGACGTTCACATATGACAACAGAGAAGAAGAAGGCTACAAAAATGTCCAAGATGATTCGAGATGAGACTGGATCTAGAAAACTGCAGATAGCTACACCGGCAGCAGACAAATATGAGGGTGAGATCCTAGCAGAAGACTACCATATACAGACTATTGAGTTAGGACCATCCACAGCAGAGCAGACTTTAGACGATGCCACCAACACATTTGAGGCATTAAAGGACAAGCTTAGAGAAGAAGTGGAAAAGAATAGAAAGCTTGAGAGAGAGGTCGGTGCATGGAGGACATATTTCAGTCACATCAATGAACCTTTGGGACGTCAGGATCCAGTTAGATCACCATTGCAGGCATTGCCCCTTCAATCAATCAATGAAGCAGAAAGATTCAGGAACCTGGTCCAGCGTACATGTGGTTGGATGGATAGATCTCACACGGTGGCCATTGAGTTTGTTACAAGGATGTCGAAGATCACCCATCAGGCTATCCAAGTTCTTGAGATTATTCACAGATTGATGGCAACAGTAGCTGCGTTTGCCCATACCAAGGACGTTGTCATCCCTGTCTTGAAAGTTATAAGACACACATCCAGAAGAATTTTAGCACAAGAGAGGATCTTAGAAGGTGATTCTCACAGTTTGTTTCAGTGGTCAACCTTACTCCATATAAAGAGTGTTCTCTTTAAGGACATCAGTGTTAGATGTAGTCAAGTTGAGGAGGTGATCAATCCGATCCAGGACAGAGTATTTGAGGTACTTCATACCATTCTTGGCAGAAGGATCGAGGTCGAGACAGATGTGGATTTACAAGAATTTGAGGATAGAATCAAGATCATCTTTCGCAAGGACGCAGATGTTACAGATGAGCAGTATGATCAGATGTATGCCACCATGCTCCTGATTGATAGAACAAAGGAACTTGAACCTACTTGGGACACAGCTCTTCTAGATGCATTTGATCAGGTTATCCACTTAGAAGAGAGTATCAAGAATCTTCCCGAGATTCCAAGCACAGAAATCGAAGGAATCGTGACAAAATTCATTGCATATGCTAAGAAAGAGAATTGGAAAGGGAATATGATTCTAGATGAAAGGTTGTTACAGATGACATGACATCTTATTTTTCATTGGTTGATACCTCCTAGATTTTTGTGCCAAATTTAATATTTGGCTATGTATTTAATGTTGTTCAGTAAAAAGGAGGTCATTTGTAACAAACCCTAATTAGGGTTTAGGTGTCATGATCTTGTCCGTTGATTTACTTTCAATCTGGACCTTTCATTGTAACTGGGGATGCTATTTATACCCCCATTTTTCATTTCATTTGATAATAGAAAAATAGTGAATAGTGTGAGAGATAATAGTTGATGTAATAGAGAGATTAGAGTTAGAAGCAAATTTTATTTTGTAGCAAGATTGAGTCTTGAAGAGAGAAATTCAAGCAATTGTTGTATATGATGACTTGGAAATCAATAAAATATTGAAGTTATGGTGTTTTGTTGCAAATTTCTTAAGTTATCTTCATGGTTGTTGGATGTACTTGAATCACGCTCAATCAAGGTAGTTTGTTAATTTGAAAGACTAAGTGTGAGATTTGATATTTGGTAGGATTCGCAATCCAAACCACTAGCTTCTTGCTGATTGTAGGAACGCCTTGCGTGGTCGACTGGAAAACATTTTGAGTCCTTAACCTTCAAGCATTTTCGTATCTAGGATATGTACTTTCATAGTAGTGTCCTTGGTCTTTGATGCATTGAATACCATTATTACCTTAGAAGATCGCACTAATTTCAATTGAGTTGTTACCTTATGGCAAAATTGAAGTTAGTTGAGTCTTGCCAAATCTCATTCATGCTAAGTCGTTCATAGGGTTAGGCTAGATTAGACTTCCTTAAACCCTGTCCTTTTTCCATTTTTTTTTTGAAAGTTCCTTTTAGTTTAGTAAAATCTTCGAGCATTTGAATCCGTAAGACGCCTTGGAGGAAACAGCAAATCACATCATACCACTAAAAAAGCTTGTCCACACGTGGAGACCCCACTAAAAGAACCTTGGAGTCCATCTAACTGATCCTTTTTGCAGATCTTCAGCAGTTAGAGACTATTTTTTCAAGAGAGGATAAGATGCCTTTGGGTATTTTATTCTGTGTATGATGGTGTACAAAATACACGTCAACAAGACCCCGAAACTTGCTCATGACACCAAAAACTGCATTTTCTTGCACCCTGGCCTGAACCTCCTTTGCACCCTGCTGTCCCGGGAGGTGGGACCAGAGCGCCCAGCGCCCTGGTCCTGAACCTCCTTTGCACCCTGCTGTCCCGGGAGGTGGGACCAGAGCGCCCAGCGCCCTGGTCCTTCAGGACCAGGGCGCCCAGCGCCCTGGTCCCTGGCCCTATTTTGGGCCCGGTCTCCTATGGGACTTCGGGCCTTTTTGTTTGCAAATTGGAAAATAACATTTCCTGGTCGGCCTAAGGTCGGGAAAATCAGTCTTTTAACCCTAATTGGCAAGTATATAAACTACTTTTCCTTCTCTCATTTGGGGAAGATGATGGAAAAAGCATGGAAACTATACTCAAGCATTCAAGCATTCAAGCATTCTTTCGAGCAATTGATCATTCTAAGTCTCCATTCAAGGCTAAGTGTTGCATTCAAGACAAGGATTCAACCATTGAAGAGGAGATCACATACTACATGCTACATACAACATACAACAATACAACAAACAACAACATCTATACCTTCGCATATAAGGATACAAACATCCTTACAACAAGGTACTAGTACTTGTTTTACATTACATTTATAGCATTTCTCATTTCTTGGTTAATTCCAAAACCGGGGTTTGACCTAAGGGCAAACCCCTAATCCCTAACCCCCCAATCGTCTTCGCTTTTCTGTGTGTAGGTTGCAGGTACGCGGCTGAAATTGAAGATCTGGAATCCTTGTGCAGAGACGAACAGATCCCCTTTCGTTTCGCGGACTTTTTGGAGGACCGTGTGCACGCCGGGCGCCATCGTCCCGTCAACTTTTGCTCAAATTTGCAGGACAGCATCGTCTCGACATTTTACTGCTAATTCCAGGTCCGCAGCTTCATCCTATATCCCTAACTCAGTTTATAAGCGAATCTTTCTCACTTTCTATGCATTCCTAGTTCAATCTTTCCATCTACATTCTTTACAAAAGAGGGTATCCTTGCTATCACAACCCTTGAAACTCATATAGAATCCAATCTTGCATTGCGTGGGATTGGATCTTGTGGGTTTCAACCCCTCTTTTGAATGTAAAGTCCCTCCTAAGTGAAAACCATCAACCCTAGTGACTCTCCCTTCTCCCTCCTCGGAGTTGGGGAGGGGAGAACGACTAGGGTTCGATTTTTCCGCTTTACATTTTGGTGAACCTGACGTGAACATCCTTTCTGATTATTCATAGTTAGATCTGAAAATTGGATTCCTTGATTACATTTCCATGTTTGATCTTTGGCAAAATTTTAGAGGTTAATTGCATAAAAACCCTAAATTTTCTTTTTAAGTAATTAAACTTGTGAAATGTTTAATTGTTGATGCTTGTTTCAGATCTGCCCTTCTATTACAAATTATCAATTCATATTTGTGCTTTGATTTTGAAAATTAAGTGGTTAAGTGTCAAAACCCTAATTTTTGAAACCCTCTTTATTCAACCTTTGTCCGACAATTTCACTGATCAAAACATCTCCAAATCAGCTGTAACTTTGGATTCCGCAATAAAATCACAATATCTTTCATCCCTGAAAATTTGGAAAAAAGTTGCGAGGACCGTGTGCACTCCGAGCGCCATCGTCCCCGACATTTTTTCCGAAATTTCGGAAGCGAGATCTTACTGTATTTTCCTGCTAAAATCCAGAATTTTGGCTGATTTTATCAATTTTAACACCTTCAAAATTACAGTCAAAGTTGGTCTAGTGATTGCTTGGATTGAGGCTTCTAATCATTCAAAAATTGTCGAAATTGAAATTTGTGTCAAAATTGTGTTTCTTACAGTCCTAAATCTGAAAAGTGTGTTAGCATTCATTCGAAATTTCAGTGATTTATTCAAATTTTTGCAATTTGTGACTTTTGAAATTAAGTGCTTAATTACAACAACTTTGATTTCCGCTTTCAAAATTGAATTTTGCGTGAAATTAAGTCAACTTTCAAATTTCAAAACTTGCATTGCTTTTGGTATTCCCTCTAAAATCATAAAATTCAAAATTTCAGTTTCCCTCTCTTTTTCAAAATTCAAATTTTGCATTTTTTCGACAATCTTGGTAGGGTTCAATTTTGAGATTGCAACTTTAATTTGGCCTATCTACAGATCGTAAAATCACTCAATTTTTTCAGGTTAGCTGTAAAATCATCATAACTTTCATCCCTGCAAATTTCGAAAAAAGTTGCGAGGACCGTGTGCACCCCGAGCGCCACGGTCCCGGATATTTTTTCCGAAATTTCGGGAGACTGTCATGATTGTATTTAACAGCTTAAATCTAGAAGATTGGCTGATTTTACTGAAAATTGCTACCTCAAAATTCAAAATCTTCTCTCTCTCTAGTGCATGAGTTTTACAACAATAAGCCCTACTTACACTATTCCCGTTAGACAAAGCCTTAGAATTAAGTCCTTCCAAGGTTTAATTACTGAGGAGATGGAACCTAATTTGAATGGTCTTTTTAACGAGGACAGGGGTAATTCCCCTAATCCTCTTAATGATGAAGAAGCTCTCCATGAGGTTTCTGTAGAACAACTTTCAAAATTGGATAACTAATTTGACGATTTTCGACAATGGATGTCTCAAGAATACCCTGATAGTCAAGATCTTCCTTTAATTGAGGGTCTAAAACGTATGCTTCAAAGTGATAAGAATGGAATTGATATTTTGCGTGGTATTGCACACATTGTGGATTCAAATGTGATGCCTATGAAAAGTTGTGCCGAAACCTTAGGTTATACACAACCTCCTACTCAAGTCAATCATTCTATTCCTTTAACGACTCCTATTGCTAGCATACCTACTTTTACATCAAACATAATGACTACTTCAATACAAGACATTCCTCCTATGATCACTAGTCATGGGGGCAATCCCTCTTCTTCAATTAACCCTCTTCCTTCATTCAATCCAACTTCTTCATTCATTCCTTCAATGAGTGTTCCTATTATATCACCACAAATGAACATGACGCAAGGGGGCAACTCGTTTAATCATTCCATTCCTCCTTGCAGTGTTCCTCCTATCCAATCATCTCCTATGACTAACTATCATAGTGTCCCACCACCTTACTCTCTACCTTCTTTCAATAACATAACACCTCCATCACAATCTAACACGTCTAATATGAACTCTTCAACTGAAGCGACCATTAACAATCTTGCACAAACTGTCTCTTCTTTACAGCAACAAATTGCCTCTATGAATCAATCTAAGTTTAGTGTGCCCACATTTGATGTTGCGAGTCCACTTTCTCTTGACATTGTTCGAGCTATTCCCCCTAAACATGTTGAAATTCTGCATTTGGAGCTTTATAATGGTAAGGGTGATCCTCTAACACATGTTAAGACCTTTCAAACAATATGTACTGATTTTGCTTATGACCAAAGGTTGCTTGCAAAATTGTTTACTAGAACATTAAGAGACAAAGCCCTACAATGGTATTGCTCGTTGCCTTCCTATTCTATTACTTCTTTCGAACAACTTGCAAATGCTTTCATTCAACAATTTCAAAACAATATAAGTCCTAAAGTTACTTTGATTGATTTAATGCATTGTAAACAAGGTGTTAAAGAAAAAGTGACTGATTTCATTGGTAGATATAAGCATTTGTATGCTCAAATTTCTTTTCCAGTGCCTGACAATGATATTCAAAGAATCTTTATTTCTAATTTACAAAAAGACATTAGAGAAAAACTCTTGTTTTCTGAGTTTACTTCTTTCCAACAGTTGTGCGCAACTCTTCACAATTATCAACTGACTGTGAGTCAAATGGAACAATCACATCCTATGACTCCGAGTGATAAGGGTGATAGTAATCAACAACCATTTGGGAAGTTTAAACCGAACAGAGATTCCATTAAATTCAATGAAAACATCATCAACAACAATGTGAATGCAGCATCAGGTGTGTCTCCTATTTCTAAGTTTTTCAAGAAAGAAAGAAAGTTTACTCCTTTGAATGAATCATTGCATAGTATTATGAATAAGTTATTGGAACAAAATGTGCTTACTCTTCCTCCTATAAGGCAAATTGATCCTGCAAAGATTAATTCACCCTATTTTGATAACAAATCTTTTTGTCAATTTCATCGTCAACCTGGGCATGATACTGAAAAATGTTTTGCTTTAAAGGGGAAAATTCAAGATTTGATTGATAATAATACTATCTCTGTTTCTGGTGTGAATGATAAAGGCAATACATCTGTAGCTCCTCCTAACCAAAATCTTCAGATTTTCACTGATCCATTACCTTCTCATACCTCTAATGCGATTGATACTACTGATTCCTCTGTCTCACCTGATGATCTTGTGTCCATGACTCCAAATGTGATTAACTTTGTAGAGCAACAGAAAATCCCTAAAGAACCTTCCATCATATTTGATTCCAGTGAAACTATCAGGGCACCTGATGGTCCTTTATATATAGTTGCAAAAGTCAAGAACACACCTTGCCATGGAGTGCTTATTGATCCTTCTTGTATGGTTAATATCATTACTGAAGAATTTCTTTTTACTTTGCAATTGAATCAAGTGATCTATGACAAAACAGATGTGGTTGTGAAACTATTTGATGCATTTTCTTCTCCTGCAATTGGTTCTATTACATTACCTATTGAGGTCCGTAACAAATCCCTTGATGTGAACTTTGCTATTATTCCATCTTCCGAACAATTTCGTGTGAAGCTTGGTTATCCTTGGCTATCTTCCATGAAAGCTATTGCTTCTCCTATTCACAAGTGTTTGAAATTTCCCCATAATGGTGAAGTTGTTACTGTCAATCATAGTCTCTTTAAACCAGCTGAAAGAACTTCTAGCATTCCTATTGATTACTTTTGGCCTAAACAATTCCAATCTCTTCCTCCGCGAAGTGATCATCTTTTCAAATCTTATCAAAAGTGGAAAATAGATATGATCCTATCTCTAAGTGAACCTAGAACACCCAAACTTGACATTCCTATCATTCTTGAGAAGGAAGTTCTTGCTTTGAAAGATAAAACTAATGTCTTTCCTCAAGAAGATTCCTCACCCATTCCTATGGATGTGACTATGCCTATATCTAATAAACTTCCCAAAAGTAGACCTATCCCTCCTCGTCATGATGGACTTGGTCTCCTTCCAAAACCAAATATTCCTCCTTTATATGGAGCAGTTCCTCCTCCTTCCTCTTATGGAGAGAAGAGACCTTCCTCTTCTCCTATTTTTCAACCTAAGAGACCACAACCTAAACACCCAAGTGATAAGGATGAGAACATTCCTCCTCCTCAATCTTCTCAACTTCCTACTAAGACTAGACGAAATCGTTCTGCACATGAACGCCGGCGAAAGCGTCGTCTTAGAGCTCAAACTTTACAATCCCCAAAAACACCTTCAACAAGCATTATTCCATTTTCTCCTCAGCCGACGATTGAGCCGAAATCTCCTAAACATAAGATGCATGATGGTCTTGATCCTGTGCGAGTTAAAGATCCTATTTTTATAAATCTTGATGATGATATAGATGAAAATGTTATTCATGATGAAAATGCTACTTCTCCTGTTCATTCTGATAGTGAATATGAACTTGTTGATATTGATAACCATTTATCTAACGAATTTTCTAAAGCACTTATCCTAGCTCCTAGACAAGAACACCGTGGCTTGGGATATGAACATAGCCCTTGTTTGGATCTTGTGATAGCTCCATCTGCTATGTTGGATGTTCCTCCTCTAGCGTGTTCCCTGCCTTCCCGAAACATTGATCAGCAAGATCGGGGGGTAGATGACGTGCTAGACTAGTTTCATTACCATAGCAGATTCTCTCCTCCTCTCTTTCGTTACTTCTTCTATGTGTTATTATCATTCTTCTATTTGTTGTCCTTAGTGTTGTTTACTTGAGGACGATGCAAAGCATTGAGATCTCTCGATCTCTCTCATGTTGACTCAAAAGACACATGTGTTCCCTTCTTCTAGGTGACCTTCCTTGATTGGGGAATGAAGAACAATTATGCATACATACATATGATATACATGAATTATCATACAGCATACTGACCCCGAGGAAAGCGAAGTCACCTCGTGCTTTGTGTTTTGTGTCTATTATCCTTGGGCTTATCGCACACTTGGGGGCTAAATCCTTGTGATAACGTGCTCCTTTCTCATTTATTATATGTATCACTACCTTAAAGCAATCACCCCCGGTGAGGCGTGTGCGATCACTTTAACGTAGGGGGGCATATATCCCGTTCATATCTTTTCAAGATACTTGAAAATTTCTTGGCAAATTTAGCTTTGCCTTGAAAATTTTTGATATCTTTCTTGCATGACTCATAGTGAGGGAACCTTACTACTGACAGTCATGGTTCTCCCTCGTGATCTTCCCTTTTACTTTGTCAATCGAAGTCGTAAGATCCTTAGTCCACTGGGGGCTTGGTGTATCTTGCCTCCTTGACGTGGTGAAAGTTTTTCAATGTTGTTTCCTTGTACTTTACCGAAAGTATGAGCGTACGCTTATACTCCCGCTAAAGTGGGGGCTAAATGTAGCGTCCTAAAATTGCGACACTTGCAATTTCGACCGCATTTGGGTCTTCACGATGGCGACGCAACACTAAACCTGAATGGAGACCCCGAAACTTGCTCATGACACCAAAAACTGCATTTTCTTGCACCCTGGCCTGAACCTCCTTTGCACCCTGCTGTCCCGGGAGGTGGGACCAGGGTGCCCAGCGCCCTGGTCCCTGGCCCTATTTTGGGCCCGGTCTCCTATGGGACTTCGGGCCTTTTTGTTTGCAAATTGGAAAATAACATTTCCTGGTCGGCCTAAGGTCGGGAAAATCAGTCTTTTAACCCTAATTGGCAAGTATATAAACTACTTTTCCTCTCTCATTTGGGGAAGATGATGGAAAAAGCGTGGAAACTATACTCAAGCATTCAAGCATTCAAGCATTCTTTCGAGCAATTGATCATTCTAAGTCTCCATTCAAGGCTAAGTGTTGCATTCAAGACAAGGATTCAACCATTGAAGAGGAGATCACATACTACATGCTACATACAACATACAACAATACAACAAACAACAACATCTATACCTTCGCATATAAGGATACAAACATCCTTACAACAAGGTACTAGTACTTGTTTTACATTACATTTACAGCATTTCTCATTTCTTGGTTAATTCCAAAACCGGGGTTTGACCTAAGGGCAAACCCCTAATCCCTAACCCCCCAATCGTCTTCGCTTTTCTGTGTGTAGGTTGCAGGTACGCGGCTGAAATTGAAGATCTGGAATCCTTGTGCAGAGACGAACAGATCCCCTTTCGTTTCGCGGATTTTTTGGAGGACCGTGTGCACGTCGGGCGCCATCGTCCCGTCAACTTTTGCTCAAATTTGCAGGACAGCGCCGTCTCGACATTTTACTGCTAATTCCAGGTCCGCAGCTTCATCCTATATCCCTAACTCAGTTTATAAGCGAATCTTTCTCACTTTCTATGCATTCCTAGTTCAATCTTTCCATCTACATTCTTTACAAAAGAGGGTATCCTTGCTATCACAACCCTTGAAACTCATATAGAATCCAATCTTGCATTGCGTGGGATTGGATCTTGTGGGTTTCAACCCCTCTTTTGAATGTAAAGTCCCTCCTAAGTGAAAACCATCAACCCTAGTGACTCTCCCTTCTCCCTCCTCGGAGTTGGGGAGGGGAGAACGACTAGGGTTCGATTTTTCCGCTTTACACTCCCTAAAACAAATATTGTTAAATTTTGTTGTTTAAGGAAACCCAATACCTTAAGGTTTTGCAAGATGCTAATACCTAACATTGCATGGCAAGAGACAGTCGGAGCAACATCTTCTAAGTCTTCCACAACCACTACCACCTCTTCTTCATCCTTTTCTTCATCATAGGTGTCCTCAATGTAGGATAATTTCTTTTTAGCACATTTATGACCTCTACTATATTTTCCATCACAATTAAAGCATAACCCTTAGACCTTTGTTTTTTCAATTTGTTGAGAGGTCAATCTCATAGGTTGAAGAAATGATGATGCAAAGGTCCTTTGATCTTTGTTTCTAGGGAATTCCTCGATTCTATTAGGCAAAACCTTTTCCTCTACTTGAGTTGCCATAATCATTCTTGGGACATAGAAGTTGGACTGAACATGCATACCTCATATTTGATGTGGCCCTTTAAAACCCCATGAAATAATTCCTTCAAGTTTTCCTTTATAACATGCTTCACTTTAAACACAAAGTTTGGAATTCAGTATAGTCCTTAACCATACCTTTTTACTTTATTTTGGTAATCTGGCTAAAGTAGATATCCATAAGATTGTCGCCATAATGTGCAATGAGATCCTCTTGAAAAAGAAACCATGTGACAACACATTCCTGCTTTATCTTTGCTTCACATAGTCAACGATACTAAATGAATTGTTCTAGTTCCAAGTATAAGGATGTCATTGCAACCTTCTTTAGAAATGGAACATGATGAAGATCAAAGAATTGCTCCATTTGGTAGGGCCAATTGGTTAAATTCTTCCCATTGAATTTCCACATATCCATCTTTAGTGGGAACTACCTAATCATAGAATCATTTAGGTGGCAATTTATCTTTAGATCTAAGTCAATCCCAAAAGCACCATGTCCCTTAAAAGACACATCTTCTTCCCAAATCTTACAATGAGAATTCACTTGCCTATGGTCCATAGAACCAAAGTTCCCAGACTCGGACTCGGCTCGAACTCGGCAAGGCCAACTTGACTCATGACTCGGCTATGACTCGGCAACGACTCGGCAATGACTGGGCAAAATTTAAAAAACCCTTGAAATTAAGAGATTTTTAACGATTTAAAACTTGTTTCATGCACCCATTATTGTATAAAGCCCAATTATAATGTGTGCTAGTTTGTTATGCCATGAAAGGCATGTTGGTAGAGTATCTACTTGTTTGGGGCTTTTGTTTAGTATTTTCTTTGGCCAAATTGAAATTCTGGGAGCACCAACATGAGACATCATGAACATCTTCACTTGGAAACTTTAAGGAGTGCTTGTGTATGGTAGCATTAAATAGTGCGCTTGTTGAACTTAGGTTTTACCTTGGGACTATAGTTGACCTTGGTCTTTCTTGGACTTCTTAGTTTTTGGGCTATATATATGTTGGATGGAAGGGGGAATTGTGAGACCGGAAGGGTTTGAAAATATGCTCCTCAGAGACATGTCCCTTGCCAAAAATAACCTTGTGCCCCATAGGGGGATTTTTGGGGATGTGGGGACAAGTACGAAATGTCCCCAACTCCCCCCCTTTTTTCAAAATTTTAAGAAACATCCCTGTTGTGAGGTACTCACACATCACCCCATTGCAAATGGGGACCCCCCCTTTTTGCTTGCTAGGGTTAGCTCTTTTAGTTTTGTTGTTGGTTGTTTTAGTGTCTTAGCCTTTGCATTCAAGGGATTGAGTTTCTCAAAGGTCATCAAGTCAGGCGGATCTCCTCAAGGTGGAGTGAAGAAGGTTAGGTCAGTTGAGTAATTAGGGGTTATTTAGATCATTCCTAGGGTTTTTGTGTACTATCCAGTCACACTTCAAGTTGCTAAATCAAACCTTGGTTGAATGCATAGTGTCCTCCTAGGTCCCGTCCCTTACATCAAGGTCAGAGTGAACTCGCCTTAGAAGTCTGGAATGTCATCCTGATCCTGAAATGCCCTGAAATTTGATTGTCTGGAAATTTAAAGGATCCTCCACTAGATTTTGCATTATAACTCATGGAGGTCTGAAACCACTATCAAACATCCTGACAATATATATGGAATATAACTTTAAGTATAGGAAAGAGAAAAGGCATAAGGAAATGCCACTTATACTTAAATGTTATATTCCATATATGAATCCTGACGGAGAGACTAACTTGTCAAATAACTTCATGTTTTTTTTGTTTTTTGCAAGTCAAAACATTGACCTGCAATGGCGCGAGTCCTGGAGCTCGAACTTGGCGAGTTTTTCCATAACTCGCCTGACTCACGAGTTAGGTGAGTTATGAGAAAAACTCGCCGAGTCCGAGTCACGAGTTGTCAAAACTCGCCGAGCTTGGCTCGACTCACCAACTCGGCAAACTCGCCTAACTCGCGGCAAGTCTGGGAACTCTGCATAGAACTCTCAAGAGAATCAATTTTTTTTCACAAATTCCTAGATATCTTCACTTGTAGCAAACCCTTCATCTCCTCTCTCAATGCCGAAATATCATCATTAAAATATTCCACATCTATAGAACCCTTCTCAATTATTAGATCAACCTTGTTCAGAGATTTTCTAGGTGTGACAAGATTCTTTCCCTTGCCCCTTGCTAAAGCCATTGCCAAGGTGCAACAAAATAATATTGCAATAAACTAGTCAAAACAAATCCAAAAACATTGAAATTTATATTGTAGCTTACCACAACGTATATCTCAATTATCAAGAAAAATTTGCAATAAATTTGCTGACTTGTAGCCTTGGGAGCAAATTTGATGGAAACCCTAATTTCTCAATAACTATTTCATTTCTACTCCAAATGACCTCACATTTGGACTATAGTAGCTTCAATGTGTTCTTGATCAACCATCCGGAATTCACAAAATAAATAATCATTGTTTTACAAGCTTGGGAGTGAATCTGGCAAAAAACTTAATTTCACAATAACTCATTCAAATCTGCTCCAAATGACTTCAAATATGAACTATAGCAGCTTTAATATGGCCTCAATCAACCCTTCAAAACCAGAAAGAAAATTGTTGAAAGAGATATCAGCTCCACAATTAATCCTCTTGAATCTAAAAAAAATTGCCTTATTTCTTGCCTTTCAAATGCCAAGATCATTCTCTAATACCACTTGTAATTTGATAACTTGCACATCAAAATAATATTATAGGAAATATGTGTGAAATACTTGATAGTACTTCAGAATAATAGGTCATTTCAAGGGGGAATGCCTCCAAAACACTCCTATAAGAACACAATTCTCTATATGATGCTAAATAAGTAAGCACTACCTCCTATATATACCATAATTATGTGATGGATGCCACCTAGGCCAACTTAACTACCTATATAAGACTAAATAAATGATCATATGATTTAATTAAGGATTATGCAATCCATGAGCCAAATGCACACTATAGGATTAAGGGCATAGCAATATTCCTTCACTAATCACATCTACAAACTCCTTGAGTAGTGTGTCAATTTCTAACTCTTCCAAGCATGCTCCTCCTAGTGGGCTTGACTACTAGCACATAGCAGTTCTACAAATCTCCCATCTCTTTCATAAACATTTTTGTTGGCAAGAAAAACTTGCCCTTCTATTCAAACTCTTCTTCATCCTTTATGAGAAGTAAATCAAACTTCTTCCCATCCTTCTTGATGGAAAAGGTGCTCTTGCGCCAATCATGTATTGTGCATTTATTATACTACCACAACCTTCCCAGTAACACATGGCAAGTGTCCATCGAAATCACATCGCACCATACCTCATTCACATATTCTTCAATGTAAAATGCAACTTAACACTACTCTATCACCATGAGTTGTCCCTTTTGTAACCCAGAGACTTTGGATGGCATGGGATGGGAAACTATCTTCAACCCCATCTTTTGCACCATCTTTGTGGACACTAAGTTGTTAGTGTTGCGCCCACCAATAACCAACTTGCAACACTTTCCTCCTAACTTGCACTTAGCTTAAAACAGGCTCTTCCTCAACCAGAACTCCTCGTCTTTGCATGTAGGTTTCAATAGAACCTTGCACATCATCAAATTCTTCCCAGCCTCTACGTTGGTGATATCTATTTTGCCACCTAACGAAATTGCCTCTTCAAGTTGTACAACATGCACATGTTTCTCTACATGACTTTACTCTTGTATGGCATCTAAACACTCAAACATGCAATGACCCACTTTGCCACATCTAAAGCCTTTCCCATGGCCTCATCTTCTACCTCTACCACGACCAAAGATCCTTTTCATGGTTTATCTTTGACATGGCACCACTAGTTTCTTCCTCTCCTTGCATGTAAGATGTCTTCCTACATTTTGTTTGCTCCTTCCATCCTTGCTCTTAATATTGGTGTGCATACTTGATTGTCTACTAGACAATTTCTCCTCAACTTTTAGCACTAGCTCGTAGGCCTCCCCAACAAAATGAATCATGAACAAACACATCTTATCCTAGATTGAGATGCACAATCCACTCACATACTTAGACACTTTCTCAAATGTCATCCTC
This sequence comes from Cryptomeria japonica, assembly GCF_030272615.1. Classification (NCBI taxonomy): domain Eukaryota; kingdom Viridiplantae; phylum Streptophyta; class Pinopsida; order Cupressales; family Cupressaceae; genus Cryptomeria; species Cryptomeria japonica. The sequence continues at coordinate 719,943,064 of NC_081407.1, forward strand.
CACATGACCAATGCGAATGTGTAGTCAACAGAACTCCATGTACTCCATAATGTCTCCCATTGTTGTAGGTTTTGAAGCTTCTTGTATAGATCTAGCATAGTTGGTTGGCATAAACTTTTCCCTTGAGTTTAGTCACTAGGCACTCCTACTTCGAGAAATTGCACTTCCCTTTCTACACACATTTCTAGACCAAATCCCACCACAAGGTAGCATGCCTTTTCAACTTCAAGGAAGCATATATAACTCTCCTCGGGTTCTAAGTTACTTCAAACTCAAAGTATTTGTCCAATCTTCTAGATTTAAACTTCATGAGTAGCTCAGGAAATCAAACCACAACTTCCTCCCTACCTTCACCAATGCATTTGAGAATTTTTACTCTATTGTGATGTTCTCATCACCATTTACATCCACAACACCACCTTGTGCATCATGATCTCCTCCCTCATCATCCCTAATGTCTTCCATCACCATTAAACCTCTTCTCTATGTGATTTTTATGACCTCAAGACAAGTTTGAATGACTCTAAACCTTCAACTAGATTTGGGACAAGAGTCACATGATGGTTTCTAGAATCTCTTTTTCCTACTCTGAGAGCCATCTCCTTTGGTGCACCTGCAATGCAACAAAACTTTCAACAAAGCTTGGCCAGTAAAACTCTCATCTCACCAATAGGAATCAGAAAACTCTACTTTGATGCCAAATTGGTGCAGCTATAAATCCAAGGTTGAATGAACAATTGACCAAAAACATAGAGCACACAACACAGGCCAAAACAAGGAAGAACAATGAAAATTAAACTAGAAAACAATAAAAAAATTGCTAAAACAATGAAAGATTACAAACAGGCCGCCACCAATATGTGAAACCTAGTCATGCTATGCTATTCAATTCCCTAAGAAATGTGTAGCAACTCTTTATAATTACAACCAATCTAGCCCTAAGCTCTACTCAAAACACAATCTCTTCGCCAACATGAACCAGCCTCTTTCAATGACCAAGGCAACTCCTTATATAGTGCCAACAAAATACACTACCACATACGATTGAACTAGGTCATCACCATAATGCACACTCAAGAGAAAATCCAATCAATAGGGTGTTGTCTAATGCACAAACATTTAGCCATTCCTCAATGCATTTAAAGCTAACATTATTTTGACCTTCCACTCTACCAAGCTATCAAAAATTTTGATCGTGTTGTCTATCAAAAGTATTCTAATAGAATGACCAGCTATTAAACATCTACTAATCCTTCAAAGTGTGCACTTGGACTAGGTTGCACAATCAATGACAAGTAAGGTCATGGGTGAAGCAAGTTGCGCTAGAACATTTGGAGCACATGGGTCTTACACAAGAAGACACACAAAAGAAATGTTGCACAAGCAAGTATAGGCCATGTGAGACAATAAAGCAGCCCAACACAACACAACACAAGCATGTGCAAGTTAAACTTGTGCACAACCAGCTACCACAACACAAGCAAGCACAAGATAAGCCTATGAACAAGAAGCTTAAACAAGCATTTTTTGGTGATGCAAGATTGCCCCAACCCAAGGATGCCTCTGCATCAATCGTGCATGTGTAACTTTTCAGAAATTGAACATTATCAGCTTGTGTTAAAATGTGTATAAACATGCAAGACCAAACTAAGATGACTAGTAAGATGAGTTTTGGAAATGTTATTAAGTAAATCACTAATGCATGCTCGTATAACCTTTACAAAAGATGCAAAATATACCCCTTCATCTCACATGCATAATTTTCACAAATTGAACATTAACAGCTAGTGTTACATATTGAAGCTTTTCAATGGAATTTTAAATTTCTTAGGACTGGCCCATAAATAATTTTAACTCATCTCAAGATGATCTACAAATTATTAGCTTATAAAATATCGGTAGCTTGCCATCTTCTAGATCAATGTCTAGTGACCCAATGGAATTGGTTTCTTTTTTGACTTATTGAATATTGGAAAATTCAATACATCCAGCCTTTCTTTTGTTTTCTGCTTTGTGAATGTTTCATAAATAAAGATATCTAGTAAAATTCTAAAGTTTGCTAAATTGAGTTTGAGTTGAATGCTACTGGCTGTTCCAATAATCGATTGTATTAAACAAAGGATACGGAGGCTCCTTAAACAGATTAACAAAGACGATGTTTCTTAATGAAACAATCGTTGACTGAAGACGAATTTAGAAACAATCCAAACTAACTAAGATGACCATTAAAGAAACATTACAATATTTAATACCCTCCCTTAATGGTCATCATTCTAACTACCCTACAGAAGACAATTTGCAGGTATTTTGGTCACAAATGAATAGAAGGCTGCCCCCTTCTCTTCAAAATGCACTGCAAAATGAGCCTGTTGTTGATACCCTCCCTGATTCTGCAAAACTTTTGGAAATGTCCAAGAAAACCAAAACAAATTGAGATTCATCCAACAAAACTGTCCCTCCCTGTAGCCAAAGATCCCAAGAACACCTTCTCAAACTAAAACCACAATTTTGAGGAGAAACCGGTAAACCCTCGTGCAAACCGTTGCCCTAGCAACTCTAGGTGCGATCCAGAATAGCTGCAAGAAACCACAATTTTTGAGGAGAAAATTAAGCGAAACCGACACCGAAACATCAATGAGTAGCTAGAACAAAATCCGAGACACAGATCAGCATACAAAACTTTGTTTTTTGAGGAAAAAACAGTAAAACCCTAAAACAGGAAACCCATCATAATTTTTTAGGAATGAATTATAAACCCTTACAGATTTATTTTTTTTCTTTTGAGGACAAAAAATTAGAAAATCCCACCAAATAATTTTTTAGGAAAAAATTATGAACTCAGAAATAATTTTTGTGGAGGAAAATCGTAAAACAACACATGATTTTTGAGGTGAAATTGATCAAAACCCACCAATAATTTTTTTATGGGAAAAAAATAATAAAACCCTCAAATAATTTTTTTAAGGGCAAAAAATTACAAAAACCCACAAATAAATTTTTTTAACGACAAAAAAATTATAAAAACCCTTGAACAAGTCGCACGGGAGTGAAAAATGCCCAAACAATCAAAAGAAAATTCCACAAGCTCTACAAACAATTGATGCTAAAAACAAATGCCCACAAAAGGACACGGCCGTGAGGGAGAACCAAATCTTGATATGCACAGAAACCCTCACGCAAATTTCAAAAAAAAAACGCGAATTACAAAGGAAAAAAAATACCCAAAAACCTTGAGCCCTCCCGTGAGGGAGTCAAACGCAGACCAGCTCCCGCTCTGATACCATATTCCAATGATCGATTGTATTAAACAAAGGAGACGAAGGCTCCTTAGATAGATTTACAAAGACAATGTTTCTTAATGAAACAATCATTGACTGAAGACAAATTTAGAAACAATCTAAACTAAGATGACCAATAAAGAAACATTACTATATCTATTACAAGCCATGATCAGTCGCATCTTTAACAGATTTGATGTTTAATTAAAAGATTGATATAAGAATTGAGGGGGTTTTGTAAATGGTCATTAAGGTTATTCCTTAGGGTAGGCTGAGATTTTTTTTAGAACCCATCGTGGGTCTCCCAAGGGATGATAATAGAGGAGTTAAAGAATTGTCCTCCATATTCATTGTCATTAGTATAAACATCAGGACCTTGGCTATCATAGGAGATCTGAACTATGTGTGCTTCTCTTGTGAAAATATTCATTTGCCTAATTGCCTTTGATAATGGAGAACATATAGGCATCTAGCCTCTGTGTCATTATTGTAAGATGATTGTGTGGAACAAGCTCAATTTTTAATGTTATTTTTTAAATTCCTTGACTATGCTTTTTATTGGAAGACGTGGCATGCCCCTGAGATCGCACTCTAAATAAATAAATTAAAACCTGGGCAATGCAAATTAAATATAAAAACAGTTAATTAAGACGACCCCTATTAAGGGAATTAAAATGGCAGCAATTTATTTTAAGGGCTGACTAGGATTATAGCAAGGGCAAGTCACTAGATTAAAGAAAATATAAATACCAACTATTATTTAAATGCACTCAAGGGAGCGATCCACTTGGAGAGTTGCATCTCTTGGAAAGGGGTGAATACAAACAAGGGTTGTGACCATTCAGCCATCCGTGGAGGATATAAAAGGAAGATCAATTCATTTGTAAAAGACATCCATGAAGGATCAAGATCGAATGATCAAGAAAATAAGAAAATAATTAAGGATCAGAACTGAGTAAGAAAAGATAATAAATATGCTATAGCAGCAAATTAGACCAAAGATATATCTATGAATATAATACAATTATAGGAATATTTTATGTCCATGCTATAGTAATATTCGCATGCAATTAATAATCTTTGTAAGTAATCTAAATGTTCCTATTTATTATGTGATAAGGGATTTGTTTAATAATCAATTTTGAATAGGGTAGAAATGGTTGCAAAATAGGAAGGTTGATCAACCTTTCAAGTACATGAGAGGTGAAGAGCATACCCGCCATCAAGTATGCCACCCATAGGGGTTAAGCCTCATGGGTCGGGAGGCATATGTGTGCTGCCGGGCTTGGTGGAGGGAGGTAGTTTTTGTTGAAATAATAGCTAGCTCGGATACCTGATTATTGAATTTTAATGTTGTCAATGACAATTAAAATTCATACGTATTATCTCTCATGTAAATCTGTTATTGGACTGGACACAAATGTGGAACGTGAGGAAGCATGTAACGTGAAAGGCAATTAAATGTAATTATTGGGCTGGACCCAAATGTGTAATGTGAGGAATGTACAATGACAATGTAACACAATTAAATAAACATGCAAGCCGACTTGGGGATATTTGGTGCCAAAAGGTTGAAATAAAACCAACAACAAAATGAAGTCATTGGATCATCAATCTACCACGGATACAATCTTCTCTCCTACACTGGCGAACTCTCCTTCACTTGTGCGAATTTATTTAAGGCTATTGTTAGGCGAAGTTGTCAAGATCTTCAAGCGAACTTGAAGGCTCTCCTTGTGCGATTCTGCTCCAGCCTACCTTAGACATCTGCTGCTGATCTCCTTTAGTCATCTGCTGTTGATTAGAGCTGCATCCTTCATTGCTCTGCTAACTTGCTGTTTGGACAGCAAACTGAGATAAGTTCGCTATATTGTAATTGCCTACATTTGAGATAATACATATTATATTCAAGGTTGGGTTTTTCACCTCCAAGAGGGAGGTTTTCCCAAGGTATTGGTGTCTTTTGTCTTGTGCTTTATTGTTGTTACTGTTTATTCACAGTCTGATTATAATATAATTGCTTAAATTAACATCTGATTGCTTAAAATTAACATGGTATTAGAGCTTTAGGTTCATTCAAAATAATTAGATTATTAGTTGTCCTTCACTTTCAGTTTGCTGTTTTAGTTTTGCAAGATGGTTACAGGTCTGAAAGTAGAGGATAGACTTGAAGGTGCCCTCAATTTTACATCGTGGAAGGTTTGTGTCCTCCTTGCTCTTGAAGAATTAGAGCTGTTACAGTTTGTGGAAGACATGGATCTGACCGAACCTTCAGATCCGGAAGAGCTAAAGCAATTCAAGAAGAATGCTCTCAAAGCAAAGAAGTTCCTTATTGATTCCGTGAAGGATCATCTTGTTCCAGTCATCTCCAAATTGAAGACAGCCCAAGAGATGTTTAAACATCTAGAAGGGATATATGAGATCAACAACATCAGTCGGACACTTACATTGAGGCAGCAACTTCTTCAAGTCAAAATGTGCAAAGGTAATTTAGTCATGCCCTTCTTCATGAAGATTTCAGAATTGAAGGACCAACTCAACGCCATTGGAAGTGAGGTTGTGGACAAGGATATTGTCATGATTGCTTTGAATGGTCTTCCTGACTCTTGGGATCCTTTCATTCAAAGCATAAGTGGAAGAGCTGAATTCCCTTCCTTCGATCGCCTCCAGTCAGATTGCATTCAAGAGGAGTCACACGTTGCTGCCAGAGAAATGCATAAAGGCTCTCATGGAGGAGATCAACATGTGCTTGCATCTCAACATGTTAGAAGAAAGGGAGGCCATTGGAAGAAGAACAGCTTCAAAAGAGATAGAGACTTCAGACCTCCTGCTTTCGATTCAAGGAAGAGGCCAAGGGATCTTTCACGTGTCCGTTGCTTCAGATGCGAAAAGTTTGGACATTATGCTAAAGAATGTCAAAATCCGCCCATGCAAGGAGAGGCCAACGTGAATGAAGTTGCAAACTTCAAGGATAATGAAGACTATCTCTTCATTTCTGCCTTGTCCAGCAATGTGCCAACCGATAATAACACTTGGTTGATAGACAATGGTGCATCTAGACACATCACGGGATATCGAGAGCATCTCTCAAACTTGATGGAGAAAGAGTCTAACCTTCATGTGGTAACTGGTTATGATGCTCAGTATTCGGTAAGTGGTTTTGGTAGCACTTCTTTAAATTTAGAATCTGGCATGTCCTTGCATCTTAGTGATATTTTATTTGTCCCTAGAATTAAGAAGATTTTAATTTCTATTTCTGCCCTACAAGATAAAGGTTATCAAATAGCATTTTTTAAGGGTAAAGTACTTGCATGGCCTAAGAAATCTAGTATTAAATTTGCTCGTGTTATTGGAAATAGATATGATAGTTTGTATAAGCTTTCAGCTAACCCCATTCGAGCACTCATTCATGAAGCCCCTGAATCTTGTGAACTATGGCATAGAAGGCTCGGCCATCTTCACTATCAGGCACATCCTTCACTTGAAAAGATGGTTAAAGGTATGCCTAAACTTAATCAATCTCATGATGATGCTTGCAAAAGTTGTGCATTAGGTAAGAACACTAAAAGTCCATTTCATAAAAGTGAAAGTAGAGCTAAGGAAAAATTAGCACTTGTTCATTCTGATCTATGTGGACCCATGTCTGTTCTTTCACCTAGCGGATTTCTATATTATGTTACATTTATAGATGATTTCTCTAGATAGATTTATTTTCTAAAATCTAAAGAATCTGATGAAGTGTTAAGTAGGTTCAAAGAATTTAAAGCTCTAGCTGAAAATATGTCTGGTAAAAGGATTAAAGTGTTAAGATCTGACAATGGAGGTGAATACACCTCAAGTGGTTTCAATGACTTTGTGTAGAAACAGGAATTAAGAGAGACATCTGTGTTCCCTACAATCCTCAGCAAAATAGTGTAGTTGAACGAAAGAATAGAGCCATTCTTGAAGCTGCCCAAGCTATGATTCACGATCAGGACCTGCAGACCTCCTTATGGGCTGAAACATCCAAGACTCCAGTGTACATTCAAAATAGATGCCCTCACCGTGTCCTGAAGAACATAACTCGAGGAAGCTTTTACTGGAGTCAAACCAAATATCAGCCACCTAAAGATCTTTGGAATTCTTGTCTATGTTCATGTGCCAAAGGAAAAGAGGACTAAGTTAGAGCCTTCCGCAAAGAAGGGTATCCTCGTTGGATATAGTGAATCTTCCAAGGCATTTCGCATCTACATTCCTGGTCAAAGGTATATTGAGGTAAGTAGGGATGTCACCTTTGAAGAAAATATTGCTTTCAAGAAATCTAAAGGTTCTCTTATTGATAATGATAAAGAAGTTAATGATAATCAAGATATGGATATTGATACTAACCCTGAGATACAGAGGGAATCTATTGAGCCTCCCGAACCTATTGAGCATGATGATTCTCCTGAGCCTTTGGTTCCAACTGATGGACCTAGAGATATTGCAGTTAGCAAGAAAAGACCACTTTTGGTTAGTGTTTATGTGTCTTTTGTACACGACCAAACACAGAATAAAATACCTAAATGTACCTTATCCTCTCTTGAATAAAGCTTCTCTGAATGCTGAAGATTTCGCAGAAGGATCAATCGGAGCAGCTCCAAGGTTCTGATATGTAGGTTCTCTACTTGTGGATAAGCACCAGTGGTTGTTGTGTTTGCTGTTTCATCAAGGGGCCTTACGTACTTTCTAAGAAAGCTTGTTCTTGCAATTACTTTTCAATGAGGAAACTGGATTTTCCTACTACTAACTGATGTTTCAAAAAAAGGCAAAAGATAGGGGATTCGAGAGGGTTATATTAAACTAGACCTAAGAATGACTAAATGGAGAGCGATCTTGGTGAAACTCTACCAATTTCAGTATTGCCATAAAACAACAACTCTACTGGAATCGGTGCGATCTTCTAAGGGAATTCAAGGATTTTCGAATCATTAATGAACATAGATACTATCAATTAGATACGTATTGGTATTCAAATAATGATTGAACTCTAAACAATTTCAATATCTCCAGTTGACCACACAAGGCACACTTACAATCAGTAAGTGGCTAGTGGTTTGGACTATGAGCTTTACCAAAAGATCAAACACAACATTTGTCACTCAATCTAACTCTAAAATCTGAGTACTATCTCCACTAAGAGTGATTCAAGAAGATAAACAACCATGTAAAAAGCCACAAAGATTGCAATAAAACACCATAACTTCAATATTTCATTGATCTCATAGCAAAATATAACAACAATTGTTCAACTTTCTCTCTTCACTACTTTTATCTCTGCTGCTAACAATCTTATTCTTCTTCTCTTTTTTCTAACTCCCTAAAATGAATTGAGTGAGGGCTTATATAGCACTCTCAAATACAATGAATTGCCTGGATCTAAAGAAGATCAAAGGCTGAGATTTTGACACCTAAACCCTAATTAGGGTTTGTTACAAAAATGACCCTATTTAGATAAGTATTATCACCCCATAGCCAATAGAAATTGGCACAAATAACAAGGAAACATAGCTCAATAAGAATTGGATTGCCACATCATTTCATAACAACTTTTCATCTAGAATTTTGTTCCCTTTTCTATGTTCTTTTCTGGCATATTCAATGAGTCTGGACGTAATCCCTTCGATCTCTGCAACGGGAATCTCATGCAGGTTCTTCATCCGCTCTTCCAAGTGAAGGACCTGATCAAAGGCTGTAAGAAGGGTCCTCTCCCACCCGTGCTCTAGTTCTTTTGTTCTCTCGATCAGGAACATAGTAGCATACATCTCATCTCGCTGCTTTTCTGTGATCATGTTCTCCTCTTTGCAAAAATAACCTTGATCCTATCTTCCAATTCTTGGACATCCACATCTGTTTCGATCTGTATCCTTCTGTCAAGGATTGTACATAATACATCAAACACCTTATCCTGAATAGGATGGATAGTATTCTCCACTCGGCTGCATCTACTATTGATGTCCTCGGATAGAACTTCCTTCATTTGGAGTAAAGTTGACCATTGTAGAAGATTATGGGTTCCTCCACCAATTATCTTCTCTTGTGCTAAAACTTGTCTTGATGTCCATCTTACTACCTATAATACAGGGATGACAACATCTCTAGTATGAGTGAAGGCATCCACAGTCACTACTAGATTATGAATGATCTCAAGGACTTGGATATCTCTGTGGACTGTCTTCATCATTCTTGCTACAAATTACATGGCTACCTTGTAGGATCCATCAATCCATGTACTCATGAGTTAGGCTAAGTTCTTCATCTTTTCTGCCTCATTTATTGGCACTAGAAGGAGGGCCTGCCTACTTTTCTATACAAAATTTGATCATCAAGAGGAACAGTGCTATTCAGAAAATCCTACCTCAAAAGAATTCGGAAAATTTTAAGATGAACGTGTATCACTATGGTGTTGCCACATAGAGGATTGAATGAGGTAGTACAACCCAATTTGGAGATAGGCAACATACAAGAAGACATTGTTTCAGGATTGAATGACCTTGCATGGAACCTAAGGAGAAGTGACGCTGAGTATACTAGAGTTAGAATTATCTTGAAGCAAGAAGCAGATAGAGCTGAAGAATGCCAAAGAGCTGCTGCCAGAGAACTTTGTAACCAAAGGAACCTGCAGTAATTCTCAAAAGATAAGATCTTCACGCTGGATCGTATTGGTTCTTTCTCGCCCAAAAAGCACCAAAGGATATTGAGGTCTACACCAGGCATGAAGGATCTGACTGAACTTCAGTTCACTTTTAGAACGAAGTGGGCTAAGAGGGAAATACTTCAAGAGAACCTGAATTGAGGTTAGAAGATACTTTTGATTCATCACAAGCTCCATCACTTCAAGAACAAGTACAAGTAGCAATTCAGGCAAGTATCCAGGCAATTACATAGCCAGTCAGTCAAGTCGGTTCATCAAGTTCTCAATCAAGTTTCCAACCTTCGGGAAGCACGATGGCTCACAATCCTCCTCCTCCTCCTCCTCCTGCTTATGCACTCAACGGCGCTACATGGATAATCGATAATCCATCACCATTAGAATATGCAGTATATCATGATATGCCTAAGAATTTGGAGAAGCTTTATTCAAGAGAGGATAAGGTACCTTTAGGTATTTTATTCTGTGTTTGGTTGTGTACAAAAGACACATCAACAGTTAGAAGCACAATTCAAGATGCAGAAAAGTTTGCAGCTCCTAGTGGCACTTTCAGAGAAAGTAAGAGACCTCAGAAGTTCTCCAACTATGTTGCACTGATGTGGAACATCATTGAGGCTGAACCATCCAGCATAGAAGAAGCTATAAACCAGCAAGCATGGAAGTTAGCTATGGATGAAGAGTATCAATCCATCATCAAGAATGATGTTTGGGATGTTGTGCCTAGACCTAACGGTAAGTCTGTTGTTTCTTCCAAATGGTTGTTTAAAATTAAACATGTTGTTGATGGTAGTATAGAGAAATATAAAGCTAGATTTGTAGCTGGTGGTTTTTCTCAAAAAGAAGGCATAGATTATGAAGAAACATTTGCTCCTGTTGCTAGATATACTTCCATTAGAACTATTATAGCTATTGCTACAGCCAAAGGTTGGAAGTTACATCAGATGGATGTAAAGACTGCCTTCCTTAATGGTGTTATTGAGGAAGAAGTCTATATTGAACAACCTGAAGGTTATGAGATTCATAATAGAGAAACTCATGTGTGCAGATTGAAGAAAGCTCTCTACGGCCTCAAGCTAGCTCCTAGAGCTTGGTATGAAAGAATTGATAAGTACTTAGTTAGTTTAGGGTTTTATAAGAATGATGTTGATCCTAACATTTACTTTAAAGTATTTAATGGTGAAATGCTAATTCTGGTTTTATATGTGGATATTTTATTTCTAACTGGTGAAAATAGTCTCATTATTAGGTGTAAGAAAGAATTAGCTACTGAATTTGAAATGAAGGATCTAGGTCTAATGCATTACTTTCTAGGGTTAGAAGTATGGCAAAGACCTAATGAAATTATTTTAAGTCAAGGTAAATATACTATTGATATATTGAAAAGATTTGGTATGATGGATTGTAAAACCATGTCTACTCCTATAGAAACTAACTTGAAGAAGTTAAGTATTTCTGCAGTTAACTCTGATTTTCCAGATCCTTCAGAGTACAGGTAGTTGATTGGATCCTTGATGTATCTAGTCAACACTAGACCAGATATTCGCTATGCAGTGAGTGCACTTAGCCAATTCATGAACCAGCCAAAGCATGTTCACTTGGTGGCAGCCAAGCACATCCTGAGATACTTGCATGGAACAGTTGGCTATGGACTGAAGTATCCAATCAACATAGTAATCAATTTGGAAGGCTACTCTGATTCTGATTGGGCCGGAAGTGCTATTGCCAGGAAAAGCACTTCAGGAATCTGTTTCAGCTTGGGTTCCGCTATGATCTCTTGGGCCAGTAGGAAACAGTCCTCAGTTGCATTAAGTACTACAACAGCTGAATAAATTGCTTCAAGTGTGGCAACTAGAGAAGCAATTTGGCTTCGCAAGCTTCTTGTTGGGTTGTTTGCACAATCTTGGGAATCCACTATTATTTATTGTGATAATCAGAGTTGTATTAAAATGTCTAATAATCTTGTATTTCATGACAGGTCAAAACACGTGGAAACTCATTATCACTATATTAGTGATATGGCACAAAGAGGTGCCATCCAGCTGAAATATATCAGCACTGATGAACAGGTTTCTGATGTTGTCACCAAGCCTCTAGCTCGGGTGAAGTTTGAGTACTTCAGAGAGAAGCTTGGAATTGTGGAGAACATGGCATTGATTAAGAGGGAGTCTCAATCTTAGTGATGCAATTCAATTTGCATCTTCCACCCTCTGCGGGCAATGCAAGGTGACATTGTATCCTTCTCTGGGAGAAGGCTGAGGTGTAAGACCTCTTCCACCCTCTGCGGGCAATGCAAGGTGGATCCATCCTCTACGGGCAATGCAAGATGGACATTGTAAAGTTATATTCAATTGCAATAAAAGAACTTATTATATATGTGATAATATTGTCTAATATTTTATTGTTTCGTATGCAGGCTGAAGGAGAGAGATCATTTAGAATTTTCTATGTCTTCTCCAAATGATTCATATTGGGCTTTATATGTTAAGAGGACCGGTCAGATGTCTTGACCGGTCATGTCATTTAGACATGACCGATCAAGGCACCTATTGATCGGCGCCTCTTCATATTGCACATCCGATCTATGTTATGTTTGGTAACTAACATTAATACTTAAACATATTGTTATCGAAGCGGTGTTTAGTTATGATGCTTTGTTAATGGCCCGAAAATGTTTATGAACTAAACTCGATAACAATAGCATTATATATGTTATCGGGTTAATACCCCGATAGCATATTAATGCCGATCCATTTATGGATAGACATTAATGTGCTATCGGGTTACTAGCCCGATAGCATTAGATCGACGCTTAACTATGTTAAGCAAGTCGTCGATCTAATCCATCTTTATCAATGTCAATATCATAATCATGATCAATGTTATAATCTGAAAGACATATTCAGTTTGGAAAGCATAAATCAGATAGTATAATCAAAACAGAACAAAGGAGATTAATAGGTTAGGAGAGTCTTATCTTGCAAAAGCTACTAATGCATTAACAGACATCATGAAATAAGTTCATGATATTTATGTATTTTATTGCAGGTATACTCTATAGAGGTTATACATTCATCTTTGCGGGCAATGCAAGATGAAAGTCATGAATGGATCATGACAAATGGCAGATATCCTCCCTAGCTAAGAGGGAGTGTTGAAATAATAGCTAGCTCGGATACCTGATTATTGAATTTTAATGTTGTCAATGACAATTAAAATTCATATGTATTATCTCTCATGTAAATGTGTTATTGGGCTGGACCCAAATGTGTAACGTGAGGAAGCATGTAACGTGAAAGGCAATTAAATGTAATTATTGGGCTGGACCCAAATGTGTAACATGAGGAATGTACAATGACAATGTAACATAATTAAATAAACATGCAAGCCGACTTGGGGATATTTGGCGCCAAAAGGTTGATATAAAACCAACAACAAAATGAAGTCATTTGATCATCAATCTACCACGGATACAATCTGCTCTCCTACACTGGCGAACTCTCCTTCACTTGTGCAAATTTATTTAAGGCTATTGTTAGGCGAAGTTGTCAAGATCTTCAAGCGAACTTGAAGGCTCTCCTTGTGCGATTCTGCTCCAGCCTACCTTAGGCATCTGCTACTGATCTCTTTTACTCATCTGCTATTGATTAGAGCTGCATCCTTCATTGCTCTGCTAACTTGCTGTTTGGACAGCAATCTGAGATAAGTTCGCTATATTGTAATTGCCTACATTTGAGATAATACATATTGTATTTAAGGTTGGGTTTTTCACCTCCAAGAGGGAGGTTTTCCCAGGGTATTGGTGTCTTTTGTCTTGCGCTTTATTGCTGTTACTGTTTATTCACAGTCTGATTATAATCTAATTGCCTAAATTTACATCTGATTGCTTAAAATTAACAGTTTTCATACTCTTATCTGGCATGCCACCCATCGAGGGTTAAGCCGCATGGGATTGGAAGCTGATGAGTGCTTCTAGGCTCGATTGAGGATAGCCAGCCTCCAAGATGAACTGAGGGATGGAAGGGCAGCCCGCCTTCCATGCTCTTGCAGTACAAGGGCAACCAACCTTGAGATTGCAGTTTGAAAACGTTTCAATTAATTCCTAAAGACGTTATTATGAGAATCCAAATTGGAATGGCTAATGCCTTAATTAGATCTTAATATGAGAATGTTATATGATTTTATGATGTTTACTAATGATTAGTATGATATATGATATTATTGCTTATATTTTAATGTCAATTTGTCATGTCCCCTCAATCATTATATATAGCATAATGAAACACTTATTATTATCAATATAATAATTATTAACGAATGGTTATTTGAAATTATTAAATATTTATTTATTTATTAAATATTATTATTTAATTAATATTTAATAATATTCTTTAATCATATAAATGAAATCAGAAATAAATAAATAAAATAATAATAATAATAAATATAAAGATGAATATAAGAATCAGTTATAGAGTTGATTAGACATTGGTTCTATTAATAGGTTGATGGAGCCAACGATAGCAGTGATAACAAGCCATTAAAGCCAGCGATTCACATAAGGGAAAGATACGAATATTAAGCGATACAAATATATTAGCTTTCGCCAAGGGATGACTACTGTCAGCAATAAAATTCGTAGATTACCACGTACGTATTAATCAGCAAAATATTATTGATATCACCACCCATGAAGGGATTTGTTACATATATTAGCTGACAACCGATTAGTTATTCAAAAGATGACTACTCTTTAGACAACCGTTATAATAGTGATTCAAGGCAGCGATTAAGAGGAAAAGTCATTCTGTATAAATAACAAATACTCATGAATAATGAAAAGGTACGATCTTAAGAAAGATTAATTAGTCCTTGACAAAGATATGTCTACTCCCAAAGAATGCAACCATTTGATACCAATATATTTAATGAGGATCGACTCCATTTCAAAAAAGGAGGGGAATTTACTTTTGTTTATTATATTCTATGGGGATTATCTCTTTGTGGATACTTATCCATATTTGGATCGCTCAAAGGAGTTTACAATGATGCTGGTTGTTTAGCTGTCAGACTTTGCTCATAAGACGATACAGCGACCTTTTATAAGGATTTATATGCAGCATTTGAAGTAGTGGAAGAAATAAGGAAATGCAGCGATTGAGGAAGAAGAGGTATGGTTAAGATTCAGACAGTACAAGTACAATTCATTAATGGGATCATTTAATATTCCAGTCCATGAGCTAGAAGGAGATTATGTTAATCATATGCAATAAGACTGTGCAAATTCATGATAGAACCGACTTCCGATGCTTGGGTAGCGACTATGTTGGACAGGACAATAACTGTAAACAACGATACTACCATTCACAAGAACAGCAAAGACGAGTCAAAGGGAATAGCGATAACATTCTACATTGTAGTCGATTCTCCAAGAAAAATATAAACAAATATATTTGTTTTAGACAGCAATGTACCATACCATAAATGTCACAGAAACTACCTTGAGAAGTCTGTACATTGAAGTCGAAGTAAGGAATAGGTGTGCATTGGAAATACAACAAAAAAACACATATTGGTGACTGGACAGATCGGAGCATAGTAAAGAGGAAAATCCTCGACGTTCAGGAATGGAGCCATAGAGCAGTAGTGAAGTGGCTGGTGCTTGCGAACAAATGTTATCGCAGTTAATATAATCATTATATTGGTCAGCTCCCATACAACCATAACCTTGAAGGAAAGATGGCTTCATTTAGTTTTATGAGGTATGTGGGTTTGTTTGAAGAAACTCATTAAAATATTTGTGAGTTATATTAGGCAAACAATGTTTAAGACAGAAGTAGCGAGACGTCATGAAGACCAAGGTGCGATGATACAATTCATTAATTACTAGAAAGGTGTGATGGTCATTAGATACGTTTGTCATAACCCAGAGACGTAATTGTAAGGTGGCTGGTTGTCCAAAAGGCAGTTAACAACTATGTCATTAGCAGCGATCAAGCAAGAGGAATAAATTAAACGATACGAGTAGCATATGATGAAGAAATAAAGTTTATAAAGTCAAAAAGCGCAACTAATAAAGACGTGTATGATATTTATCTCTACTCATGAAGATATAAAGTGTGAGAGGAAATAAAGAACTTTATTATAGTAGATTTAAAAAGAAAGTAGTGTTGCAGACCTATAACAAATTTGTAGAGCAACTTGACGAGAAGGGTTGATAGCATTGATTGTGAAGATAAGTTCTATTGTTCAAACTATTCTTCAAATTTTAAGTTAAATATCATAATAAAATGTCTTCAGTTAGGGTAAATTTTGTATTACAGTTATGTTGATGTGTGTTTTATGCACATAACATTTCAGAATAAAATACCAAAGTAATTTACCCTCTCTTGAACAAAATCACCTCAAATGTGTTGTGACGTATTCACACATCGCCCCATTGCAAATGGGGACCCCTACTTTTTCGCTTTCTAGGGTTTGTTTCTAGGTCTTTTAGGGTTTTGTCTATTAGCCTTTGCATGCTGAGTGTTGCCAGAGGGATCACTAAGATAGCAGGCTCTATTTCAGCTAAAGGTGATTCAGTGGATGCTCCGGGTTAGGGTCATCTTTGAAAGTCTTCCTTAGAACAAAGTTTTGCTCTTGTTGCTAATTGTGTCTTGTTTGAGTTTGAGGAGGTCAATGAAGCTTGGTGAGTGAATATCATCTTTGAAGGTCTGAGTTAAGTCAAATTGGTGAGTGATGAAGTCTGGAATGTCATCCTGATCTTCAAATGTCCTAAAATTTGGCTGTCTGGAATGTCATCCCGATCCTGAAATTTGACTGTCTGGAAAATTGAAGAATCCTCCAAAAACTAGATTTTGCATTATAACTCCTGGAGGTCCGAAACCACTCTCAAACATCCTGACAGTATATATGGAATATAACTTAAAGTATAAGAAAGAAGAAAGATATAAGGAAATGTCACTTATACTTTCATATATGAATCCTGACGGAGAAACCAAAATGTCAAATTTCGCTCCTGACCCTTCCAAAGGGTCCAAAGCGAATTTCAATTTCACTCCTAACCATAGATGAAAAACTCGGATTTTGCAATAACTCGGCAAGGCCAAAAAATTTTAAAAACTCAGGACTCGCCAAAACTCGGCAAAAAACTCGGCAAAACTCGGCAACTTTATCGAACATTTGAAAATACATTTTTTTTTTATATATAATTCAAAAACACACATTTACACCAAATTTGTATAACATATATGATTTCCATGATATATAAATCAAATTTTTTTGGTAATACATAGCAACAAATGCAAGTATCATAGCATAAACCAAAAACCAAGTGCAACATATGTATAAGAGTTCAATACATATCAACGTATCATAGTGACAGTCTCATAGAGTTATAGAGTCATAGACCACAAAACAAGAACCTCTGAAATTCTGATTACATATCAAGTTCAAAGTTTGGTATCAATGAAATTATGAAAATAAGAAATCATAAATTGCGTCTACGACTAAAGCTCAAAATAGATTGTGGCCGCTAGGTGGGTGGTGCTGAAGTAGTGGCAACATCCTCAACACTAACAGGTGCCTCTTCTGCATGATCAACCTCCTGCTCCTCCTCACGTGCTGCCACTTCCGCATCCCATTCCTCTCCTGCCCTCTCCAACTCACTCAGCTGCTCATTAGTAAGGAATGGATCCAAATCATTATCAACATCATCAGGAGAAGCAACCCATTCTGCTGCATATGGATCAATGTCATCCAAGTCAAGTGCTTCATGTGAATCTTGCCCTAGCACCTTCTTCTCATGTAATCGAATGTTGTACCGCACATAGACAAGATCATTCAAGCGTTGTTGAGTCAACCTATTGCGCTTTTTTGTGTGGATGTTCTCAAAAACACTCCAGTTGCGCTCACAACCAGAAGCACTACAAGGCTGTGATAATATGCGGATGGCAAGCTTTTGAAGATTAGGCGTTGTGGCACCATAATCTTCCCACCACAAATCTGCAAGGATACAAAATGTGATTTATAACTTGTAAAGATTTCAATAATCTTAAAGAGAGAAATAAATGGTAAAAATTAAACATATGTTTTTTTTTACCTGGTCGTAAGGTGGCTCTCCTACGTTTGCAATCAGGTGAAGAAAACAATTCCCCTAAGGCCTTCTTATAACTCTGCAACTCATCAAGTATCAGGTCTCGAAGGATCTCATCATCAACTAATCTCCGAATGCATGTGTCAAGGCCAATTCTAACCTCTGCATCTGCTTTGAAACTCGGAGAGTAAAAAAACTTGGGATTCAAGAAGTAGGCAGCAGCATGAATATGTTGGTGGAGTTGATGGTTCCACCTCCGATCAATTATGCGCCATATGGGTTCATACTTGGTCTTGTTCGACCCATACAAGTGTTGAATCGCCTCTTTGGCCTTATCCATGGCCTCATATAGATACCCCATGGAGTTATGATCCCCATCCACCATTCGTAGCACCCTCACCAACGGTTCCGACACCTAGATATAAAAAATCTAACAAAATCAGCAGATTGAAATATTAGAAAATTAAATAATAAATCATCAATTAAAGTTTCAAAACTTACATTGATGATCTCCTCCACCATCTTGGCAAAATTAGTATCAAAAATGGCAATCACAACCTTCTCTGCTTCAGGCTTTGTAGCATAAGGACTCCCCAACCATCTTTCACTCACGAACATCCGCTTCAGGTTGGGCAATGTAGCAAGTATGCTCTGCAAGGTGAGGAAATTGGTAGCAAAGCGTGTGACCCCCGACCGCACAAGATCCTTACCTTCAGTGTGTTCTCTCATAAGATTCAGGACCCATGTGTGATTGTAGATGTATTTGGTGATATTCCTTCCATCTTCAACCACTTTCTTTACCCAACTTAGTTTCCCTATGTCCTCAAGGAGCAAGTCAAGACAATGGGCAGCACAAGGGCTCCAAAATAATGTCGGATGTCTAGCCATTAGAAGTTTGCCGGCTGCCACATATGCAGCTGCATTATCAGTCACAACTTGGATGACATTCTGCACTCCCACATCCATCACCACTTCATCCAACATGTTGCACAAGGTCTCCGCATTCTTCACTTCATTGGAGGCATCAATTGATTTTAAAAATACTAACTGTCCTCCTGAAGCAACTAGAAAGTTGATGAGTGTCCTGTTCCTACCATATGTCCATCCATCAGAAAGAATGGTGCAGCCATTCTTTTCCCAAATAGTCCTTTGCTCTTCCACTAATGCATGAGTGTTTTGGACCTCATCCTGCAATAACGGTCCACTTACCTCGTAACGGCTTGGGGATTTGAACCCCTTACCTGCCACAGTCAACGCGGTGACCAATTGGTCCCAAGATGGACTAGAAATAGCATTGAACGGAACATCGTTGTAGATAAAAAATCTAGCACACGCCACCTTGGCTTGTTGGTGAGCCTCTTTATTCCATGCAGTGCCAAGCAATCCAGGTTGTGCACCAGGAGTGTTACGTGGAATAAAGAAGTTTTCCATGTTGCTGTCCAAAGTTCCCTTTGCTCGTATCCGTGGACCAAGGGAAGAACCAGATGTCCCCACATCTGTATGTGACCCCATGGAACTCAAATCTGCCCTTGGGGCTGCCATTGCCTCTGCTGTTCTCTTTTTTGTTGCCTTCCTTTGATCATATGCTTCAAGCGTTGCTATTGCATCTCTCGTAGCCTCTTCAGTACATTCCGTACAGCTTGTGGTATCTCGGCATTGAATTTTTGCAAGGTGATATTTGAACCTATTAATGCCACCTTTTACAATTTTTTTGCAATGGTTGCAAAAAACATCTCCTCGTTTTGGACCTGGTCTCCCATGTTTCCAACAAGGGTCTCTCTTTTTGCCACCAACTTTAACTGTAGAAGCTGAATCCATTTTCTTTCAAAAAGATGTGGAAAAGAACCTAGCAAAAGAGAGGCAACATTTAGAGATAAATAACATTGTTCAAATGACTGTGTATTACACAGTCAAAATGACTGTGTATTCGAAATAAAACAATACAAAAAGATACCTGGTCGTGCGTGCAAATGCAAACAATACAATCATTTTGACTCTGTAATACACAGTCATTTCAAATGACTGTGTATTACACAGTCAAAATGACTGTGTATTCGAAATGAAACAATACAAAAAGATACCTGGTCGTGCGTGCAAATGCAAACCCTATGCAAATCGCGTGGCGTTTTTTGCCTTCCGGAGTCGCGCGAGCCGCGAAATGGAATAAAGACTTCGGTTTTTTTTTTGCCTGCGACTTAAGTCGCGTTTTTCTCGCATTTTGTGCCGCGTTTCGGGCGGGTTTTGGCCATTAACGGCGATTATTTGCCAAAAAAATCGCGGCGAGTATATAAAAAAATCGCCCCGAGTATTTCCGCGATTAACTCGCGCGGGATTATGGATCGCGATTACTCGCGAGTTTTTGAATTGCTCGCCGAGTTTTTCATCTATGCTCCTAACCCTTCCAAAAAGGTTCAGAGTGAATTCCCAGGCATTATTGAGGGCAAAACACTTATTTGGAGTGAAGAAATATGAAAATGAAGTCAGGATTTGAGCATAAGGAGGAATTTCACTCCTAACCCTTCCAAAGGGTCCAAAGTGAAATTCATACAAGACCCTTTTTTTCTTCACAAAACCTTGAAGTGCATGCTAACTTGGACTGGAGGATGATCAGGAGAAGCCTAATGAGTTATATCCAAGCCAAAGAAGGGAGGAAAAAAGTGAAAATGAGCCTAGATGGAAAATTTCGCTCCAGACCCTTCCAAAGGGTCCAAAGTGAAATTCATATTTCCTCTATTTTGCTCTTTAACTTGACCAAGTTTGGAACTTCTAAGGGATGGTTTGGAAGACTTGGATGCATAATTGCCTTGGAGAGGAGGTTAGAGGCGATGAAATGATAGAAATCAACCTGGAAGGAGAATTTCACTCCTGACCCTTCCAAAGGGTCTAGAGCGAAATCCTCCATTTGACCTTCTTTTTTACCTTAAGCCCTAGGTTGGCCTTGTCTTGAGCTAGTTTGATGATGGATTGCCTTGATTATGATGAAAGGACCTTGAAATTGATCAAGTTTGAGAGAGAATTGGATGAATGAAGTGGAAAATCAACCAAGAATGAGGATTTCGCTCCTGACCCTTCCAAAGGGTCTAGAGCGAAAATCCCCATAGCTCTCATTTCCTTCCTTGTTTTGGCCAAGTGTTGGTTTCTAAGGCATGTTGGAAGGTGGATTGATATGTTCTTGCCTTGAGAAGTGGTTGAAAGCATTGAAAGATGAAGATTTTGCCTAAAGGATGAATTTCGCTCCTGACCCTTCCAAAGGGTGCAAAGCAAAATTCTTCATAAGCCTCATTTGCTTCCTTGTTTAGACTACCAACCTTGTTCCTTGGGCATATTTGGAAGGGAAATGACATGTCTTTGCCTTTTGAAGTGATAGAATGTGAAGAAGTGAAGGATTTTGGCCTAAAACTAGAATTTCGCTCCTGACCCTTCCAAAGGGTCCAGAGCGAAATTCTTAAAATCTATCTTTTCCTCTCAATTTTGTGTCTAGCCAAGTGTGGATCAAGATTGAAGAGATCCTTAGGCATGACTTTGATTTGCTAGTAATCAACAAATTTGAAGGAATTGAGCAAAAACTAGAATTTCACTCCTGACCCTTCCAAAGGGTCCAGAGCGAAATTCCTAAGATCACCTATTTCCCCTTCAAAACAAGTCAAACTTTTGGTTTTTATGGCCTAGAGAGGAATGGAGTAACATTTCCTTGACCTTTGAGGTGAATTGAAGTGGAAGAATGAAGGAATGAGCTCAAGAACAAGGATTTCGCTCCTGACCCTTCCAAAGGGTCCAGAGCGAAAATCCTAAAACCTATTCTATCTTCCAAAATTTGTGTCAAAACAAGTCTTGATCAAGATGAGATAAGTTGGGAGATGCCCCTAGGATTGCCCTTGAATGGATTTTGGCCACCAAAAATGAAGATTTTGAGCTAGGACAAGGATTTCGCTCCTGACCCTTCCAAAGGGTCTAGAGCGAAATCTTAAATAGGTCCTGTCCCTGGCCATGATGTTTAGCGAAATTCTCCTTTCTAGCCATTTTGAGGATCAAACAATTGTTGCATGCATGAGAGAGGGATCCAAAGATGAGAGTCCAAGTATAGAGAGTGAAAAGGATAGACCTTGGTGAAGGAAAACAAGATAGTCAAGAATTTCGCTCTTGACCCTTCCAAAGTGTCCAGAGCGAAATTCTCAATTTCACCTAATTTGCTCATGATGAAGGTCAAGTGGTGGATTCCTAGGCTTTGGTGGAGAGAAGGCTAGCATATGCTTGTCTTGGAGGCATTTTGGAGTGAAGAAATGATAGAAATTGAGCCTAGTTCAGGAATTTCGCTCCTGACCCTTCCAAAGGGTCCAGAGCGAAATCCTTAAAAACTCCATTTTTCTCCAATTTTGCATCAATCTTGGTATTGGTTGAGATTGAGGGCATCCTTAGACATGCATCTGAGTGAGTATGGTCACAAAGTGAGAATAATTTGAGTCAAGAATGCA
Organism: Cryptomeria japonica; assembly: GCF_030272615.1. NCBI lineage: Eukaryota > Viridiplantae > Streptophyta > Pinopsida > Cupressales > Cupressaceae > Cryptomeria > Cryptomeria japonica. The sequence goes on from NC_081407.1 coordinate 719,965,576, forward strand.
AATTTCGCTCTTGACCCTTCCAAAGGGTCCAGAGCGAAATTCCTAAGTGGTCTAATATTTTGCCTAGGTCCTTGAGCAAAACCTATTCCTTGGCAATTTTGGAGGTTAATGACTTGATCTTGGTGAGGTAATGTTGAGAATGAGGTCTGATTGAGCAACTTTGTCAAAATTCGCTCCTAACCCTTCCAAAGGGTCCTGAGCGAAATTCTTATAGGGCCTGTCCCTGGGAAGGATTCTAAGGCAAATTCTATCTCGATGCCTTCTTGTTAATAATTTAAGGTAAGAAATACTATGAACAAGATAGATATATCATGTGTACTTGATCATCTTTTTGTTTGTGTTGCAAGTGAAAGAAAATCAGACCAGGACAAGGACGACCTATTCTAAGCTCACCATCATCAAGGACACTCCAAATGCATGGAGGAAGACTTCAAGTGTTCGAGAAAAGCATTGGGAGATTTCAAGTGTTCGAGGAGTTGCCAGCTATCTCCAAAACCTTCACTTCGCCACACAAAGGAACCACAAGATGACAAAGAAAGGCTTTGCAAGCACTTCAAAGCAATATGAATTATCAGAGAAGAAGGAAAGACTTGATAGTAAGGAGGCCTCATCAAGCATATGGGAGGAGGTATGCTTTTCATCAAAGTACATCAGGACGAAGGAAGATCAACCAAGGCACAAACGTCAGACAAGGTGGCATCCCAGTCACTGCTCCTCCAATTAGATTGGTCCACCTCAGCATGTCCAGATTCAATGTACTTGACTCATCGGGGATGGCACAAACTTCGGTGTACCTACCCTTGCTTCCTATTGGTCCTCACTCCTGGAATGTAATTTTCTCATTGGTTAAGGAAGTTTGTTATAACAAACCCTAATTAGGGTTTCTATACTTTAATCCTAGCCATTGATTCTAAGTCAATTAGAGCCGTCAATTTGTAAAGGGCTCTCTATATAAAGCCATGGCTCTTCATTTGTAAAGGTTAATAGTCAGAGATTAGTTAATAGTTAAGAATTAGCAAAAAGAGATAGAGATAGCATTTTAGAGTAGAGTAGAAAAAGAAGGCAAAGATTGTTGTCAACATGTTGTTGCAAAAGACATGTAAAATTCATTGAAGGAATGGTGAATTCTATTTGTCGATTCTACAATTTGCATGGTCTCTATACTTCTCAAGTTTAATTTCATGTTACTAGATGAATGGAAGAAATTTGTATGATCAATGGTGAAATTTGTATATCCATACTACTAGCGGTTTGTTGATTGCAAACTTGCCTTGTGTAGTCGACTAGAATCATTCAGCTTAAGCTTAACTTCAATTATCGCTTCTTCATTGATATGCATCAACCTAACGGTGTCTATGCTTGTAGCGGTGATCTGAACATCATAAGGTTTTCCTTAGAAGATCGCACTAACCTTGTGGAGATGACCCTGGCATGTCAAAGCAAGACTTAGTTAAAGTTTCATCAAAGGTCATCCATTGCTCCTACACTCTTAGTGCTAGAATTAGATCCTTCTCCAACCCTTATCCTTTTCCCTTTTTTAAAAATCAAGGATCAATAAAGACCCACGTTCCAATGATATCCAAAGCAAATCAGACGCTCAGGTCATCGAATGTAAGTCCCCTTGTGATTCCAGCAAAATCACATCATACCGCAAGAGCTTATCCACACGTAGAGAACCTACAACCAAAACCTTGGAGCTACTCCGATTGATCCTTCTACGAGATCTTCAGCATTCGGGGAAGCTTTATTCAAGAGAGGATAAGGTACCTTTAGGTATTTACACATCAACAAGATGCTAAGGGTAAGATCAACTAAAATGATTCCAAGGTTTCTACATGTCAGGTCTTGACGAGTGGGTAACTCAATGGTCAATGTGAATTGTTGTGTTCACTTGGGGACCTACACAAATGTTAGGATTATCTTCTTCGATCATGAAATATGCCAAATAGGTATGCTGACAACTTGGGATTTAGCAATGTAGTTTTGGACTTGATTCTTACTAAAAAATAGGCAAAAGGAATACGGTTCAGGAAATCTATTCTACACCTACGAATGTAGGAAATGATAAACAAATTTAGTGGAATCAAACTAGGCAAGGTCTCACAAACAGGTATTGACACAAGCTTAGTGCAATCATCTAAGGTATACTTATGGATTTTCAAACTATCACCATCAAACGTTGACACCATCCAAGTTGATGCTTGTCAAGGGACGCATAATAGTTGAAGTTAAGCTTACTCAAATCTCTAGTTGACCAGACAAGGTGCACTTACGAGCGGCAAGAGGCTAGTGGTATGGATTAAAGATTCCACACAAATATATTCAACAAATCTTTCACTCAATCTAATAAACATGAAAATAAATTCTAATCTAACTTGGAAGAATTGAAAACCATGAATGCAAAGACAACATTTGAAGAGCAAAATCACCAACAATTGAACAATGATTTAGATTCAAATAGTTGCAGCATATACCAACAATTCTACAAAAACTCTCTTACAAATGAGAGACAAGGAGGTATATATAGAGTCTCTTAGAAAAATGGATGGCCAAGGTTGATTCAAGATCAACAACCAAGATCATGGCAACAAAACCCTAGAATTGCCCTAATTAAGGTTCACATCAAAAATGGTGCCACCAACATATGGTCTAATAAAAAGATACCTAATCATCGAATAGGGAATCTTCTGGAAGATTCATCCCTGCATCTCTCTCTCTCCTAGCATACTCCAAGAATCTAGCCAATACAGAATCTAACTCCTCCATGGAAATGCTAGGCAAAGTATCCTGCTGCAAATCAATCACGTCCAATGAATCCGAGCAAGCGTCCAAAGTGTTCTCCCAATCTGGCATGAGCTTCAGCGAACTATGAACATGAATCAACAAAGAGACCAAATCATCTATCTGACTCTTCTTCAAATTGTCCAACTGACAAAAATACATAAGTTTCATCTTGTCTCTTAATTCGACTAAGTGTAAACCACTAGCATCACTGACATCAACACCCAATAACTCCTCAATTGAGGCAAGGATCTTCATCTGAATGTCCTGAATCAATCCTTCCATCTTCGTACAACTCAGTTGGGCATTCTCATAAGTTGATTTCTTCATGGTCAATGAACAATACTAGCCATGGAAATCGTATCTGTCTCCACTGTACACAACGTTTTCGCTGATCAACGTGGACTTGGGAATCTTCTTCAAATCTCTAAGGCATGGAATAGTCTTCTCCTGAATAGGCCGGAATTCTTCCCAAACTCCCTCCAAATACTGGATTCTAAACATGAGCCCTGTTGTCCATCATATGCCTGGGCAAACTGAGTAAGGAAATCATTTGCCTGTTTTCTTGCACTCTCAATCCACTTTTCCACCTCCGAGAGTGTATCTCTCACTGCCTCATAGTGTGAATGTAGTCCATGATCAACCGCAATAGGGGAAATAAGGGTAGGATTCTCAGACCTTATCCCCGCAATATACTCTCTAAGTTTGATATTCTCTTCTATGTACTTCTCCTTCTCTTCAATTTCTCTATCTAACCTTGCGTTGATCACCTTAAGGTTATCACCAACCTCCTGAAACTCTTGCTCTCTTGATGTACGGCCAAGGGCAACTGAAGTAATCTAGAAATCCATAAGAGTAGCAATGTCTGTTGTCACACCTCCAATAGGAACAGCCACCTACACAATCTGCATTCCTGTCTCATCTCTAGCTATGTGTGACAAAATCTCAGCTCTCTTGGTTTCTTTCTCCTTATTGCTCCTAGCTAGGTAGTCATTGTAATTTTTGTGCCCTAGATCAGTAATCAGATTTATGTCCTTTAATTATGCCCTAGTTTGTTAATCAGATTTGTAACATTTTAGTAAATCATAATTCAGTAAACTCAGAAATGAAGGAAGCAAACAAAAGACAAACACAAATACCCTGGGAAAACCTCCAAGGAGGAAAAACCCAGCATTAAAGACCCACGGGTCAAATTATATATTCTCCCTTAATATCACAAGTACAATACTTAGCTTCCTTGTAAGATCTGATCCCTTTTGTATGACAGATCTGCACTTCTAAGCTCTTCAAGTCTGCACCAAAAATTGCCTATGTCCTCTTGGACAAGTTCGCATAAGTCTAGACAAGTTCGCACCCTCCTTGTGTAAATTCGCACTTTTTCATGCAGAGCTGATTCACTGAATACTTGAATGAATTGTCTTTGCAAGATATCTTTATTTATATGTGTCTTAGCCTTTATTGATTCAAGTCGGCCTCCTTCCTTTTGGCGCCAATATAGTTATTGTGGCGTGGGGTATTGTTGATGTGTTTTTTATGCACATGCGAACATAGAATAAAATACCTAGAGGTATCTTATCCTCTCTTGAGTAAAGTTTCCCGACTGCTGAAGATCTCGCCGAAGGATCAGTCAGAGTAACTCCAAGGTTCTGTTATGTAGGATCTCTACGTGTGGATAAGCTCTTCATGGTATGATGTGATTTTGCTAGAATCACAAGGGGACTTACACTTGATGACTGAACGTCTGATTTGCTTTGAATATTGCTGGAACACAGGATTTCACTAGCCTAGATTTTGAAAAAAAAGAAAAAAGGAAGAGGGCGAGGAAAGGATCTAATTCTGACAGTAAGAATGTAGGAGCAATGAATGACCTTTGATGAAATTCTAACTAAGTCTTGTTTTGACATCCCAGGACCATCTCCACAAGGTTAGTGCGATCTTCGGAGGAAAGCTTTATGATGTTCAGATCATCGCTACAAGCATAGACACCATCAGGCTGATGCATATCAGTGAAGAAGCGACAATTGAAGTTAGGCTTAAGCTGAATGATTCCAGTTGACTACACAAGGCAAGTCTGCAATCAACAAACTGCTAGTAGTATGGATATACAAATTTCACCATCAATCAAACACATTTCATCCACTCATCTAATAACATGAAATCAAATCTGAGAAGTATAGAGACCATGCAAATTGTTGAATCGACCCATAGATTTCACCATTTCTTCAATGAAGTTTACAAGTCTTTTACAACAACATCTTGGCAACAATCTTTGCCTTCTCTTTTTATTCTACTCTAACTGCTATTCTATTTGCTATTAATCATTAGCTATTCTAACCTCTATGAACTAACTATTAACCTTCTAGCCATTGACTAACTATTATTAGCCTTTACAAATGAGGAGCCAGAGCTTATATAGCACTCACAATACAATTCAATGGCCCAGATCAATTTGAGATCAATGGCTGAGATTTTACAATAAAAACCCTAATTAGGGTTTGTTACAACAAACTCAATTCTGGCCAATGAAATAATTGCATTATTTGGACACATGTCTTCTCTGGAATATTCGACCAATGGATAACCGGGGTAGGTACATCGAAGTTTGTGTCATCTTTGATGAGTCAGGTACATTGAATCTGGACACGCTGAGGTGGACCAATCCGACTGGAGGAAAGATGACTGGGATGCCACCCTGTCTAACACTTGTAACTTGGTAGATGTTCACTTTGATGATGCTGAGAAGATAATTTTAATTAACTCTTCTGAAACTATTTGCTTCTTCAACGGACCCTTGCTTTAACCTCCTTTGTCTTTGATGTGCAGGACGGATGGTGTACCTTTCCTTGAAATGCTGGACTGGAAGAGATCGTCCTTGATGATGTTGGACTGGAGAAGGTCGTCCTTGCCCTGGCCTGGTCTTCTTTCATCTGCACAACAAACCAAAAGATGATTAAGGTCATATAACATAGCATTTTCCACCTTAAATCATCAACAAGAAGATACAAAAAATAAAGCTTGTTCAAGATTCTCCCTAGGGACAGGCCCTATAAGAATTTCGCCCTGGACCCTTTGGAACGGTCAGGAGCGAAATTTGCATTCTTGGCCAAATTAGACCTCTTTTCAACATTACCTCACAAACTGCACTTTGCCTAGCCCAAACAAGGTGAAAAATACGAGTTTTCAAAAGATTTCGCCCTAGACCCTCTGGAAGGGTCAGGAGCGATTTTCTTGATTAGGCCTCAATTACCCCATTTTTTCACTCCAAAATCTTTCAGAAGGTGAGCATATGCTTGTTTTAGTCCAACAAAGTCTAGGGATCCATCCTTTTAGCTTCTCACATGGGCAAATTAGGTGATAATGAGAATTTCGCTCTGGACCCTTTGGAAGGGTCAGGAGCGAAATTCCTTCTTTAGGCTTTATTTTACACTTCCTTTACTTCAATTCACCCTACAAGGCAAGAATATCTCACTCCAGCCTCAACGATGCCATAGGTATCAACATTTTAGCTTCACTCAAGGGAAAAATGGTTGATTTGGAGAATTTCGCCCTGGACCCTTTGGAAGGGTCAGGAGCAAATTTCTCTCTTTGCTTGTTTTCCTTCACTTCAAATCATCTTGCAAGGCTTAAATAACCTCTCTCCAGTCTTTTCATTCCTTAGGAATCAAAATCTTGTCTTGACACAAAGAGGAAATAGTGACTTTGATGAATTTCGCTCTGGACCCTTTGGAAGGGTCAAGAGCGAAATTCACCTTTTGCTTGCCTATTCACACTAAATTTCACTTTCTTCACTTCACTTCATCTGGACTCCCCCATATTGAATCCACTTCCCAAATTGGCAACATTGGTTTGATCTTCACAAGGCCTAAAAAGTCACATTCACTCAAAAACCTAGCCAGGGACAGGACCTATCCAAAATTTCGCTCTGGACCCTTTGGAAGGGTCAGGAGCAAAATTTCAATTTTAGCTCAAAATTTGCATCTTTGGTGATCAAACATCTTTCCAAGGCATTCCAAATAGCTTCTCTCACCCTAGTATAGGCCTGACTTAGCACAAAATTTGGAGAAAAGGATGGTTTTAGTGTTTTTCGCTCTGGACCCTTTGGAAGGGTCAGGAGCGAATTTCTTGTTTTGAGCTCATTTCCTCATATTTGATGACTTTTGGCAAATCAAGGACATGCCCAAGGACACCTTTAATCTTGATCCACACTAGAATTGGCATAAAATTGAGGGAAAAGATAGGTTTTGCACAATTTCGCCCTGGACCCTTTGGAAGGGCCAGGAGCGAATTTCTTCTCTAGCCCAAAATCATCATTTTTTGAGACAACAATCAATTCAAGGGCAATCTCAAGGGCATCCCTCACCTTGTCTAGGCATGGCTTGGCACAAATTTGAAAGGAATAGGTGGATTTTAGGATTTTCGCCCTGGACCCTTTGGAAGGGCCAGGAGCGAATTTCTTCTCTAGCCCAAAATCATCATTTTTTGAGACAACAATCAATTCAAGGGCAATCTCAAGGGCATCCCTCACCTTGTCTAGGCATGGCTTGGCACAAATTTGAAAGGAATAGGTGGATTTTAGGATTTTCGCTCTGGACCCTTTGGAAGGGTCAGGAGCGAAAATCTTGTTTTAGGCTTATTCCTCAAATCTTGTTTTAGGCTTATTCCTCCATCTTTTCAACTTGAATCCACCTCAAAAGGCAAGAAAACCAATCCTGACACTCATCCAAGCTACAAAAACCCAAGTTTGACTTGATTCTGCTAGGAAAATAAGTGATTTTAGGAATTTCACTCTAGACCCTTCGGAAGGGTCAGGAGCGAAATTCACTATTTGGCTCAATTCCTTCAATTTTGATAATCATTAGCAATTTGGAATCATTCCTAAGGACTTCTACCACCACAATTCACCTTAGTCTGCACCAGGCTTGGCACAATATTGGGAAAAAAGGTGGGTTTGGGAAAATTCGCCCTGGACCCTCTGGAAGGGTCAAGAGCGAATTTCTTAATTTAGGCTTATTCCTCCATCATTTCAAGTTGAATTCACCTCAAAAGGCTAGAAAACACTTCTCCTCTCACATCCAACCCAAGCTTGACTTGATTTTGCAAGGGAAAATAGGTGGTTGAAGAATTTTCGCCCTGGACCCTTTGGAAGGGTCAGGAGCGATTTTCCAATTTTGACTCAATTCCTTCAAACTTGATAATTTTTGGCGATTTGAAGCCATCCTTAAGGCCTTCTTTGATCTCAATCCTCACTAGACTTTGCATATATTTAAGGGAAAAGAAAGGTTTTGCACAATTTCGCCCTGGACCCTCTGGAAGGGTCAGGAGCGAATTTCCCTTTCTAGACCAAAATCATCATTCTTTCAATCCCAATCTTCTTTGCAAGGTAAAATCTCCTCTCTCTTCGCCTTAGGAACAAGATCTAAGCTCAAGCAAGGTTAAAAATATAGGCTTGTAAGGAATTTCGCTCTGGACCCTTTGGAAGGGTCAGGAGCGAAATTTCCTTCCTTGGCTAAAACACTCATTCCTCAACTCTTTCAAACATTCCCAAAGGCCACAACATGTTCATTCTCCCTTTCAACATGCCTTGGACATCAAAATTTGGTAGAACAAGGAAGGGAAAGAGGTCTAAGTAGATTTTCGCCTTGGACCCTCTGGAAGGGTCAGGAGCGAAAATCATTTTTTAGGCTTGATTCTTCATTTCTCCAATTCCAAACCACCTCAAGAGGCAAAGACATGCTATCTCACTTCCATCCATGCCATAAAAAACCCAAGGACTTGACCTTATCCAAGGAAAAAAAGGTGTTTCTAGGAATTCGCTCTGGACCCTTTGGAAGGGTCAGGAGCGAAATTCACTATTTGGCTCAAAATCCTTCATTTTTCAATGCTTTCAAACATTTGCAATGGCAAAAGATGTCCATTCTTCCTTTCAAGATGCCTTGCAAATCAAAATTTGGTCAAACTAGGGAGGAAATGAGCCTTAGGAGGATTTTCGCTCTGGACCCTTTGGAAGGGTCAGGAGCGAAAATCTTAGTTTAGGCTTGATCACTCACTTTTCAAACTTCAAACCACCTCAAGAGGCAAACTTAGATCATTTTTCACCTAAGGAACAAGGATTGATGCCAAGATCAAGTAGCAAATGAGGTTTATAGTGAATTTCGCTCTGGACCCTTTGGAAGGGTCAGGAGCGAAATTCTCTTTTAGGCTAAAATCTTGATCTTCAAAATCATCCAACTCCCTCTCAAGGCAAGAACATACCAATTCATCCCCCATCATGTCAACGCCTAGCCAAAACAAGGAAGAAAACAAGAGATATAAGGATTTTCGCTCCGGACCCTTTGGAAAGGTCAGGAGCGAAAATCATGTTTTGACCTTGATTCTTGATTTTTCAAATTCTAATCTTCCTTGGGAGGCAAACGTAGACTACTTTCCTTTCATTTCCACCTTGGTCCTGACTTTGGCTAAAGGAAAAAATGAGTGTTTTCAAGAATTTCACTTTGGACCCTCTGGAAGGGTCAGGAGCGAAATTCATCTTTTGGGCTGGAATCCTTCATCTTCACTCACTCCCTAAGGCTAGAACATTCAAAAATACCTTCAAACATGCCTTAGGAACTAGAAATTTGGCCTTGACAAGTGAGAATTTGAGGTCTTCAAGGATTTTCGCTCTAGACCCTCTGGAAGGGTCAAGAGCGAAATTCCTAATCTTGGCCAAAATCCTTCACATTTTCACATCCCATCACCTCAAAACTAGAACGTTGGTCCAAACAAGGGAGAAAATGAGGTTTTCAAGAATTTCGCTCTAGACCCTTTGGAAGGGTCAAGAGCAAAATTCCTACTTTGGGCTAATTTCCATCATTTTGTCACCTTAAATCTCCTCTCAAAGACAAATGTGCATCAAAACCTTCCCATCACACCCCAGAAGTCAACAAACTTGGTCATATCAAAGAGAAAAGTGGAGAAAAATGAATTTCGCTCTAGACCCTTTGGAAGGGTCAGGAGCGAAAATCATCCTTGGGCTCAAATCCTGACTTCATTTTCACATTTCCTCATTCAAACAAGCGTTTTTACCTTCATTCAAGCCTGGGAATGCGTTAGTTCTAGGTTTTGGTCAAAGTAGAATGTCTTATGGAGAATTTCACTCTGGACCCTTTGGAAGGGTCAGGAGTGAAATTCGCTTTGGACCCTTTGGAAGGGTCAGGAGCGAAATTTGACATTTTGGTCTCTCCGTCAGGATCATTTTATGGAATATAACATTTAAGTATAAGTTCTTATACTTTAAGTTATATTCCATATATACTGTCAGGATGTTTGAGAGTGGTTTCGGACCTCCAGGAGTTATATTGCAAAATCTAGTTTTTGGAGGATTCTTCAGTTTTCCAGAGTTAGTCAAAAATTTCAAGATCAGGATATTCCAGACTTAGCCAAATTTCAGGGCATTTGAAGATCAGGATGACATTCCAGTCTTCATCACTCACCAACTTGACCTAACTCGGACCTTCAAAGAGGATATTCACTCACCAAGCTTCATTGACCTCCTTGAACTCAAACAAGACACAATTAGCAACGAGAGCAAAACCAAGCCCTAAGGAAGACTATCAAAGAAACCCTAATTCTGGGGCCCGAAAGACTCAACCTAGTTCAAGCAGAGCCTGCTATCCAAGTGATCCCCCTGGCGACACTCAAAAAGAAAAGGCTAACAGACAAAACTCTAAAACCTAGAAAGCGAAACCCCACAAAGCGAAAAAAGCAGGGGTCCCCATTTGCAATGGGGCGATGTGTGAATACGTCACAACAGGTATTTAGGATGGCGTGCAAGCATATGGTTGGGCTTAATCTTGGGGGCACGTTACCCTTTAGGATAGGGCAAAGTCCTAAATGGGTTCGGATGTTGCCTTAAGGCAATCCGAACCCATATATTGACCTAGTTACAAACAAAAGTCATCAATGTTATCAATAAGTTGTACCTTTATCATTTTCTTACTTTTTTCCATACTTTTCATCAACCAATCAGGAATAGCGGCCATCTCCATTCCATCATCGAGACACATATCTCGATCAAGTCCTCTCAATGTGGAAATAACATCATCATCATCATCAGGATTACTCTTGGTCAAATCATATATCTCATTTCCCAAACTAACCTCCAAAAGGACAGTAGGGGATCCCGGCTGATCGTCATTCTCATTTGGTGGAGCAGATGTCGTTGTGGCATGTAACTCCTGAATATTCTTTGGTAGTATCACTGTGTTGGAACATTGTTGGGTCTCCTTATTTTGTTCTGTTATTTCAATTTCCTTAATTGATGAGACATTGAGAGGTGGTGAACGGATGATAGGTGAAGGAATGATAGTCTTTTGTTTGTTCTTCTTCACCTCCTAAATCTTCTTCTCTCTGGCCTTGACTCCTTCTGGGGTGTTTTTCCTTCTCTTAGGGGCTTGACTCTCTTCATCTGCATGAATCTTGACATCACTGATAGTCCTCTGATCATCTTCAGAAGTAGACTCTTCCGACTTCATCTTTTCATAAGTGAAGGAAACACCCATATCAACTAACTTATTCGTCTAAATATCTACCCATGCACGGGAGAAACTCAAGACTTCTCTCATCAATACATTCAAATCAATCTCTTCTGATTCTAACCAATTAGGCAATAAGGTTGCCTTCTTCATTTCATTCTCATAATGTGGATGCGTATGATCCCTGTCATCTAACACCTGATCAGGAATGGGGAAAAGTCCATACTTCCTCATGAATTCCACTGACATTCTAGACCACATTCGTCTCTTCACTGCCTGCTCGTCCATCAGATTGGCCCAATAATCTTCTATGTCTACCTTGTGGATGAACTTCTCTCCCCTAATCCTTCCAACTTTCTTATCGGGATCAAATCTTTCTCTTTTCTTGAAGGTTGCAAATCAATAGAATGCAAGCTCCTCACTCGTAGTGCTGGCGGCTAAGGCAAACTGGCAAACCTCCAACATCTTCCCAACTGAAATAGGGAATGTCATGCATGTCCTATACTTCTCTCTCTGAATGGAATCAAACTCTAAAAGTTGTCTCACCACTTCCAACAAGATCATTATGTCGGAATGATACCTAGGAAGCCTGTAGGGTTCGGATTGAAACCCATGAATCGTAAGGTACGTGAAAGTGGGAAACTGAATATACCATGATCCATATTTCTCTATTAGCTCTATTGCCTCCTTGGACAATCTTCTGTGGATTCCGCCTTGCAGCATCCGCGTGATGTACATGGTGAATACATCACTCACTCTCTTATAGTCTTCAATTCTATACATGTTCAGCTGGGGATAGCACTCATGACTCCTGAATTGTCCTTGCCCATTCCCGACTTCACCTCTGCATATCAATCCTTTGTATGAAACAAACCGTGCAAGCAGGTATACCAAGTAGGAAGTCAAGGTGAATGACTTGAACCGCTCTACATTCCTCAGCTAAAAGTCCAGATTGTCACTTATGATTCTAGACCAATTTATCAATGTCCCTCTAAGACAATCTTGGATGAAGTAGAACATCCATCCATCGAATATTGCAGCCTGCGGCATCTCCATCACTCTGTTAAGCAGGAATACTAAGTCACTATATTCCTCTTTGAAGTCTGTGCACATGAGTGTCTTGGGAGCCTTGGAATGATGAAGCCTAGGCTCGATCATCCACTCTTTGTTATTATACTCTTACACGCATCCATCTTCTTTGTGTACCGCTCTTCATATTCATCCCTAGTTGCATTCTTCATATCTGCTCCAAGTGGGATTCCAAACACCTCAGCAATCGCATCCTCAACAAGGTAGGCAATGACAACGCCCTTAGGAGTCTTGATCATTCGCGAGCAAGGATCATAACATCGTGCATGCTCCAAGATAAGCTCACTGCATAGTATGAACTATGGAAATCCAGTGGCTTGAAAAATACCACTCTTCATAATGTTTACATACGTTGGGAAAGGAATCTGATTTCCGACTCCAAACATCCGCTGTCGCATCAGGTTCAGGCTCAGAAAATGCATGTTTGTATCCATAATCTCCTTCCATCTGGATGACATCTTAGACTCTGGATAGAATCCAGCCTCCAGTATCTTTTGTTGTTCTCTTATTTCCTTAAATCCGGACTTCGACATCGCACTTGTACAAAGCTTGAAGTTAGAACTTAGGAAAAATATAATATTCTTAATAAAATTCCTGACTTCCTATTGATTTAGGCTAATTAGGGTATGAAGTCAGAAAAATAGTCCACACTCTAGGTAGATCTTAACAATTCAAATACAAAATGTGACAAGACTAGGGTATGAAACCCTCATGAAGTCAACACCTCCTTATACTTAGAAATTTTGTGCAAATCATACTGTAAAGGAGTACATCGGATTAAGAGTGACTAGGGAAAGGTGTGAAAGGTTGTGTTTTCACAAAAAATTATGTTTGAAGACACCTTCCGCAATCAACAATGGAGGTCACATATCTGAAGACAACCTGCAACTAAATGAATAAACCTCTCAAAACAAGTTGCAATCCTTCAAAAAAAATGCACAAACTTGATAAAAAAGCAATCTTGATGATGAAAATAATCAATCTTGGGAGCATAGGTATGGCTGGTAAAAGATAAGTTTCTGAGGACAAGCAGCCAATAACACAGTTGCAGACCTGAGACAACCCTCCAATGGTCTGAAAATGATACCAAAATGCCTCCAAAATGTCTCCAAATGCAAATCGCTATAGTTGCAGCTGGCTGGGCAATAAAAGTTAGGTCTGAAGATTGATGGACAGCCAAAAATGGAGGTCAAACCAGCTAAAGCAATGGCGTCAAAACTCAGATCTGAGGCAATGGCAGCAAGTAGGGAGCAATGGCGGTATCAAACATGCATGAAATCCACCAAAATATGCCACAAAATACTTGCCAAACAAAAAATCGAACTTTCCCAACTATGGCGCCACCTCACACAAGTCTGAAAAATGTCATCAAAGCACACTCCAATCTGCCAACAATGGTCTGAGAACAGCAAATAAACTAGGCAATATCAAGGAAAAATCTTCAAAGTTTGAAACCTCAGCACAAATCGCCCTTCACCAAAATCACAGTTTTTTCAAAAATGGCGAACTTCACCAAAAATCGTGGCATGGGGGGGTCTTCAATGGCAGCAAATCAGTCTGATAACAGCAACAAAAATGGCAGATTTCACCCAAGGAAAAATCGCAAAACTCAAAATCGCAAAAGTTTGGAGGAAAATCGCCACTTAGAAATCGCTATCTCCCAAAATCGAAAATCTGAAGTCAATGGAGTCAATAAGCTTCAATGGCAGCAATGGAGTGGATTGCCCAGCTGGAAAGAATGGAGGAAAAAATAAGTCTTCAATCAAACACTTCACTTGAACACTTGCTCCAAAATTGCCAACTATGGAGAAAATCGCCCTTGCATGGAGACACCTGGCAAACTTAATAATAAAATAATACTGGACTCCTCCCTTTAAACCTGCTTTTATCATCAAATCTCACCACACAAGCAATGTGAGATAAAACACTTGTTCTTATACTTGCTTGGGTGAAACTAATTTGCTTCTAGAAGGTTGAAAAACATTAAATGCTCATTGCAAATCATTTATTAATTGTTTTTCATCTTTTAAATAATCATTGCCTTTTATTAAAAAACAATTAAAATGAGGCTCATTTATTAAAATATTTCGATTTAAATCTAAAATGGGCCAATTGGGAAAATCAATCCTAGTAAGGATTAAAAAATCCTCACAAAATCACTTTAAAAATCATCAAATATCCCCTTAGTGGAAAATAGATCCCAATCTGGATGAAAATCCGGACTCAAAATCATCGAATGTGCACAAAATGGGGCTAGGGGAAAATCGATATGGGTGTGGAATGAAAAAATTCCACTTAAAATTAAGTCATCACACAAAAATACCCCTCTGGTGGAAAAACGACCTCAGTCTGGATGAAAATCCAGACTCAAAAGTCATGAAAAACATTTCCTACGAGTCTAGATGAAAATCCAGACAAAAATTGTCAAAACTTGTCACAAAAGACCTGGTGGAAAAACGACATTTTGACATTTTGTACTTATTTTGATATCATGCTACTCATTGTAATCATCTTTATGATATTTTCGATATAATAAAAAAACTTCAATTTGACATTTTCATTTGTCAAATTTTATTTAATATTCAAGTATTTAAAATAAAATCTTAAATCTTAGTATTTAGTAGTTGCAATTTTGCTATTTTACTAATTTACCAAAGTTTCATTTGAAATGTAATTCTTATAAATCTTTTCGTTACTAGTTTTTCAAGTACTATATGTATATCGGCACCGCCCCCAGTCACAGTCCCCTTGCCATCGCCAAACTTAGGCCCTTGGTCCCCCTATCCCTATGTCAAGAAACTCGATGGAACATTGATCATGAATATTGTTGGTGCCATGAGACTTCATTTGGATAAGGATTGGCAGTCCTAGCAGCAATATGATATGATCTATTGTTTGTCTGATGAGGCAATGTTAGCATCAGTGATATATATATGAAAGAATATAGAGAATCTTTTGACCTTGTGATGAAATGAGTCAATACCTGCTCATAGTTTTGACATGTCAAAGTCAAGGTGTTGTGACGTTTTCACACATCACCCCATTGCAAATGGGGACCCCCCACTTTTTTTTCTCCTGTTCTAGGTTAGTTGTAGCCTTTTTGGCTATGAACCTTGTGCTTGAGGAAGTGCGGTGTCTTAGATTGCCAGAAAACAATTAAGTCATGTCTATCTCTTTGGGTGGATTAAGGTTAGTTAGCTCTCAAGGACTTAGGAAATGAATGGTTATATGATGATCATTCCATTTGATCATCATCATTGGCTTGCAAGATCAGAGATGAAGTGTTGAATTTGGTTGAGGTCAATTGTCAATATAGAGTGAATACTTGGAAGGAGGGTAAGCCAAGGCCTGAATAATCATGAAGTGGCTTAGGGTAGAGAAATAAAATGAGCAAAGTTGAACATTGACAGTCACTTCGTTTGCCCTTTCGTGGCATTGACAGTCACTTCCTTTGCCCTTCCATGGCATTGACAAGTACTTCCTTTGCCCTTCCGTGGCATTGACAGTCACTTCCTTTGCCCTTCCTAGCCATTAAGTACTTCCTTTGCCCTTCCATGGCATTGACAAGTACTTCCTTTGCCCTTCCGTGGCATTGACAGTCACTTCCTTTGCCCTTCCATGGCATTGACAAGTACTTCCTTTGCCCTTCCTAGCCATTAAGTACTTCCTTTGCCCTTCCATGGCATTGACAAGTACTTCCTTTGCCCTTGCTAATCCCCCGCCGAGCTTAAGACCTATTTCCTTTGCCCTTGCTAATCCCCCGCCGAGCTTAAGAACTATTTCCTTTGCCCTTGCTAATCCCCCACCGAGCTGAGGACCTATTTCCTTTGCCCTTGCTAATCCCCGGCCTAGCCTAAGGGTTGACTTCCATTGCTGGGTCAAATCCACGACCAGCTTATGAAGCACTGCCTTTGACCCCCGAAATCAGCAAGGAGTAAAAAGGTTGGAATTGCCTTTGCCCATCTTAAAACCCGAGCTTCCTTTCAATCATTTTCTTTGGGGTCCAAAATCCACGAACTGTCTTTGACCCTTTTGATCCACGATCAAGCTTGGGCCCATTTCCTTTGGCCTATTAAACCATGATCTGTCTTTGATACATTTCCTTTGCCATGCTAAAAGCTCGTCCAGCAAGTGGACTGTCAAAGTCAAATCTGCTCCTAAGCACTATCAATGACTCCTAAAAGCCTGACTCTGCATATGTTTAGATAGGAATCAGACCTGAAATCAAGCAAAATCAGACCTTAATCAGACCTGAGAAAGCAAAGTCTTAGACTGAATATGACAAATCAGACATAAGGACAAAAATCAGAACATCATTAGAAAGATATATAAGGTTAGAAAACTTGGAAATGCATATATGATAAGTGTTTGATGCTTGCATGCTTGTTGTTGCAGCTGATCAACTGGCTACGTCAGAATCAAAATCATCAGCATGAGGGATGGATGCACACCCAGCATGCATATGTTACGGAAGTCTACATCAAAAACATGGAAGGAAGACTTCGTTATTCAAAGGAAACATCAGAGGAAAGGCATTATAAGGCAAGAGTGGAGGTCACCGGCATCAAGGATGAGATCATCCTCACAAAATGAAGGTCAACATCACGAAGGATCAACATAGAGGAGTTCAAAGAGATGAAGAATGAAGCACAATATTCACAAGAGCAAGCATAGAAATGGATGTGATAAAAGAGAAAAATTTTACACAATCTTGAATTTCCTCCGGAAATCCAAGAATCATTGTCAATATAGCCAGACGGAAGCTCTAATCAAGACAAGAGATAGTTCCAAAAGAGCTAATCAAAGTTAGAAGATCAATTTGAGCAAAGTCCTCATCACATCAGGCATTTGGACATGTTGAGTATCAAGAGATACACCTCAATCACCTACAATTCATGATGAGTTACAAGAGAAGGAATTAGCTCAGGTGGCATCCTAGTCATCATTCCACCAACCAAGAAGCTCCACATCGTCGTGTCCAAATGCAATGCACCCAACTCACCCATGGAGGCACAAACTTCGAGATACCTAACCTCATTTTCTATTGGTTCACATTCAAAGTGGAACACATGTCAAATTAAATGTAATTTTCTCATTGGCCAGGAGTTTGTTGTGAGAAACCGTAATTAGGGTTTTCATCTTGTAATCTTGGCCTTTGATGTTGATTTGATCTTGGCCACTCATTGTAAAGAGAGCCTTATATAAGGCTCACTCTCCTCATTTGTAAAGTTAATAGCAGGTTAACAACAGTTAAAAAAAATAGATAGATTAGAAGTTAGAAGTTAGAATAGAGTAGGAGAAGAGGAAATTGTTGCTAAGACTTGTAAATGGAAGTACTCTTTTCATTGAAGATATCGTGAAATGTATTGTTTCAACAAGTTGCATGATTTCTACTTCTCATTTGTTTCCATGTTGATTAGATGAATGAAAGGAATTGTGAATGATTTTGATGGTAAAATTCGTTTATCCATACAACTAGCAGTTTGTTGATTGTAAGTTTGCCTTGTGTGGTCAACCGGAATCCTTAAATGAGCTTAACTTCAATTGCTACTTGCCTCATTGATATGCATTGCCTTGATGGTGTCTATGCCATTGGTGGTGATTTGA
The DNA here is from genome assembly GCF_030272615.1 of Cryptomeria japonica. NCBI lineage: Eukaryota > Viridiplantae > Streptophyta > Pinopsida > Cupressales > Cupressaceae > Cryptomeria > Cryptomeria japonica. Next base: position 719,983,563 of record NC_081407.1, read on the forward strand.
ACATCATTTTGCTCTCCTTAGAAGATCGCACTAGCTTTGTGGAGTTGTTCTTTGATGGCGAAGCAAAGCTTAGTTGAATTTCACTCAATCATTCATTGTTTCTTGCATTCTTAGGATTAGATTAGACTCCTCAAACCTCATGTCTTTTGCCATTTTATTTTCCAAGCAAGTAGTTAGAATCTAAGTTCCAGCAACATCCAAACGTTCAACATTCAAGTATTCAATGTAAGTTCCCTTGGATTACCAGCAATCACATCAACCAATTGAGCTATCTACACGTCAAGACCTGACTATAGAAACCTTGGAGTCATCTCGGTTGATCATTCAATTTAGCATCTAGGAAGATTTTGATTAAAGAGGATAGAATACTTTTGGTATTTTATTCTGTATTGGAGGTGCATAAAAACACATTAACACAAGGGATTGTAAATTGTGAAGGTATTAGTGTTTTGCAATTTGAATCATACTGGCCTTCTACACATGTCCTAGTCTCTTCCTATGCGGTATGCTCTTCTGATCCCTTCATCTGTGAAGGGTAGGGTCCCATCTTTACAGGTGGCATGAGAGGGAGTCATGCAACTTTATGGTTGGTGGGAAACAACTCCCAAGATGATCAGTCTCCTTTATTCACTTGATGTTCAGTATGCTGCATGTAGTCTATACAATATTGAAAACGGCATTATTCATTAGTATTTGTCCTATGATTCCTTTATTTAGTATTTGCAAACAATATGTAAGTATTGTCTAGCCTAAACTATGATCTATAAGTTCATGTTTCAACTCTACGCTGAGTTAGAAAGGAGAGTGGTTCAGCTTTGTTGTATGTTCTGATATGATGTATTATGGATAGATAATGTGAGGCTAGGGAATTGTAGTATGCAATTGTGCTTGCTTCCTGAGATTGTTATCATAATTTCTAGTAATTTGTTCCACGGATTTTTATGAATATGAATGAATCGAATTACAAGGCATAAATGAGACTTTCATTTATATGCCTATGAGAATGTGATCTTGTTGCAAAGCTGGAAATAGGATAACCTATGTTTCTAAATATGTTATATTGCACTAAATTGATCTTATCTTTTAAAATCTTAAGTATTGTCAATATTCTGAATTGATTGACATAAGTAATTTACAAAACTCTTGCGTGAATAAGATGAATAAACTTAATTGTTGTTTTCAAACTTATTTCTCTGTTAGTATGAAAAAATGTGGTTTGGTATACAGCAGTAGATAAATATATATGTTTGAATACTTACTTGAAGGGCTTTATTATTTCCTTTATGTAACAGTTGCAAACACCAATACATTAGCAAGGACATCAAAGCAACAACAATAAAGATTTTCTCACGACCTATAGACCCACAACAGTGAGAGCAGTAACATTTACACATTAAACATAAGAAAGATGCATATTTTATGTACACTGGAGAAGTGGCAAGTTTTGAAGAGTCCCAAACGCCATGATTTAAAGGTTCAATAGGTTTATTTAAATTAGTTCCCTTTTCATCCAAACATAGCTTCCCATAAAGTATACTATTTTTCAATCATTTTAATGCTAACTCCAAGGCTATATCAATTTCAAACCTATTATTGTTCTCAATAAAAACTGGGGATCTGATCCTCCAGTACAGGATAATTGTTAGCAAAGACCTAGTTTAGGGTTTGTATATGTCAAGTCGGTGATAACATTGATTTAGGGTGAGCATTTTCTTTTTAGTTTTGTTCTTTCTAGTTTTGTAAGTGTGCTCTTTCTAGTCTTGATCTTACATTGAAAAGACATTACTTTAAAACCATATAGGCCAAGATGAAGCTGAATAGAAAATTATTGTGTTGCTGACATGTCAAAACCCAACATCAGCCTGACTCTAGGTTGTTCAAAACTGTGAACTTAAGTCCTGTAGGTTAAATCGTGAATTGTTCTAAGTCCTCAATAGGCTTGCAAATTGTACGAATCCTTCAGAGACACTTGACTTCTTCCCTATGCATGTTTGGACTTGTTATCAATCAGTTTAAGATTTTTGGTATTCCTTTGATCTTTTTGGTATTCCTTTGATCAGCAATGGTCGCTACCTTATTATACTCAATCATGTGTTTCTCTTTAACACTTTTCTTGGAGATAGATAGCAAAGCATCCCTGTTCTTCATTTAAGATAAGACCAAGATAGGTCTATTCGGAGTTGGAGATTCTGTGAGTGACAAGCAGGTAATGCTACAGATGCACATATTCACAGCAAGAAAGAGAAAAAGAACCAAAAAAAATAGAAACATTAGACACTGAGAATGTCCCAGTCTCCCAGATATTATGGATTAAAAAACAAACCATGAACTTGAGAAACTACATTTACCTACCATGTTTTTAAAATTCCATTTTCTCTGAACAAATAAATGAACACTAAAATGAATTTCCAAGTGTTGTTCTCCATGAATACTGAACATGTTTACTGAAAAACAATTACACAGGACAATGGCTTTGCATCTTACACCAAAAATATTGACAGCCAGCACTGTACTCATTCTCCCTTCGTATATACACTTTTGGAAACCTTATGTTTTGATTCTGATTCAAAACAAATGCTTATATTTTCAAAGGAAACGGGATAGTGTTGTATTTCCGAAATCAATCTTTTGTTTAACAAAGACGACAACTTACAGATCACAGTCTTCAGTTTAAGCATAAATCCAAGAAAAGCCACATGCAAAACAAAGAAATGATATATTGTCTGAACATAGAAGAGAACAGATAATTGATAGATGGAAAATGATGGGATGAAGAACACTAACTGGGTTTCCAATTGCAAAAACTTTCTGCCCTACTAAAAGATCTGTAGAGGTTCCAACCGGTATGGGTCTTAATTTATCTTTTGGGGCATCAATTCGTAGCACTGCAACATCTTTGTCTTGATCATATCCAACTACCTTTGCTTCATATGTTGACTGGTCACCAAGGGTCACTCTGTTTGAGAATTTGTGACTTTTGCCTGTTAGTTTTTGCAATTGAACTAATCTATGCTACCAAAAAAATAGAAAGAGAAGCAGCACCATTAAAAGCAAAGAAAATATAAGTCTACTTGTTCCCTGTCGTCAGTGCTCAAAGCATTTGTATATAATCATAATTAGATATGCAGGTGCAGGCTGACATCTTTCTTATTAGTGTTTGGTTTACTTATTTTTGAAGTAGAAAGTAGCTCTTTCTTAGGGGTTTGCACCTTTTCTCCTATAATTCAAACTACCATGTTCTAGTTCCCTTAACATTTGCCACATCAATAAGTTAAAACTACTTACATATGTAGAAATTGATCCTAAGAGAACCAGGCAGACCATGGGCAGACCTAGGTATGCCCCAAGTTGAAACAAATACCTGGCAGACCCTAGGTAGCAGACACCAAAACAGAGATAAGCAATCATGAAGTGAGTATCCTATGGAGGTTAAAAGTAAATATCATGCAAGTACAAAAAAAAATAGGAATCCTTCTTTGACGAAGGTTGAAGAACAAGAAAGTCTATCATCTGCTTCTTCACTTTGTGCAACCTAAAATAAGAAAAACAGAAAGATATTCCTTGTATCTTGGGCTTATGCACAATTTTCAATTTAATGACATCATGACATATGTATGGTAAATATAGATTTCATTTCTTGCAATGTCACTATGAGTTTTACTTCTCACAATTTGAGTGATGATGAGGGTCAGCAAAATAAAAAGGCTACAGGGATTGAATCTGAGACTCCAAGTACAGATGGAGGGGTGAGGAACCTAATTATTCGATTTAACGACATTATGACTGTCATGTCCCCTCTTTAGCTCTGTCTAGCAGAGACATGTGAGTCAGCTTATTTTAGGGTCTTGTAGGCTGACAGTGGTGGATAGAGACTCAGAGAGGATATTCAGTGTTTGGGATTTGGTATTCTGGCAGTAGTAGACTAGTTTGGAGCAGTTCCTTAATTTTAGGAGGCATTTCCTTCTTTTGTGGAGGCTATTCCTACTATTTAGGAGGATTTGACAGTACCCAGGTTGGGTTACCATGAGACTATTCCTTGGGTTCAGTTTCAAGAGATTTGGGTATGTTTCCTAGCTTCTAGGAGTATCCCTAGATTTTAGGGACAAGATTGCTCGAGGATCCATGATTTCCGACAACAGTCACAGACAGGTGGCAGGGTCCGTTTCAGACTTGTAGAGTCGGATGAGCATTATACGGCTATTTGGGATATATTTTTAATATTTCCTAAGTTAGCGTCTTATTAATTAAATAAAGCTATTTATATAGCTAATTGGAGTAATAAGGGGATTTTGGCTTCTTCTGGTCAGGCAAGCATATGTGTTATAGCTCGTTGGAAAGGTCTTGAATTATTATAACTTATTTTCATCATCCGGAGACCTTCTGGCACCTTGAGTTTTGTTATTTGATGAAAGGGGTGTTTTTCCTATACATAAAGGCCTTTTAATTAAGAATATGCCATTATTTAATAAAGGTAAAAGCATATTCTCCCTTTAGGGTTCGAGTAGCTTTGAGAGGGAGATAAAAGGAGATGTTGGCTCATTATTTTATTATCTTTTTACATCTTCAAACTTGGCATTTGTGAATTTGCTCTGAGGAGCGATTTCTGGAGAACTGGGACGCAAACCCTAGGGCTTGGATATTGGGACGCAAACCTCAATAGAAGGTTTCAGCAGCTTCATTTGGTTTCAGACTTTGATTGGAGTGCAAGTTCAGCATTGGAAGAGCTTTGGCTTTGGATGTTGGGTATATTGCTTGGCACGTGGGAGTTCCTTGGCTGCCTAGATGTGACTGCAGCAGCCGTACGGCCTCCTCCTAGCTGGCACGTGGGTCGCTGATTGGTATTCATCAGCCATCTCTTTTCATTGTGCGTGGATGGTCTTTCTTGCAGCCGGCAACATTATTTTGGTTGGTAGATACTTTGCTAGCATATCATTTATGTATTTTGCCTGGTACGATTTGTAGCTATTCTGGATTGGCTGAATATTATATTATTGCACATTATTTTCCAGCCTATTTCATATTTGCTGTTGTTGTTATTCATTGTTTACCTATATCTGGAAAAATACAAACAAAAACAAAAGACACAACCTTTCTGCAACTTCTGTCTCTCTCTGAAAGATCATTTAATAAACAGGAAGAATTTATTTTAAAACAAATAATTAAAAATTACAGCCTGTCAGCTTAAAAGATCCATCAAGGATCTTTCAATGACATATGTATGGTAACTATAAATTTCATTTCTTGCAATGTCACTATGAGTTTTACTTCTCAAAATGAGTGATGATGAGGGTCAGCAAGAGGAAAAGGCTATGGGGATTGAATCTGAGACTCCAAGTACAGATAAAGGGGTGCGAAAACTAATTCTATTGGCTATGTTGCTTTTAATTGGCCCCCCCAAATTATTAAAAAAATTTCCAAGGGTTCCTTTGATAAGAAGTCCCCTTTAAGACAATTTGCAACCAAACTACAAGCAAAACCTAGGGTAATGGAAGCACTAGGCTATGGAGATGTCATTACTGTAAAATATAATTTCAAGACAGCATCACAACAGTTAATGCACACCTTCTTCATATCCAAGGCCGAGGTGTAGATGCATGTAAGGAATCATCACTTGAAAAAAGAGCTGAAATAAACAAGTTGTGGGGTTGTGGTGAAAACCAAACAATTGTACCTGCTACTTTACCATTGAGGGGTCGCCATCCTACTACTAGGACTAGGACTTCAATATGCATAATAAGGATGAGGTAGATGATGTCATTTTATTCCATGTGACTAGCTCTCCATATTATAAGGAGGCTATGGCAAAAATGATGAGAGCTAGACCATCATATGTGCCACCAAGGATTAAAAAATTGAAGACAACAAACATGGATAAGAACTATGTTGTCAGTATACAATACCTTTATCATATTTTGTTACTATGTTTTTATCCAGCTATATCTTAATTGTTTGTTGGCTTCCGGATAGTTATAGGAGTCAGTGGATAGTCATGTTATGCTTGGCAACTAATAGGGTCTTTAATAAAACTTTGAAATGTCAAGGAAAGGATTCTGATCCTTACTTGATCATCTTTAGTCTACTTTTGCAATAACTTCATGTGTGAATAAAGATATATTTTAATACTATATTTATTCATCATTTCAAGTATTAGTTTTATCAGAAAGAAGAATAAAAATTTGGCACCATCGCCTTAAAAGAAATTAAGTCTGATATAAGATATCCACGTCCTTAGACTCCGATAAAAGTAGGAAGAGACCACAATGTGGTTAGGACCAAGAGATCGGGTGATCTCTAAGATTGATAGAGAAAAAGAACGAAGAAGAAGATTACAAAAAGTAGCAAAAGAAACCCTAGTAATACAAATTCAAAACTAAATTCCATCTCAAAGTAGAAATTGGAGCCTACACAAGAGTCAGAGTCGTAGTTGAAAAAACAAATAAATAATCACATGAAGGACAAGTGGGTGGAAATAGCAAGACACCTTCCATTACCAAACAAAGCATGGGTCAATATTGCAAACCAAGTTGAAAAGTCAATACATCCTCTAGACGAAGGAAGTTAGGAGACAATCCAAAGACTGCACAAATTAAGAGTGAGTGTGTATGAAAGAAATCTTCAAGGCATCAAAGAGTTGTTTATCAAAGAAGAAAAAACTGAGCCAAAAACTCTAAGGCCCAATATTAAATCAAAGAATTGTTTTAATATTACTTCAAGTTGGGCCCAATAAATTTTATTTAAGGAGCAGCAATAATAATATTATTATTAAAATAAAGTCTTTTTAGCACTAGTAAAATAAGAAGTATTTTTAAATACTTAAAAACAAAAAGTATTTGTTAATAATTAAGGAAATTGGAATCATGGGCCCAATTGAAGTGCTATGAAAGGATGGAATTTGAATTCATTTGGATCTCATGTTTTTTGTCATCACTTTGCGATTGAATTTCTAGTTAGCTTTGTGTTCACGTTTGCATTTGAGAATGAAAAACCTTGGCTCTTTGGAGATCTTGGAGGACAAAAAACCTCAGATCCTTTAAGGCAGTTGTACTCAAGGATTGCATTTGTGCTTATTGATTGTGGTTGTTCAATTCATATTTACAAGAAAATTGTACCACATAATCAAATCAACATTTTTGGTTAAGTTCCAAGTTTATATGTTGCTACTACAGTGTCGCTACAATGAAATTAGCATTTTTGGGCCAATTTTAAAGTGGTGAAGATTTCCAGATAAAAGACCCCTCATTGCAAATCTACAATGAACATATTCAACCAATCATTTATTGAAGATGAGAGAAGATCAACACTCCATTGCACATGGTTGGCAATGCATTCAATCCAAAGAGGTATGTGCAGAGGTCAAAAATAGTTATTTAGAGCATATACAGAAAATGTATCATACTAAAAACGCTAACATCATTTGTACTGAGTAGTCAAAATTTGCCACTCTTAGGGGATATCCAAAAGAAGCCAAGCTTGATAGGGAAACTATGGCACAAAGGAACCCAATTCTATGGCAGAATATGCATGGACCTACTTCTTTGACAACCACACTAGTCATTCGCCCATTGGCCAAAGTCTACTAATGTCTCCAGTCAGACAACTATAGGAAATGGGTGATTTATCAAACATGTGAAAGCTGAAACAATAATCAAATGACCAATGTAGAGGCCAAATCTTAGTTGATTAGCAATAATGCAATATTGTAAACCCTTTGTACAATCAACCTAACACTTCCAAACAGCAAATTCAAACCCTCATAATGTTGGTATACATCCTAGAATGCAACATAAACAACAGATCTAAATTATATGTGTCAAAATATCAATTATCAATCTTGATTTATGACTGATTTCTTAGGGACAGTCATACTATCATTCACCAATGTTTATATGAAACCCTTATACATTTAAATTTAATCAAATAAGAAAGTAGAATTAGATAATGAGTTGCTAGATTAATTATGACAGCGGCTATAAACATGGAAACACCAACATAGAAACCCCAAATCTAACATTTATTTATGACAGCCAATGCAATCAACAATAATGTATACAACAGCAGCAACAAACCCTCAAAAATATCTATATTAGATCTGCAAAAGATCTAAAAATGCCTTCCAATCAGCCAAACAAATAAATACATCTAATTTGCTTGCAAATATTAATCAACCCAAACCTCCACAAGCAGAAATCTTTGATAAATCACTACAACAAGCTGAAAATGACTTCAATATATAGGCCCAAGTGTGATCATTGAATAGAATCACCTCAAATGGAGATGAGGGTTTTCATCCCCAAATCCAACCGTGGAAAGACAAAATAGTTTTCATCCTATGAATCTCCTATGCCAAGGGTTTTGTCCTTGAATTTTAAATCTCCAAAATGGAACAAATAACGCAATAACAAAATCAGATGATTTGCTTTGAGCCTTGAAATTTCTTTTATAGGTGCCTACTTCAGGCTCTCTATTTTATTTGATTTTTATTTTTATTTACTATTCCCTCCAAGTACTTGTTGACGTGTCTGAAATCGCATTGCTGCAAACTCCATACGGCCAACGCAGAATAGAATAGCCGACTGATTATCCTACTCTCTCTTGAGATAAGGAAGTCTCTAATGCTGTTTTCTAAGTTTGATCAAAGGAGACTACCTCAAGGTTTCTTTTGTCAGGTCTTGACTGCGGGATCTCTCAGTGGCTTGATGTGTTTATGCTGGAAACACAAGGGGGACTTACGTTTAACTGGCAACAAGCTAGTCTGCTGTGATTCTCGAATTATGCAATAAAGAGCAAAAGGAAAGGGTTAGGAGATCTAAAACTAACAACACGGGTATGCGGGTAGACGGATTCAACATAACCAATTCCTGCTTGGCCAGAATAGCTCACAACCTTGCAGGAACGGTGCAATCTTCAAAGGAACTTGGAAGATTTTCAGATTGGAGACGCACGGCTAAGCACCCAATTCTGGCGCAGCTCGGACGGACACCTGCAATTGAACTAAGCACAATCGAAGGCTCAAGTTAACCACACAAAAGGATACACAATCAGCAGATCCTCAGTGGTATGAGCCCGAATCTATCAAATACCTGCACACCTAAAACATAAAGATCTATCTAAAATGCTGAAAGAAACCATGCGAACAGGATGAAAACAAGACAATAAACACCAAATCAATGTTTATATATTGATCTCATCTGCCTATTACAACAATTTCTGTAGCATCTCTATGCTACTGCTAAGATCTAACCTATTCTAACTCTAAAATCTAACTATCTAGCAATTTCTAACAATCTCTCTCTAACAATCTAACTATCTAACTATCTAACCCTTTACAGAAGAAAGGCCTCTGCCTTTTATAGATATTACAATTTTGAATCAGAGGCCAGGATGGACTGCATCCAAGGGCCCTGATCTGTCTTCCAGAAGCTGGCAGCCTTGACCCATGCCTAATTAATTCTCAGTTATCCAACCAACAAATATCTCAACTAGCAACCACTTTTGGCTTTAATTCAGGTCTATCTGGTCTTCTTGGTGGTTGGGAATAGTTATCCACAAAAATATCTTGCACGGGACCCATAGGTAGTTTACAATAAAGTAGTTTCAGCTTTTTAGGAATTGAATTCCTTGAATTAAATCCATCTGTGTCTCCTTTTCTCGAGAATGCATAGACTGAGTGTTCTTTTGCTTTTTTGCCTTCAATTTCGCCGATGGACTTCATCTATGTTCAATGGCACGGTTCCCAATGCTCGGTTGCTCTTGCGCTCCTGCATCTTTCTTTTTCAATCTTTAGCACCTGGCCTTGAATTGCGACCCTTCCTCGATTTGCGTTTCAAGTCTTTCTCCTGGTTCTTCGATGACGTCCTGCGATCAACCAATTTCACTTAATTAAATTAATTTGAAAAAATTAAATAATTTAATTTTAACAAACATTAATTCAATTACAACGTCTGGCTTGAGAAGCTCTTTGCGAGATGTATCTTGAAAATGCTTCTCCTTCTCTTCGATTGTGAAATCTGATCCTTGGTCTTGATGGTGTTCGGGCGATTTACTTCTACGCGTTTTTACCTTTCGAGTCCTGGACGTTTTGAAATCTTCTTATGGCGCGATTCGGAGATTTGGAGAACTTCTGCAAATTTTAAAATCATAACACTCATGCTTTTCTGGTGAATTTTGGAGAATTTAGACATTTTGAACTGGAGATATTTTCGGAACATGGGGAGTTTATGCAAACTGAAGGGTAATTTTCGGACCTTGAACACTTCTGCAAATTAAAGACAACTTCGGATCCTTTGTAAGATTTTGCAAACTCGGAGCATTGAACGTTTTTTGCAAGTTTTCAAAACCTTTCACTTTTGGCTCATGGGTCCGATTTTGAAGACTTAAGGCGAATTTCGGACCTTGCCATCCTTTTGCAAATTTCGGAGCTTACAGGCGTTTTACAAATTTCTGAGTTTTAAAATTTCGGGGCTGGGGTCCGAAAATGGGTGTCCAAGGCAAACTTCGGATCTAGAGGAGCTTTGTAGGATTTCGCACCTTTATACCTTTTTTTCGATTTCGCCCCATGGTCCGAAAATGGACACTTTAAACGATTTTCGGGGCTTGAAGCGCTATCGTCAGTTTTCGGACCTAGTGCGTCCTTTTTTATTTCGCGTTTTTAAACCCAGGGGTCCGAAAATGGGTATTTCGGGTTTTCGGACCTGAAGCGTCCGTTTTTTAAAACTTTTCGCCCTGTTCAAAAACCTCGGACCTGAGGTCCGAAAATAAGGTTTTAAGTGATTTCGGGGGGTGGAGGCGTTTTTGCGTTTTAAACTTCGGACCTGGGGCGTGTTTTAAACATTTCACGATTCACTTTAAACGCAGGGGTCCGAAAATGGGGTTTTAAGGACTTTCGGACCTGAAGCGTCCATTTTAAAACTTCGCGTTTTCTTTTATTTTCTTCCAAGGGTCCGAAAATGAGACTTAAGTGATTTCGGACCTGGAGGCGCTTTTGTAAAATCGCGTTTTCACTTTTCGGGCCTAAAAACGCGTTTGGAAATTTAGAAGAAACTTCGAATTTCGGCCCTAGGGTCCGAAATTGGTGCTTAAGTGATTTTCGGACCTGGAAACACTTTTTGCGATTTTGTTATATTTAGAATTTTCGGCCCTAGGGTCCGAAAATGATGTTTAAAGTGAATTTCGGACCTTGAGGGTCGTTTGGCAACTTTTAACTTTTCCAACTTTTGGCTTCTGGGTCCGAAATTGAGCATATGGAATATAACATTTAAGTATAAGTGAACATATGGAAATGTCACTTATACTTTAAGTTATATTCCATATATACTTTCAGGATGTTTGAGAGTGGTTTCGGCCCTCCAGGAGTTATATTGCAAATTCTAGTTTTTGGAGGTTTCCTCAGTTTTCAGAGTTAGCCAAATTTCAGGATCAGGACAGAAAGGCACAAACTGGGGGTCCCTGTCCAAGACGGGGATGGGTGTGCGATTCGCACAACAGTACTTTAAATACTTCGAAATTACATCCAAAGGCCCTTTCTGAAATACATTGAATAAAGGGTTAAAATAATAAAAACACTTATTAAGCATCACATAGGACCTAAGATTCATATTTTGGTAACCCATTTGAAAATAAAGTGATTGTGCCCAACATTATTAATTCTTTTAATTTTATAAAGGGGAGTGGGGGGCACATGACACTTCTTCTACTACTAAAGGAATTGGTCTACTTATAACTTCATCCACTGTATTAATAGAAACAACCTTAACTCTAAGAGGATAGAGAAACTTGTAGTTGTACATGGCACCTTGTGTTTCATTGACCACAACATGCTTGCATACAAGAACAATCTAGCAGCCCCATGAGATGTAGGGCCAGAGGAGCCAACACAAGTTGATGATGATGCCAAATAGATAGGTTAATTTGATATTGATTTGGAGGAGATTGACCTCAAGGAGTCCAAAAATTTGACTGATGAGGGGTTTGGCACATACTTTAGGGATGATTAGAGGTATTGGGCCACTGGCCAATTTTATGTGAAATTTGAATGTAATTGTAAGAATTGAGGAGTTTGGCACATACTTTAGGGGTTCCTGCCACTTGTGGGCCAGGGAGATCATGCCCTTGGGCTTAGTTGCAATGAATAGTTCCGGACACCCTTTTGTGTTATCCTCTCCAATCCCTATGATGGTTGGTTGTGGGAAGTGAAACTAAAGAATAGAAGCAATTGTGTATGGGTTAGTGAGGAGACACGCTTGAGAGAGCAAATACGGATTCCCCCTCTAAGTAGACCACCCCATGTTGGATGGACAAGGGTTCCTGCCACTTGTGGGCCAAGGGTTGTTATATTATACCCTTGGGCTTAGCTGCGGCAAATGGTTCTGGGCACCCAATCAAGCTTTTCTCTCCAATTCCTACTATGGTTGATTCTTGGAAATGAAATGTAGATTAGACCCCAATGAGTGATGTTATTCAACTTAAATACTTATTTGTTTTTTTTAAAGATTCAATAGCTATTGTATGATTTGATTATAGTATACTTTTTTATTATTAGTACAATTGATTATATATGCATTTATATATTATTGGATCCTTGGCCCTTATGGAAATAATTGGCCTTATGAATTACATTTCAAATGTTGACAAACGTTAATGCAAGGATTAAACCAAAGTTTATGTTGGAAAGGACATTGTTAATTGGTAAGTTTGTATTTTTATGAACTATACTTCTTATTTTAATTGAACTTGTGATTTTAGGGCAATATTTAAGAATATCCAAAATGCACTACAAGATTTAAGATTTAAGTTTTATTCTTTTTTTCAGTTTTTTGTTTGCAAATGCATTTTCTCTTTCATCTCATCCATTGTGCATGTGATTAGGTATGTTCACATAGACTCTCCTAGTCTTGGAGAGATTTATGAGATATCTGACAACATCCTTGGCTAAATGAAGCAAGCAATTTATAGTAGGAACTAGGAACCCTAATTTGGTATTATAAAAGGAGCATACCAAGCCAATTGTAACATGGAAATGGAACACTATGAACACTCTATTTCATAAAATTTCCTATGCTCTAAACCCAATCTCAAGGGAGATACCACACCCAATCTAAGTAGAATCTCAAGTCCAAGTTCCATAGGCACTCCAAGTAGAGGAACCCAATGCCACACCTCCCCAAATCCAAAAGCAGGGGTAAGAATCAATCCCCAAAATTGGCCATATGCAAAGGAATATGAGGGCATGAAGACGGAATCAAGAATTCAAGTTCAAGCCAATAATGAAAGACTCTTGACTGTGATAAAAAACTCTGATTTGGCCCAGGGAGAAGTGTTGAAAAAGAGCATAAAGATTATTGAAAGGGTAAAGTCTAAAGATTGCCATATAATGAAAACAATAAGACTCATGACAAACTCAGCTTAAACAAGTGAGGTAGGATCCCACTCTAAAATTGCTCGAGGACTGATTCTTATCAGGCAGAAAAGACTGTGCCCTCCACTCTGCAAAGTTCAGTGGTTGGCTTTGGAAAAGGAATAAGCATTGTTGCTAAGACATTCCATGTGCTGAAATTATTCAATAGGTTTTGAGCCCAAGCCATGGCAGTCCCAAGCCGGATCGGAACAAAGGCAACTCAAAATTCAGTGTTTTTTAATCTCAAAAGTCAGATTATGTCTTATTCCTAGAAGTGTTCCAAATGCCGAACTTTAGGCCAAGTTCATCTAATCTCTGCAAAGTTCGGCTTTTGCATAAAGTTCTGGGTTAAGTTCTTTTCCCAAACCTTTTCCAAACCCCTAGGTTTTAGCTGAAGTTCTGACCTTGCCTTTGAAGTTTGATGTCAGCAAGAAAAAAATCAGACTTATCTCCTATTCTAAATGTCCTTCCTAACACCAAGATTTAGACCTGATTCTGATTTTGCAGTCACAAAGGGATAGGGGTTTCATCCTTAAGGCCTTTCTCTTACTGAGATTCAGACCTAAGTTAGAATTTTTCAGCCACAAACTCGGTATTTGCATAAAATGTTGAATTAAACCTTAATCCTTTTGGCATTCCTAAGGCCGAAGTTCATCTAATCTTTACTAAGTTCAGTATTTGCAATGAAAAGAGGATTAAGCCTAAATTCCTCTGGCCTTCCAACCTCTGAACTTAGCTCTGAATTTCATCTTTTCACTGCAAAAACTCGGCATTTTCACTAAAACTACATTAGCCCTTAATCCTAATGGGTTTCCTTTTGCCTAAGTTCAGACCAAACTTTGCACAAATGCTCCAGGTTCAGTGGTAACACACAAAGGGGGATTAGGACTTATTCCTAAGGGGTGTCCTAGTACCGAAGAGGAAGCTGAATTTCACCATCCCTGCTGCAGACTTGGTATTTTCACTGAAAATCAGAATGTGCTTTATTCCAAAGTAAGTTTCACCATACTAAATTCGCAGCCCTCTCCTAACTTAAGAGTTTGAATCAGAAAATCTTCTGTTTGCAGCAGTCTTAAGTCCAAGTTTCAAGGGAGATACTCTATGTGGTGATGACACTCCAAGTCAAACTAAGCCCTTTACTTCCAAAACTCTTCCAAATACCGAAGCAAAGATGACTTTCCAGGCCCTAGTCCATAGGGCATGATGATGTTCAATAAAAGGCTAAATGCTGCGGAGAGCAAGTCTCCAATGAATGTGATAATAATGAATGAATGACTAGATGAAAATAAGGTTGATCCTCGAATTTGTTTGTCCATGCAGGGTAAGGTGGTTACCAAGGGAACCCGAGGGATGGAAGGACCAAAGAGATAAGGACCACCCATGGATCCAAAGGGCGGATGAAGTATAGCACACAAATTGAAGATATGATCGTGATCAAGCTAGAGGATGAAGTCCAGCGCACAGATTGAAGATATGATCGTGATCAAGCTAGAGAATGAAGATGCAACGTGTAGGATTGAAGGTGTGATCATAGAGCAGTGCCAAATACAAAGTACGAGGATAGGAGACCACTACCACCAACAACGACGCAACAAGATGAAAGCCAGGGCTTAAGGTTGAAGGAAGAGTCACAGAGTAGTGTTCAGCAGGTCCAATTAGTGCTATTTCCAAAACTCTGGAAAACAATGACAAGACGCCCAGAATGCTACAAGAGTATGCAGAAATAGAAAAAGAACAGCTAGAGATGACAGAAAAATGAATTTATTATAATAGCAAATAACCTATTATAAGATATTTACTTTGGGGCCCAGTTTAATGCAATACAAAAGGGAGCCAAAAGTTAGTTATTTCCCCTACTGCCAAGTTTACCTTTTTGTGCCTCGGGCCCCATGAATTTTTGTCTTCTAGTGGGGTTAATTGAAAACAGTTGAAGGTAGCTGAAAAGGTGGTTGGAAGTTGTTGAGGCCATTAACCAAAAGCTGTCAAGGTTTCTAGAAGGCAGATCAGGGCCATTGGATGAATTGAATCCTGGCCACTAATTCAAAATGTAAAATCTATAAACGGCCAGTGCCTCTCTCATCGTAAAGGGTTAGACAGTTAGAATTTTAAAAGCTAGCAAGTTAGAAGTAGCTGTACTTAGAAGTCGAAGTAGAATAGAATAGGAATTGTTGGACAGGAATTGTTGTAATAGCAGTTAGAACAAATGAATAAAGCATTGAAGCATGGTGTTTTGCTATTTGCCCTAACCTGATTGCGTGGTTTCTTTTCATCAAGTTAGTTGAAGTTCAATGTCTTAATGGTTAAGTGTGAGGGTATTTGATTTGATTTTAGGTTCATACCATTAGAGGCTTGTTGATTGTAAGTCCCTGTGGATGGTTAGTCTGAGCCTATTACTGCTCTTAGTTCAATTGTGAATGTTTGTTTTGATTGCGCCAGAATCGGGTATCCAAATGAACGTTCATGGTCTGAAAATCTTTTATTCCCCTTTGGAGCTTGCACTATTCCTGTGGAGTTGTGAGTTTATCTCTAGCTGAGCAGGAACTAGTTTATTGGAAATCTATCTATCTGCGGCATCAACCATCGATATCATCGTCCCTAGGTTTTCTAAACCTTGTCCCTTTGCTATTTATTTCACCCAATTTGAGAAGTAAAGCATCACCAGATTGCCATACCAGATGCAAGCCATCTTGTCAGATGCATAAGTCCCCTCATGATTACCAGCAAATCACATCGACACTGAGTTATCCTAGGCATAGTCATGACCTGACGATGGGAACCTTGAGGTTCTTCTGTTTGGACAGTTAGGAGGCATACAGGATCTCCTTATACAAGAGATGATAGGATACATTCAATATTTTATTCTGCATTGACAGAAAGTGTAAACTTTGCCGATCAACACATTCCCCTTTTTCTCTGCCAGCATAATTTTTTATAATTCTGAATTGGTACAATGTAGTGTAGGAAAGCCAATCCAATCTGCAAAATCCTGCTCAGATTCACTCCTTGAATATCCACAATTTTCATGTCAAATTCCTTAAGTGCATAAAGATAAAACTTAAAATGTATAGGTAGTTTTCTGGGTCACCACCAAGTGGAAAATTGATTTGGTGTAGGAAAGATCCCTTATGCAAGCATTTTCTTTTCCCATTTAATATATATTAACTTGAGGTGTACAGCACTAACCACCCTCTGGATTTGAACATGTGACTTCCATTGTGGAGTACATATCCATTCACAGTCAGGTTAACTTGGGCTGGACTACAGGAGGGAATATCACTCTCTTCAAAATGCTAATTGGGCTATTGCTAGTTCTTAGTACACTCTCCTCTTCCTCCCAATAGCAATCAGACTCAAGATGATGAAACTGATCAAGTCCAAAGCAAAAAGATTTGTGAGTGAAGGCAGCTCCAACTTACATCGTGCATTGTTTAAAATGAAAGACAGCATCCAGGACATGGGCAGCGAATTTGAGAAAAGAGGCTTGATATTGCTTTATTTGAAAAATGTATTGCTCTACTTGTAACTTACATCCAGCAACAGAAAGAGTGCCAAGATGTTACGCAGGAATGTCTCAAGAACCACACAGAATGTGTCAATGATTTGAGGCAGAATTGCTAAAATCTTCAAAGCAGGACTGAAACTATTGAGCAAAACTTGACAACTGAGAGAGAAAAGAGAATATTTGCAAGGTTATGTTAAAAAACAATCAGGAATCCAGTGCCAAACAGCATGTGCCCCAACACTCAGATCTTTTAAAACCACTGTCAGAGGTGGCGAATGGAAGTCTTCATTCTACAAATACCAGTCCAGGACAGTCATACCTTACAGGTTCCCTCAAGGGGAAAAGCTGGCAATGTAAGCTCAAGTTTCTGCAAATACTAGCTCTGCACCTGGCTTCCCAACCCTGAGGGAAGCACAAATTTTTAAATGTGTTCAACATCAACCCACCCTGAATCTCTAAGATTCTAACCTCAAATGCAATTTTGGTTCAATGTTCATTTTCAGTAATTTTCTACAATCAATTGGGTGTGAAGACATGTATCATATTCATCACCATACTGACTATTTGGCTTATTAAGTACAGTTTACTTTCTGAAGTCCTTGTCCTAAACAAACTGTTTAAATCTTAAATACTGAAAATTCCTACTAAGTAATTCTGTGTGATTTCTAAGCTACATGCTCTCTCAAGGTGATATCTACTCAACTCATTATTACCCAAGTAATCGGTTAATGTTCAAGCCAATATTGAAAAAAAATTCAATTTTCCTTTTATTTAATATAATTTAGTCTTTGTATCAACAATGGTTGCTATGTGTTGTCTTCATCAGGAGAGAAATTGGGAATGATTTGGGTACTCTCCTACCTGGAAATTTCACCCTTGTGATGCTGCAGAGAGATGCACCATCTTCTCCTTTCTTCTAACTTTCACTTTAGGTTTATTGGTAGTTCCTAGATATTGTAACTTGCATTGACTCTAAATCTCAATTTCTGGATGTAGCTCTTACATTTCACCCCAAGGTAGCTTTAGGTGAAAAAGCTTCTTATTTTACAATTATATAGAATTTGGCAATTTTAATTCTTTGTGTGGAATTAATATACACAACCCTATCCCCCTTTACCTGAGTTCTAGTTCCCTCACGATGTACTATGTACCAATAATCTGTGTATCCCTTCACCAACACGCCCATGTAACAATAGGATACATGCTAACCAAGTAGAATCATTGGGAAAGAGACTTCATGAGAGATTTGGTTGATCATATAGCTTTCTCTAAAGGTGTGAAGGTGCATCTAACTCAAACATAATACTAGCTTTAATCATTGCAGTGTCATAGTGCTTGAATAAGTGTAAGTGCTTGCCCTCATCTATTTCAAGTGCAGAAGGTGGGACCATTGAACTAGATCGGTTCAATATTCAAATGCAGTTTAATCATTTTCAGAAACAAAAGTATATAAATGACATTTAGAGCTCCCCAAAAAATTAAAATTAATTGCTCAATCAGCTAGGGGACTTGGTTTAAAAAATGATTTCCCTCTTCTGATATCTAATTGTATTTCAAAAGTACTTGTATTACAAATTATCTTTATCTACTTCACACGAAGAACGCAAGCATATTGCACTAGCTTTATTCTAATTGTGTACTATAATTTATAAATTCTTGTTAAGTGATTAAACTCAATGGACTCAACAGCTAGGGGAGCTGACTTCACAAATATTCCTTTCTCAGATGCAAATTTTGTATTTTAGTCGTTGTAGTCCAACAGAACATGCTGTCATGACTCATCTTTAAGACTACTTAATGTTCTCCAGGATATTATCCTAAAATACATACCATCTAGAAAAATAAAAAGTTGTCATGGATTCATATTTACACAGGTAACTACCCTTATGTTCTGGATCAACACATCATTAGTCAACACTAATTTCATATATGATCTACAACCAGTTCATGAACAATACACATAACCAACCTGAGATCAGAGGCACCTCTGATAACATGATAATTAGTAACAATATGCCCCTTTTGATCCCATATAAAACCTGATCCCGAACCCTGAGGAACTTCCAAAACATCCAGTGTGAAAGCATCCTGCCTGTAACAATGGATGAACATAATATATCAGTGCACTTTAAGTATTAGAAACTAAATGGCCACTCCCAACATAACAGCACAACATTTTTGAGAAAATTTTGTCATAATTTAGAAGTTAACAGTAGTAGAACAATTGATGGATCCATACATCTAGTTCAAACAGAAAGAATTCCACTGCACATAGACTGGTAGAAGTGAAATGATGTAATAAACCTTTGCTAAATTACAGCCTAACATGGTTTAGTGAAGTTGATCCTATAAAACTCTCTCTTGCAACCAAGTATCGATTTTTAGTGAGCAAGAAGCAACAGCCGCTTTGAACTCCCTGTTGTTATGGCTCCATCCTAAACACTTTTTTTAGGTACTTTCCCTTTGCAGGGTGGCCTTACATCAGCTGAGAAACAGTTACAAGGGAACTCCCATCCTATGATAGGTAGAAAGACTAAAATCTACATAGGTAGGTCTGTTTCAAAAACTACTAAACCCTCCTAAGCTGAATTGAGTATTATCCTTGAGAAAGGTTGCTTTGAATCTTGTTTCTAGAACAAATCGAAAGCAACCAGACTTATCATATACCATGTCCGTTTGCAAATTTCTCTGATCATCCAAGTCTTCTCTCAAAGAGGACATCTCTCATAAGACTGAATATCCAAGTATCTCTATATTCTGGATAGGAAAGAGGAATGAATTGAAAAATGTTCATCAGCCAAGACTTTTAAGTATCAGAACAGGCAGCAACTTGCCCTGGATTTCACACTCTGGTGAAATAAGCACTACAGAATTCAACAGAATAATCAAAAATGGTAACTGTTAAAAGTAATCATAAAGGGTATTAAAATAATTTACTGAAATTTCAGTTCTTTAAAGAGCATTGGAACAAACTCTAAAAAAATAAGCAACAAAAAGTCAATAATGCCAAAATTTTACAGACTCCCAAGAATAAATTCACAACAAATCATCAGGAATCATTTCTGTAACAAAACTTACAAAGTAGTGCATGGCGCATGGGCGCATGGTGTAATGGTATGTTTATTGAATGTTTGGTAATAGGTATTAAGTTGATCCTTACAAGTCCCAAAGTAGATATTGTGGTTTTGGTTGAGTTGATCTTTGGTGTAATGGTATGAATATTGGATGTTTGTTCATAGGTATCCAGTTCAAACCCCACATATTGTCCTGTTGGTTGGGTTGGTTAGTTGCCTGAATATTTCAATGTATGGGAATGACACCCCCGTTTGTGGCTTCAACAGTTAATCGCTCAATAAAAAACACAACTTACAAAGCAAAAAAAAAAAAATTACAACCTGAGAAATTGACCCTCATTTAACAGTGTGCTGAAACTAGCCCTCAACAATTCAGTAAAAAATTTCAGTAATGAACTTATTTTTTATTATTTGCTAAATTTCTCAAGTGAGGTGTCCATTAATTTTAATTTCTACCTCATACTGGTATAAATCAGAGTATGTTTACAAACATTGATGTAAACTAACTCAGAAAGTGTCTTCCCAGAAATGGCATCACTCCTCTACTTGTACTCCATTTACGAATAGAAATCAAAAAGTAATTTCCAATTAACAGGGAAATCAGCACAAAAATATAAATATTACCTGACGGCGAGATTGGTAATGTAAACAACGGAAGGAGTATTATCCTGGAAGAGTCTCACAGTGGCGAGTTCATCAGTCTGTAGTTTTCGAGGAGAAGTAACCACAAAAGCATTGGCGCTATCCACATTACACGTTACAACAGAAAACATTACCGCTAAGCTTGTACACCACACAAATAAATGATCAGCATCTGTTATGGAAGTTAAGAGCTTTTCGACACCTCGATGGCATTTGAGCAAAGCAGAGCTGCCTGCGGAGAAGAATAATTTGAAATCTATAGTTTGGGAGGGACTCGAACCAGGGCCGCTTTGGACTGAAAAGCTGCCATCCGATTGCAGCTTACTCTTAACCGGTAGGCTTAGACTGGTTTTGGATGATTTTGTAGATAATTTATGAGAGGCAAGCGTTTTGTTAGAGAATTTCTGGAAGGGTTTGAATGCAATGGCAGAAGGAGAAGATATTACAATGGCAGAAGGAGAAGATTTTGCAATGGCAGAGGAAGAAGCCATGGGTCGATGGAGTTAACCATCCAATCCCAAAGCGCTCACTGGGTAGAGAAAATGGGAATGTCAGCCAAAGTTCTAGATCATTGTACACATTCCCCGAAATTTTTGGTTAAAAGCCAAATTTGTTGTAATTCGTTTACGTGAGCATATGTGATGGGTGGATCAAGTTGAATTTGTAGTCTGTTTTAAGATAGGTTTTATATTTCCTTCAATTTCATGGGAAACCTTAATTTGAATTCTTGTTTTTAAACTTAAGATTTTTAAACTTAAGATTTATGACTGATACAAGAAATTTTAATAATGTTCAAGAGATTATGAAAATTCTTGTTTTTAACCTTAAGATTTATGATTGATACAAGAAATTTTAATAATGTTCAAGAGATTATGAAAAAACCAAAGTAAAATTTCAAGGAGTGAGATGCAATTAAAAGAAATAGTAAGGCAATAAGGTATTAGGTTGAATTTGTTTTGGTTATTTATTTAACATATATAATGTAATTATGTTTTGTATGTTTAAATGAGTGAGAATATATTTTTTTAATAATAAAGGTATTAAATAAATGTTATTTTAAAAATTCAAAATTGTTAAAAAGTTGATTTGATTTTATATTATTTTGTATATAATGATGGAAAATATAATTTAAATTCATTTTTGTTCTTTTAAATAAATATTATGAAAGATATGTTTTGAATTTCTATAAAAAAATTTCTAACTTTTTAAAATAAAATTTATAATTGTAAAGGAATAAAGCACACTACATCAATATTGTACTAATTAAATAGATTAAGCCTATAGTAAATGATTAGTTTAGATTCTAGGAGGGAAATCAAAGAATATGATGTTTGGAATGAAGATACATTTCTGGGCACCAAGTTTGGTGCATAAGGTCTCTTTACAACTCTATAAATTAAACTCCTTCAATGTGAAAAAATAGTGCAATAGTAGAATTTGGAGGTATACTACAAGTACAAGAACCTAAGAAGGAACAAGTTGAAGCAGAGAGAGGTCATTCATAGGTACACTAGAACTACCATAATAAAGGCAGAGAGGAGAATAGAAGTGTGTGATAAGTTATAATCTTGTTTTAAAGATAATGTATACTTGACCTTTTTTCTTGGTGGAGTTTTTTCTTGCAAAGGTTTCTTCACATAAATCTCATGTCACATGATTCTTTTATGTTGTTGATTTATCCCTCTTTGTTGCTATATTATGGTTATTTTATCTTTTATTTACTGTTGTCTTTTATTTACTGTTCTAAGCTTACATAAGGTGATGCTATTAAGCATGCTATGTTGGTTGATTTTTAGCATCATAAAGAATATAGATCTAATCATGGAATTTCATGTTAAAATTACATAATTTTAGATTTGCATACAAACTTTAGATTGTCATATTGTAGTAATCTAAGATTGGTATCTCAACAACTGATGTTATAACTTGAGAATATATATCTTTAATATCAATTTGTTAGATAGAGATTGAAATGTTTTGAACAAGTGGTATCGGAGATAATCTGGTGTAAGAACCATTATATTGGTAAGAAGAGGGATTTGTTACCTTTCTTGAAGTGTTGCATACCTGTGGGATGCAATGATTGTTCTATGAGTTAACCTTGTCTTACAAATCTATGTGATTAGAAGCCATGTATATTGTCATTGTGATCTATGTTGGGCACTAGAAGCTCATGACTATGGATCTTCATGGAGTTGTTCATGTTTCTTACACAATGGTAGCTCAGAGTTCTTGTTTAACAATATGTGAATATTCTCTTGTTTGGTGGTTTTGTTCTTTTACCTTGTTCTCATGTGTAGTGAGAAGGTGTTCATGTTGGGTAGTTACACTTGACATCCTAGTCATATGGAGAAATACTTAACTATTTGGACTGTGTAATGGAGTTATTATATTGGCTTCATGGTTTTAGCCCATAGTTATATTTGTAATGTCATAAATTGTATACCCTATACAATTTCATACTATGTTTAGCATTCATGATTGTATCTAACCTAGTTCAAACAAGCTCAATTGGGTGTCGATTTGCAATATTGCTCTCAACCCTTGTGCCTAGACCTTTGTACAACCAAAAAGGGCTAGACAAGATTTCATAGCACCTCTATCCTCCCAATTTGGCTCCAAATTTGAATATTAGAATGTAATCCTCGAGCCCTTATCAAATATAATCTTAAATGTCAACCTCTCCTGAAAATGTTGCTTGTGAGTAGGTGTTAATTGCATATAAAAAGAAACTTTGTCTCTCATTTCCAACATATTCTAAGATCTCTCTCCAATCCTAAGCAATCATGATCAATCACGTGAAGAATTTTGAGGGGGATATCAAGCTTATTGTAATATGCTATCAAGTATCATTCATTCACTAATACATTTGGTCTAGAATTCCGACGAAGAAGGTATATTTTGACCAAATTTGATTTTTTTTTGAAAAAATGTCTGAATTCGTCGGAATTCCGACGATAATTTCACATTTGGTTTCGACGGAGAAGGCATTAGCAATGAAAATTTTTTTTTTTCCAAAAAATTGTCTACGTTCGTCGAAATTTCGATGACAACGGGCATTACCTAAAAAAAAAAAAGGGCAAGTCATTTGTGCATTCAATCCCGCGCAGGCTCCCGCATCGACCTCAACCCCTAGCAAGATCAAACGGCACACTCACCATTCGAGGTACTTTCACACACTCACCATTCGAGGTAGAATCTTCACCTTCATTTCAGATTTGCATAATATGAGGAATTGTTGAATCTTCACCTTCATTCATTGAATCTTCGGATTTGCATAATATGAGGAATTGTTGAATCTTCACCTTCATTCATTGAATCTTCGGATTTGCATAATATTTGCATGAGGAATTTTGGATTTGCATAATATGAGGAATTGCTTGGGTAGAATCTTCACCATTCGAGGTAGTTGAATCTTCACCTTCATTCATTGATTTGCATATATTTTGAATTGCTTGCATCCCACCCATTGCTTGAGCTATCCACTACATTTCATAACTACTCATGCTTTGTCGTTCCTAGGTCAACATCATCGAAAGTCTTTTAATGTTGCCCCCATGCCTCAGTTGTCAATGTTCAGTCTTCCCCTTTCGCCACCATGAATTGTATACGGCCCTGAGGGTAATCGACCTCTCTTTCTCTTTTCTCTCTCTCCCACCCTGCCCCTACCATGGCACTAGGATGTATACACAGCGATGAACGAGCTAACCGGTTAAAGGATCAACCTTTCACAGGTAGCATTGATGAGTTTCTAGTTCTCATTAGAAGATGGAGTAGGAGAGGCCATTGTCAAACTATTTTTGTAGTTATCAACCACACCCCCTCTAACAGTGAGGTAGTTCCGGATAGCTACTTAAATTTTTCATGTTTTATGTTAAGGTCTTTAGTTGGAAAACCATCTTCCTTTTCTACTATTTTTTTTGTCTATTGTGTTTCCTTGCACATTTACAAATGTGTGTGAGAGTAATCTTGAACCATTTCTAGGGAGGTATCTAGCAGAGGAAGCTTCATAACATTAGAGTTTGTGTTAATATGTTCCAAATATAAATGTAAATAAAAAATTGACAAATATACCTCAAATTTGAAATGCTTGGCATGAAGTTCCATACAAGCCTTAATGTTTCTATAACATGTTAGTGTATGCTTTCATCATGGAAAAACATAATGTAGTTGATCATAAATGATGTAACAAAGTTGTATCTTTGAATGCCTTGTTCCTTGATTATAGATCTATGCTCAATTGATTTGAATTGCTTGATTGAAAAATTGGTAGATGTGGGTTGGAGTTGATAGGGGTTTGAAATGAGAAATAGACTTGTATCTATCTGCAACTTGCACCTTTTCAAATTGAAATTTTGGAAAAGTCCAAATTTGGAGAGGAAATTTCTACTATTTGTGAATCCAACATTCATCTTTCAAATTTTAGGTCCAATTTCCATGAATAAGGGTTCCCAAGACCCTAGTCCTAGAAAATTGAGCCATGAGGAACATCATGAATAAGGGAATGAACCAAATTTATGGAAACATTCTCAAAACTAAGTACAATTAGGCATAAAAAAGGCACAACCATAAAGTGAGTCCAAACCTAGTGTATATTTATAAAGAGATACAACTTATGATGCAATATTTAGCCCCCTCTTAACAAGAGTATGAAATTATGCTCATGTACTGTTTGAAAAATATGGAGAAACCAAATATTCTTTCACCAAGATATTGAAGAGTCAAGATGACTACAAGTTTGGAAAGGTGGTAGCTCCCAAGACTTATGATATTGTCAATCTACAATATTGAGATAAAAGGGAAGTATAAAGTGAGCAATATGAGTAACATTCGTAACACACATGGAGCATGAAAAACACAAAGTTATGACATTTAGAACTAGTAAGATTCATATATTCTCAACCATATAAAAAAGACAAGGCATAGATCTAGGACTAGTAATATCCTTATATAGTTATTGGGAGTCATGTTAGAGACATATAAAAGCATGATACCCAAGTTATTAAGATCCTCTAATACTTAGTCATAGATCGCATTCTAACAACAAATAGAAGGTCATAGCTTGGTAACCTAACTAGTCCATGAGTAGTAGCTCAAAATGTTATCAAAGCTAGGTTAGGTTAGGAGCCCCAAGAACCTATAATGTGTCTTATAATGGGTGTTGAAAATAATCTACACTCAAGCCAACAATGGAATGGTAAGAAAGGGGGTAGTAGCTCAATGGTAGAGAAATTTGTTAACAAATAGAAGGCCTTAAGTTGGATTCCTAGCTATTTTATGAGTATTAGCTTAACATTTTCATGCACAAATAACATCTACTCCCACCTCTACCATAGATCCAACTTCCACCATTTCTCCTTCCACAACCTCTAGTCACCTTCATGTACCAAAGCCACTAGTGTCACACCTTTAGTACTTAAATCCTCCACTTATCATCCACCATATGGCCTATTTATCAAATTTATT
The DNA here is from genome assembly GCF_030272615.1 of Cryptomeria japonica. Classification (NCBI taxonomy): domain Eukaryota; kingdom Viridiplantae; phylum Streptophyta; class Pinopsida; order Cupressales; family Cupressaceae; genus Cryptomeria; species Cryptomeria japonica. Next base: position 720,009,640 of record NC_081407.1, read on the forward strand.
TCTTCTACATGTACAAGCCATATGCACAAGATGGAATGACAATTGGTAGGTGTAAAATCCATATTCCACAACCTTTGCTAATATCCTTTCTGCCAGTGCCAAAATGTGAGGTTTGTAACAAGATGCGACATCCATCAAAGCATAATAGAGAGGAGATTTCTAACAAGATGGCAGATGAAACAATGTAGGAAAGCATCCATTAAAAATAAATACAAGATTGCAGTTTATAGAGTTTAGTAAAAGGGGCAATGAACAAACATAATACTACTTTGGAAGGTTGCAGAGATGGTGTGTTGCACAATATAGAGACAGGCTATGCAAGAAACAAGAATAGAAAAGATGCAAGGTTGAGCCATAGAGTAGGGTATGATATCCATCAAAGAGTAAAGGCTTTTGAAACTCTACCATAAATGTAATTGCCATGTGTTTGATCAAATCAATAACTATCTAAAAAATTGAAACGCTAGGGAGAGACATTAAATGTGAAGAGGAGATGTGCATGGAGATTGTTAATTGCATATTTGAATAAATATTTTATTGTAATCTTTATGTCAGTTCAATTTGTCTGCAAGATTTACCCTCTTTGGAAACTGCCATACCATTCAAATATTCATGTATTGGGACCTAATTGTGAAAGTTTGAGGTCCATTGAGAAAAAAGTTGTTATTTTGCCATGACAACTTTTGCATTTCTTGTAGCAACTTCTTAAAAATATGGTTGGAAAGTTATTTTATGGTGGTTTGAGGTTTTAACCCACTTGGATGGGAATAAATAGGCCTTTGGAATGTCATCCAAGAGTTTTGCTTAATGAAATTGGGGTTTTCTGTGCATTTTTTGACGTTTTGGTTTGATTCTCTTCATTTTTCATTGTGAAAATCATCATAATTTGATGGGTAGTCAATTGGATGTGGTAGATAAGTGAGTTAACTTCATTTTTTATTTTTGTGGAATTGAATTTCATTGTGTTTTAAAGAAGATATCATAATTTTTCCAAAAAATGTCAAAACCCTGCCTAGTGTTTACCAAGAGGAGTAAATAATGTATAGTTTGGTCTCCCATGCATATAAATTCACCAAAATGTGTGGGAAGACCCATGTTCATGCTATGTATCATATTATGTTGTGTGAAAGGCTCCAAATTAGATTTGGTACGTGTTTGGGCATGAGGACAGTCTAATATCTCTATGTATCAGACAGTAAAAGGTAGTAACAATGAAGAATTTGGTGGGAAGACCAAGCGATTGGTATTTTGAAGGGGTTGATGATAGAGAGAGGGGTGAGGGGACCCTATGCAACCTTTAGAAGGGTTTTTGGATCAAAACCAAATGAAATAGATTAAATTTCTATGACTGTCCTAAGGGTATTAATTGTCACAGTCATAGTTTTACTAGTGATATTGTTTTTGTTTTGACAAAGTTGTGTTTGTAAACCCAAGTGTGGACATGTAATGGATTCATGAGATGTCTTAAGACTACATCAATACTTAACAACAACATAGTGTTTAGACACCTAAAATATGAAAGGATTACATATTGGAAGGAGACAATTATCCATACTTATCACAAACTCTTGCAGCTCGTGTAGACTCAAGGTGAGTTGCAAAATGACCATCAATGAGTATGAACCCCGTCTTCACAAATTATGATCAGTTTCCATGATACTTGACCCTATCCTCATGGTGTTGGCTCAATTCATATTAGTTTTCCCAAGCCTAGAAGCCAATGAATGTATCCAAGGGTGTCTGGAAGAATGGATTGTATGATCATTGACTTTGTATGTTGAAACCATTATACATGCCCCTACCTCTGCATCATACACATGAGTCAAGGATGATAGTGTGGTGTGCAAACATCCTATATGGATAGGACACAAGAATCTGTACCAGAGAGTTCTAGGTGAAATGTATTTAATATAATAGACTTATAGGGACATGTGGGGAAGTTTGTGTGTGTGATGAAGCCATGAAAGGTCTGATATCCCTATGTATCAGACTGAGAAAACTAGTGAAAGACAAAAAAAATGCATTGAGAAGTCAAAAGGTTGAATTGCCTAATGTTTGGTGTTGAAGTGATGTGGGGACCCTGCCAAGTCAAATGCCTTGTTGTAGTTTCAAAGGGTGGAAAAATAATAAGCATTTTATTTATTGTCCTAATAGACCATCCATCATAAAAATGATTACCAATGATGTGTGCATTGCAAACAAAGTTCTAGAGGAAGGCTCTTTCTATTTTAATACCAAGTGAGTATTCATAGACCTTGTGTAGGGTCCTGCAAGCCTAGAGTAAGGAGTTTAAAGCCTAGATACATTGATTTGGCCTTGTGGCCATCAATGAGTGTTGACCCAATAGGAGAAGTCTTGAGACTGGCAATTTTGGAAGTGTGGCATTGTTGAGAGCCAACACTTAGGTGTGAACCCCATCTTCACATATTATGATTGGTTGCCATGATACTTGACCCTATCCTCATGGTGTTGGCTCAATTCATATGAGTTTTCCCAAGCCTAGAAGCCAAGTAATGTATCCAAGGGTGTCTAGAAGAATGGACTGTATGATCATTGACTTTGTATGTTGAAACCATTATACATGCTCCTCCATTAAGGGTATTGAGGAAGATTGGGATTGGAATAGTGTGTTTTGTTGAAGAAACATGATGTGAGAAGTTTGATGCAGAGGCAAGGGTAGAACTCAGTATTTCATAATATGACAGCAACCACATTGATTAGGCAAGTCAAATAAGGTCTCTCCAATGTTTAGGATACACAAGGGCAACATTAGTCATGTAAGTATACATGAGCATGGGAATGGATAGTTACTTTCCTTTTAGACTGATTTGGACAGTATTGAGAGGATCCTGTAAGGATGACTATCACTATACTCTCGATGAATTCACAACATTGATAATGAATTCACATTAGACACTCATGGATTACCCCAATTAGACATTAGTCAACTTAAGATATGATACAAGGATTGCATACCACAAAGCCATTAGCATATCACCTGCTAAATCACCACAAAGCCATTAGATATGTTTTGAGATGAAAAATAAGAGTTAAATGGTTTTGGTTCAATTTGCATTATTTCTATCTTCAAGTAATTTAATTTGGTATATTATACTAAAATGTGATTTCATAACTAACATTTCAACTTCTATATAACTAGTTCTATAGCCCGATTTTTTTGCCTATGAAGAAAGACCATGTCAGACAATATCAACGAACAACAAAATAAGGAGACAATTGCTAGATTGTGGTCTAACTTGAAAAGAAAAGGTGATGGAAAATGTTATTGTCCCTGCAAAATTTGTAAGGGGTTAAAGACTAGAAGACTTCTAATCAAAATAGTTAAGAAACATTGTAGGTTGCATGGTCACATTGAAGGGGGACATGATTATCATCCATTGGTAAGTTTTTCATTATATCGTTTTAACAATTTATATACATAAGAAATCACTTGATGATGAGATCATGATCATGGTTTATTTATGTTTATCATTTTTATATAGGTTGAGCACCCCGAAGCACATGATATGGATCAACACAACCCGGAGAACATGGTTTTCAAAGTGGAGGAACATGGAGGTGTGAATATCGAAGTTGAAGATAATGATCCCATGGAAGATGACGATCATGAGCCACCAAACACAATTGAAGATGATGGTACAAATACATTGATCCATGACACATTTAGTACTGGAGCAGATCATGATGATGAAGATGACCTTGATGTTATTCATGATCTACCTCTACTTGAGAAGGCATATGAGGCCCTTTATGAAGGCTCCCAGACAACTCTTCTCTCCATTGTATTGTTGTTGGTGAACTTGAAGGTTATGAATGGTTTATCCAACATAACAATCTCACGTATGTTAAGGTATGTCTATATGTCATTATAGTTAATAAGTGATGAATCATGTACCATTAATATTCTTATTATTAACAAATTATATTTTTTTGTTGTAGATTGATAAGTGAGTTTTTGTTACCACCATCAAATATTCTACCTCGCTCATACCGAGAATTATCTGCCATTATGAAAGATATTGGAATGGAGTATCAAGCAATAGATGCTTGTCCCAATGATCATATTATATATCACAAATAACATGAATTTCAAATTGAATGCCCTGAATGTCATATCAGTAGATATCGAACATATCAAATAACAAAAAAGGTGCCTCGCAAGGTTCTTTGTTATATTCCCATTATTCCACGTATGCAACGATTATTCAAGTGCACTAGCTTGGCACAATTTATGGATTACCATGCACACAATAGAAGTCGAGATGACATTATTCGAATGTCTGCGGATGGTTCAACATTTATGGACATAGAGGAAAAGTGGCCACACTTTAAAGAAGAACCTCATAATCTTAGGCTTTCATTGGCAGTGGACGATGTCAATCCATTTGGAGAGCTGAGATCTGTTTACTTAGTGTGGCCTGTTTTTGTTATCAACAATAACATTCCTCCATGGATGTCAATAAAGAGGGAGCACATAATGTTGGCAATGATTGTTCTAGGTATTTTATCATTTAATAGACATCTACATTTAATTATAAATATTGCAGTAACATGGTCATAATAATTATGTAATGTTTTTGTTCATTTGATTAGGTAAGTACCAAGTTAAAGATATGAATGTATATATTGAGCCTCTTATCGATGAGTTGTTGGAGTTATGGAATGGTGTCACTATGTATGATGTCTCTAGACCAATAGGACAAAGATAATTTCAATTCCATGTGATGCTTGTATGGACAATACATGATGCCCCAGGGCTAACACATTTTTGTGGTATGTTATAGTGTTCAAGTTGCGCATGATAATTATAATTAAAAAAATTAACATATTTAATCCAGTTATACATTATCTTGTAGGTCTTCAAACAAAGGGAAAATTTGCATGTCTGGTTTGTCGTCCAAAGATGAAATCTCGTCATTCAAAAAGTTTAGGAAAGTTGGTGTTTGATGAGTATAGGCACTTTCTCCACAAAAATCATAAGTATCGAAATACTGAAAAAACATCTTTTCAATGGGAAAGAAAAGATTACATCAAAGCCACGAAGAATGACACCTCACCCATGGACGTTGGAATATAATAGAATTAATTTTCAAGGTAATGCCATTCCATCTAATGGTTTATGTCATAAAACATCTTTTCTATTGTGTTTTGTTTACTGATGATGTGATTGATGATCGTGAGGGTCGTAAGGGCATTAATGACCACCTTCCTAAGGGACTAAAAAGTTATCCCCAATAATTTAGTAGATTTCCCTACTACGAGAAGTTACAAATTGTGCATTTGTTTGATACAATGCATATTGGAAAGAATATAGCAGAGACATTATGGAAAAATTTGGATGGAAGGCGTGACAAAGAAAAAATTGTCAAAATTTGTAGTGACATTCACGAATCCAATCATGCAATGAAAAATGTCATTCAATCAAATATCCATGGAGACCAAATTAATATAAGTGACCTTCCTCGGTTATTAACGAATCAGCAAAGCAATGCTATAAAAGAAGTCATACGAAAAATTCGATTTCCCACAGGATTTGCTGCGAACATAAACAATCTCATATCAAAGAAAAGTGAATTTGGGTTAGGGATGAAAATGCATGATTGGCATACCTTCATTAAGGTAATTCATGTTCTTGTGTATTTACTATATATTTGTATACTGGGCATGTACTTTTCATTGTATTATGTTAGAAAAAAATGAAAAGATAAATTTATAATTGTTGCAGTACGTTCTACCTCTATCTCTCCCAGACCACTTTGACAATAATGTCAAGCAAGTCATGATCTTGGAAAATAAATGAGCTAAGTAGTGATATTTATTCAGTTCATTGTATAGATATTATATTTGCGATTTGTTTTACTTGTTATGTAATATATAGTTTTGCGTCTTGAATATCTTATAGGTGGTTGTCATGTAAAGAAATCCATAAAGAAGATATAAAATAATAGAAGAGAAAAATTCCTCATCTAATGTGTGAAATGCAAAAGTGTCTACCTTTTGCTTTTTTCAATGCACAAGAACACTACCTCATACACCAAGTTGAGGAGATTGAATTGTGTGGACCTGTACACACTAGGTCAATGTGGATAGTTGAGAGGCACTTGAAATTTTTGAAGGCTTTGGTTCAACAAAGAGCACATCCTGAGAGTTCTATGGTGGAGGGATATATGCTATACCAGACTATGGTGTACATTTCTAAATATCTTCCTAAGTTTGCAGCAAAGATCCACATGGATCACATTTGGGATCCCAACCCTATTAACAAATTCGAAGGGGAGTACTTGACAAGGAAAGGTAAATTGAGGAAAGTGAGAGGTAATTATAAGATGTTATTATAGTTAATTAATTATTAATCTTCAAAATAAATCGGTTGTAAGATGTCTATTTATTTTTTGTACAGCTGGTCTAGAGTGGGATGCACTACATTTGTATATTGCAAACAATCTTGATTGGATGATGGTATGGATTGAACATTGTCAACATTTTGGTTGCACATTAACATGGGAAGGTGTGACTTCATTGGTTAAAGAAGCTCATCATAATGGAGATTCCAATGTTACGCAAAGGGAAATTGATTTAGCATATGGTTTAAGAGATAAACAGGTACGTATAAATTTATTAACCACCCATATGTTTTATAACTTAAAACTTAACAATCACTAAAAGCTTTGTATTGTAGTAGGTTTTAAGTTAATATTTAAAATATCTAATTTATTATTGATGTGTTATTGTGCTTTATGAGTTAAAATGTACAATCAACAAAAGCTTTGTATTGTAGTAGATCTTAGGTTGATAAATGTAGCTTTGAATGCAACTATTGTGTCTTAACATATAACATTGTGTGTATGTGCTTGAACATATCCAATTTGTGTGTGCTTGCATTATTAGGAGTGTTTAATCTTAGGAATTATTTTCAATAAAAAAAGCATAGAATTCTTTGTCTCGTGTTGAAAGAGCATCTCAACCTTTTACCTAGGCAAACCCAAAAAGACTCATTTTAAAGTTTATTAAGTTTATATAGCTTGACATGTGATCCGTAGAATGGCATTGTAAATTGCAAGTACATATTGTTCATAGCAGGTTGATTTTTTATTGTACATGAGCTTTCCTTTCTAATTGGAAGAGCAGTTAACATTAACACCATTGGCTATTCCCCACAAATTCATGTTCATCAATTGTATTTGGTTTTTTACTTTCTAGGTGTGGAAGTTGAGTTCAAAATATTTTTTCTAATGGAATTTTTGTTCCTAGACCATAGAAAATAAGGCTCTTCCACAAAAATCAAAATTTCCTAAAAATTTCACACTTTGGAAGATTATTTGAAAGATTCCTTTACAAAATTTGTAGCTCAAAAAAAATTATTGAATGTAGCTGATCTTTAGCATTCACCCAAACTTTTCGCAAACTATTCTCCCAATAAAACCTGCCAATATAACTTTTAACATAAGCCTTAATGAGTGGATTCCCTATGCTTTCTCTCTTTACGATGTGCCTAACTAACCTATTGTCATGGTCCCTACTTCACTACCAACTTCTACCATTTCCTCCACAAGTAATGTTTAGACAGTCATTCTAAAGTGAGCTACCAATAGAGTTGTTGATTGTTAAGGCCTCCAAGCTAAATTTATCAAATATGATCCGGATTCCTTGGCCTCCCCTTTGACAAACATTTTCAATAGAGTTGTTTGTTCAAGGTTTCCCCGATCTTGGTCTCAACATAAATTCATTCTATTCATGGCTTCAGGAATCTCTCCAATCCTAGCAACTATAGGACTATAATGATTGGTCAGACATTTGTCAAACTTTTTGCCACAATGTTAGACATGCAATTTTTTTATGAGTACCTAGAGAAAGGTAATGTTTGAGCTTGTGGGAAAGCTATCTTCAAGGGAGATTATCAAACCATTGACCACATATTTACACTCTAGGATATTGTTGAGAAGGCTCATCGCCACTCTTACATAGTCTTTTGTTGTTTATAGACTTTTCAAAGGACTTTGACTCAATTGGGACACTTGCTTTTCCAACAAAAACATGATGCCGACATTTTGGATTCTCTCATTAGCATTGCTTGTAGGCTTTATGAAATTTATTGGACAACTTCATGCTTACAATATCTTCAACTAGGTGAGGAAAACAATTGGGGTCAAACAAGGGTGTCCTATCTCCAACCCTTTGTAACATCTACATCGACAAGTTGGTGGAGCTTATTTGACTACATACTCATATGGATGATAGTTGTAATTTTACATGAGGGGTTATTGCTAATCTACTTGTTGATGATATTGTTCTTCTCTCTCATTCTACCAAAGGTTGCAACATTACTTTCTTTTTCACTCATCTCTTCATTGGTACTTTAGAGTTGTACATGCCATCATCGATCCCTTTTGCCAACCCCTACCTTCAAACCACGTTCCTGTCATTTTTTATTACCCCTCTCAACCTACCACCCTTGGAATTATGAATACCATTAATGACTACATTAATTTGTAGCCTTGTTGTGCCCCTTCAAATGCTTAATGGCCAAAGAGAATTTTTGTAGATAGATCATCCACTTCACATGCCACACATTTTCCAATTTACTTTGTGTGTAGTAGTTGAAGTGGGTGATGATCAATTGAATGGTAGTCTCTTTGTTAAGAATACAGTGGCACCATTGTTTGATAACTTGTATGAGGGTGCAAGGCTCCTTTTCATAAGTTGAATAGTGCCACAAGGTATCATTAATAGAGTTTGAGTGATGGACAATAGGTTGGCCATGCTAAATTAGCATGATGCCTAGTACATAATCAAATGCATCAATCTAAATATCAAATGATTTTGCAATATTCACTAGAGTAAATGCTAGCACAAAGTAGAGGTGTTGTTTGAGGCTATTAAAGGCATGTTTTTTTGTGGAGTCCATAGCAATGTTGCCTTGCTTCATATAACCTTGTTGAGTGATCAAGGAACATGTGAAAATCCAAGGACTAACCTTTTATAGAAGTTCTCAAGTTTGAGACAGTTGTGCAATTATTTGAGTTTGCATGGGTATGCTAGTATCATGACACCTTGATTTTTTCAAGATAAACTTGAATGGGAGAGTGGTTGATAATGTAACTAAATTTGCATGGTGCCAAAATTGCATTTGTTGAGGTTGGTTTGCAACTTGTGTTGGCATAGCATATGTGGCACATGTGCAATGTGTAACATATGTTCTTCCAATATTGTATGCGATAGGCTAGTATTTAATCACCTTGATTTTATTTGGATCAACATGAATGCAAGTGTGGTTGATTATGTAACCAAGGTGTTAATTTTGTGTGGTGCCAAAATGCATTTATCAAGTTTAGCTTGCAACTTGTGTTGATTTAGTGTATTTAGTACTTGTGCAACATGTAACATGTATTCTTTTAAGATCTTGTTAAAGATTAGGATGTCATCCATGTAGACAATGATAACATTTTTTATCAAGCACGAGTGTCACAAGATCATTAGAAACTGTCAAAAGGCATAGTCATCCATTCATAGAGTCCTCACATTTTGAATATAGTTTTCCAAAAAAAAAATTATTGGATCGAAACTTGATGATATGTTGATTTGGTTTAGTGTGCCTAGAGATGACCCAAGTGATTGTTGATGTGTAGAAAGAGATACTTGTTCTTCATTGTGATCTTGTTGAGACATAAGAGTCAATGTAGAGTCACCATATGTCGTCTTTCTTGGGTGCAACCATAATCAAACTACCACAAGGATGAACTTGACTTGATACTTCTTGAATTTACTAATTTTTGGACTTTGTGTTGATTTTGTTCTCCTAAAATAATGTGTTAAAGATATATTTGGAATAAGAGATTTGAGAATCAAGTCAATTTTTTATTGTATGAAGTAGTGCATAGGAAGTCTTATCGATAAAATATCAATGTGGCTTCATGTGGGATTCCAAATGGCATTGAAATTCATCCCAGTATACTTGAAATTGAACTACTTGGGTCCATCTAGTAGGACATGCTAAAAGGGAACCAACAAACACCATTGTAATTGGCATGTGTATTTAAAAAAAAAAAAAATCACCATCGAAATTCCGACATCGTCCCAACTTTGCACCAATGACGAAACCGTCAGACAAACAACATCCTCATCGGTGCATAGTTCCTGGCAGGTGTCGAAATTTCGACGCCAATTGAAGAAACATCCGACAAGGATGTTGTATGTCCGACGATACTTTATTGTCAGTCGCTCGTTGTAATCGTCGTCATTGCAAGTTCCTAGTAGGCATCGGAATTCCGACGTCCATTCGACGAGGATGCTTTACGCCCGATGACATTCTTTGGCCGGATGAGCGATCATGGCCATCGTCAAAAGAGTTTAGGATATCGTCGGAATTCCGACGTTAGATGGCACCATTGGAATTACTGATGATGAGTTTTCAAAGGCTTCATTTGTCAGCAATCCAATGAAAAATAGTCAAAATTCCGACGATAGGCCGTCGAAAATCAGCCCCAAATGTACTAGTGATTATTTATGATTTATCATTTTAATCATGTTGTACTAATCCTTTTGTAAGACTTCATGAAAGCAAGTCAACATCATCTTGCATGAGATTCAAGAAAGGGTATCATGCCTAAGATAATCATTTCAATTATATTATTTAGTTGCCTCTACTCCCTTGAGTGCATGTACTCTTTATCAATCATTACACATGTTGTGGAGGTGGAAACACCAACATGAGGTTTGGCTTAGGTAAGCCCCTATACAACACAACCTTTTCCCCTCATTTAATGTGTATAGATTCAATTCTAAATATTGTGATTAGAAAAATTATATAGATGAACACTTTAGACAGTGGTGAATAATTTGACTTTGAACAATTAAAAAACCCTAGGAGACTAGAGTTGGGAGCTAGTGTTTGAACACTTTTTCCTAAAATTTAGAGGACAACAACCCAATAGGCTCATTACCTCATTTATGACATTGGCTTATAAAAACCACCTTCAAGATAGGAGCACTCAATGCTTGTGTCCAACATAATCGACACCAGATTTCAACACTAAGTTCTTCTCTATATTTTATTTCTAGATATGTTACTCTCTTGTGCATTTTTGTTATGTACTTGTTGTATTTTGTTAATCTTGTTCAATTTAGCCTTCCTTAACCTATTTTATCTCACACATAATCAATCCCAATCATATGCAATCAACAAAAGTGTGAATCTAGGATAATGTTGCTCTTCCTTATGGACAATAAGTCAATCCCGCTCATATCTCAATGTTGTATGGGAGAAGGGTGGACCTAGGTTAATGCACATACTAGTCTAGGGCTTATTTTCTACACAAGATTTTGGTGAACCCAACTTAGCTTACACTCACAATTATTCTTATTCATTTGTATTTCATTCAGAATTAATTTCTTAGATCTATTTTTTTGATAACTTGATTAGATAGTTGCATTGATTCATTGATTAGAGATTGCATTTATTGTATATTTCAAAAGCATATAGATCTTAAGCAAGTTTTTCTTTTCCTATAGATTGAAAAAAAAAACCTCAAACAAACTTTCATCTATCCCTCAATCAACATTTTTGATCTTGTCACCTTCTTTCTTCTATTCCTCTCTCTTCTTCTATACATGCACACTTTTAGAGAGAATAAGACTATTCAACCATGTTGGGTCTCTTTCTACATATTTTTGATTCATTTGATGAGTCATACAATAGTGATGATTTGGTTATGGTAGATGAATCTCGTGATGAATTGATCTTGATGTAGTCATCCTCTATGACTCCTAAAACATCTCTTTGTTGAAGATTGATTAACATAATTTATGTTTTTTTATTATCAAAATGAACTTGTGAAACGTACAATTGTTGTTCATCTTTGCCAAGATGTTTCCCAATCACAAAATAAAGTAGTGATAATTGTTTTAGGTGTTAAAAAACCATCATGATCACATGTTTACGTCTTAAACATTGCAAAATAAATAACTCAAAATAATAACCATAATCAATATGTATCATAGAAATCCCATTATTATGCAATTACACATATAATACTCAAAATAATAAATAACCTAAACAAACAACTATTCTTCGTCCTTCTCAACCTATATTTCCTCTAGCACCTTGTCTCTCTCAACATGTTGGTAAATAGTATGATCTTTGTGAGTAGATTTGTACTACTCTTGCTAAGATCTCACTATGGAACTTGATACAAACTTTGCCTACATATCACTGAATGCTCCAGAAGGCCTTATAAAGGATAATTGTCCCATATTCTACTAGATTGAATGATGTAGCAACTCTATTAAATTGTATGTATGTGACAAGCTTGGACATTATATTCTCACAATATGAGTTACCTGACTCGAAAGTTCAACAACAAAATGACTCTCTTATGATTATGGTTGTCATTAATAAAAATAGAATGAAGCATATTCTAATCTATAATGGATTAGGCCTTAACGTTTCTAGTATACACTCATTCCCTAATATTGGTGTAGATACATTTCTCACTGAAACTAAATCCTTATCTATTTGTGGCTTTGGTAATATGGATAGACACTCGTTAGGTACAATCATGCTACTAGTCAAGGTGAGACTCATGACTTTACCTATGCTCTTTCATGTCATGCCTAATGTTTGGGTGTGGATTTGTGTCACAGGTGAAATCCCATCTATTCTTCAGTAAAATATTAAACTCGTATACAATAACAAAATCCATACAATTAAGGTTGATAATAATCTGAGTAGTTGTTTATACGTAGAGGTCAATTGTCAACCTCCTTTATTTGTATCTCTTAGCAATTTGATTCAAAATTCAGCAATTGTGGATCCACCACCTATTATTAATAAAAATGTAGTGCACAAGGATTGTAATTCATCTATGAATGCACTCTTTGTCGATAATTAGGGGTCGCTAGACTTTACACCTTCCTTTATTGGGGAATATAAAGTCTCAAAATTAAAACCAAAGACCCCAATGATGGCTTGTATTGCCTTTAAACAAATTAAATTAATTAAGGATATGCCTTCTTCTTATTGGAAACTTGAGTTGTTATGTTGTGTTGTCATTGATATCAACCTATCTTGTGTTGTCATTGATGTCAACCCGTCTCAAGCATTGTCATTAATGTTGAAGTAAGGATCGTGTAGTGGAAGTTTCAATATGCAAGAAAGAGTATTTATGTGTTTTGGTATTGTTGAGTTGTCTTGTGGAGATGATGAAGTGTTTCCAAAAGGTTGGTGCAATAAAACTTTCAACATGCAGGAAACAATATTTATGTAGGAAATTTTTTTTTAATGACCCAATGGAAGGATGCCTTGCATTCCTCCAGTATGTGAAGATTATGTGTTGTGGCTCTAGATACAATATGATCTGTGTATATCGTATTATCAAATTTGTAGGTCCTCTATTGCTTAGATTGTAGAATTGATTGTCGTTGTCTCAAACAGTAAGGTTGTATGTTAGAATAAGTCTGGAGAATGTTTGGTGGCTTCCAGAAATGTGGATTCAAGTGTCATGGTTTGGAGAACTTGATCATATGGTTTGTGTAGTGTTCCAATTTAGTTTTTAGTTGATGATATGATTAGCAAGTGGAGTTATGATGTTTTGAGTTATGTGTTGTTAGTTGGTATGGTTTTTGATTGACAATGGTGGTGTATCCTACTTGGATCATATTATTTTCATCTAGGTTTTCTTTAGATAATGATTTTGGTCAGTTTTTTAGGTCTCACCATGGCATGTGGATATCTACTTTGTGTAATTTGCATTGGAGATTTATTTTAGGGCCAAGTGGTTAACATTCTTTAAGGTTTATCTACACGTTTCATTTAATATCGACCTTGGAGGATTTGTTAGCATGTGTGGTTCATTAAAATCATTTGGAAAGTATGTGTTGTGATGTATTTGGGTCCCCTCTATCTCTTGGAGTGGATCAAAATGGATATTTTAGGTCTAGGTGGCCTAATTTTTATAATATTGTTTATTCTATCTATGGCTGACCTAGTTAAGGGTTTTAATGATTAATCTTGTATATAAAGGAGTGCAGATATGTGAGTGAAGGCATGGGAGGAGTCTGAATTGACAAGAAATGGATATTAATGATTTGCAAGTAGATTTGATGCTAGAGTTGTGTGAAAATCAATTGTGAAGAGATTTGATGATAATATATTTCGTATGACAGTCCTTGAGATAGAGTTTGAAGTTAGATTTGTATCCCATGATCTTAGTCACTTAACATAGTGGTTCAAGGATAATTTTATGATTATGAAGCCTTGTTTCTTTCAATACATCTATTCCTTTCTCTGTTAGAAGATAATGAGTTTATTGGCAACTTTTTGTAGCTTGCCCTAAGACAATGTGTTTCAGCTCTGCAAGTCATTTGTATCTTGCCCTAAGGTTGTGCACCTTAGTTCTATAAGTCCTCTTAGGAATAGTGAGTTTCAAAGGAAACATTATAATAAATTATATTCATATTGTGAGTTTGATTCTCAACTTGGATTTTCCTTGCTTGGGTTTTCCACGTAAATCTGGTGTTCATGTGTTTGTTGTGCTTTGTGCTTTCATGATTTATTACTATTGTGATTATATGGTTGAGGTTTAAAGATAAAAAACAAACTATAAGTTATGCTCAAGACTGATTCACTCCCCTCTCAATCTCGTGGTCAATCTCGTGGTGTGTTCAATAATTAGTCTCAGAGTGAGGTTCCTCTTGAGAAGCTTAACCACTTGAGGAAGATCTGGGATGGCACAGGATTATACCTTCAAGGCTCCAAAGTTTGATGGCACAAATTATGCTTATTGGAGAAAATTGATGGAATGCCATTTGGAAACTATGTCAATTAAAATTTAGGAAAGCATAAGTAAGGGTTATACATACTCTGTAGAACGGTCGTACAACTCTAGATGAAATCAAAGCATATGAGAGTAATGTAAAGGCTATAGTTGCAACTGTCCCTTGCTTGAGTGATGTAGTATTTAGCAAAGTTATAGGGGAAAGTCATCTAAATAAATTTGGGAAAAGTTGAAGAGTGTATTTGAAGGTGATGAAAAGACAAAGAAATCCAAGATTACAAATCTAAAGAAAGAGTTTGAGAATGTGAGAATGTCTAAAGATGAAAACATTAAAGGCTATATTCATCGAGTAAATGAGATTGTATATGCTCTTAGAGTTGTTGATGGAATGCTAGAAGAAAGTGAAGTTGTAAGGAAGATAATGACAACATTGCCCAAAATCTATAAATCTAGGAAGAATGTCATTGAGGAAAGCCATGACCTGAATAAGTACATTATGGATCAACTCCTTGGTTTAGTCTTTGCCTTTGATATTGCTAGTTTGGATGACATTAAAAGGAAAGGAAGGAAACTATATAAAAAATTACAAAGAATCTTGAAGAAGAACCAAAAGAAATTGAAGACATGGATGAGATTGAAGCAAACTTTATGTGAAGATTGAAAAGAGGAACTGGGAAGTAGAAAGGTAAGTTACCCCTAAAATGTTCCAATTGTGGAAGAATTGGTCATTATGATTTTAGATGCATGTATAAACAATATTATGGTGAAATACCTAATGATTATAACAAAGGAAAGGATAACTATAGAGGGAATAACAAAGATACGATGGAGACAAGCAAAAGAAGAGTTTTTTTTAATGAAGGCCTACTCATCTGAAGAAGAAGATGACAACAATTCAAATAAAGAATCTTTGTTCCTAACTATAGAAGAAAAGAATGATGAGCATCCCACGAGATCATAAGATGTAAAGAACAATGTGAAATCTATAAGTGTGATGACGACACTGCATACAAAAGTGGAACCAAAAGCATGGATCATCGACTCTGAATGTTTAAAGCACATTATCGATGATAGAGGTAAGTTTATAACTTTGAGAAATATGATGGTGGATCAATTAATTTTGCAAGAGAAGAAGTTGAGCCTATTTATGGAAAAGGAAGCATCTCTGTTGATGGTAAGCATAAAACTGATGATGTCCATTGTGTTAAAGGTCTAAGGCATAACCTTGTAAGTGTGGATCAAATGCATAACAAAGATTATAAGGTCACATTTCATGGGTTTGGATGTGAAATTATAAAAGGAAGCTCCAAAAGATTAGTTGTAGAAGGTGTAAGGACCGATGGCAATGCTTACTATGTGAAGGACAATAATGGAGGTAATTATTTACTAGCACAAGTTTGTAATCAAATTGAGGATGTGCATGTTACTGAGGCTATCCATGCTACTGTAAAGTGACTATAAAAGAGATGAATTCCTCAGAAGATCAAATTTGGGCAAAGATAGTAGAAGAAGAATTGAATCTAACATAGAAAAGCTAGACATTAGAACCAATACCTAACTCGGTAGAGAAGAATATAGCAGAAGACAAGTGGGAGTACATGAACAAGTTGAATAAAGATAGTAGAGAAAAGGTCAAGGATGAAGTAAGTAATTTTAATCAAAATGGTTTCCCTCAAATCCAAAACAAGAAAGTATTCAAGAGGTATCTTGCTCCTCCCACTCAAACCAGGTACTCATCTACTTTCAATTGTAACTATTTTTCATGCAATAATTTTACACATGGAGTAGTGAATGCAGAATTTAGATTAGATCTCAATTACTGAATCATCAATGTTACAATTGTAACTAGGTTTGTCATAAGGCTAATGAGTACAGAATCAAGATGATGTGGAATTTAAATGGTAAGAATGTTCAGTCTTTCAATGGATATTGTTATGCTTGTAATAATTTTGGTCATAAGGTTGTTGAGTGCAGAAGTGTTATCAAAAGGAGTGGAAGTATCAAAAGAGATAGAAATGTTAGGTGAAATGGAAATTCTCTAGAACAAGGACCAACTTGTTACACCTACAATTAAATTGGACACATTGCTAAATTTTGTAGAAGAAGGAATGAAATTTTTGTTGGTTCGATAAAGAGGATTTTTGATAACAAAGAAAAGGAGAAGGTGAATACGACATGTGTGAAGAAATCATAAGAAAAGGTGGAAGAAAAGTGTGAGGATGGGTCTTCTCCTTCTAGTGGTGCTGATTATTCTTCTAGTAACTAGACATTATGGATTGTCTAAGGGGGGAGAAAAATGAAGATCTTATGACCCCCCTTGTGGTTTGGATGCTGAAGTTGTTTTTAGCATGACATAGTTTTTTTTGAGTTTTTTAAAATGGTTTTATTGATGAACAATGTTGTTTAGTCTAATGATGCAGTTGAAGAGGGGAAAACATATTAGAAGGTCAAATGATAAAAAACATAACGAAATAAACATGCAAAATGCTAAAATATCATGAAAAGACCATTTCACTTTGCTATTTTACCTTCTCCTTCGGATTGAGCTTGATGAAGTGAAGGCGCCCCTTGATAATGCTCCACTTGATGTGCTCCTTTGATTGTTGGATGTGGATGGCTCTTCAATGTTGTGCACAAATGAAATGGATTTGGAAAATGATAAGGATGAGATGATCAAGTTGCCAAGATGATTTCCTGGGATCAAAAGGGCAGCATAAGCTTACTGGATTTTGAGATGTCTTTGAATGAAGGGATGGAGACCTTTATTTATAGGAAGAGGAGAGAAAAATGGATGGCTAGGATGGATTCGAGATGAAGGGCCAGGATTTACTTGTGAGCTCACACAAGGTCCAAGAGAGGGTATGGAGACCAAGAAATATGCCTTAAAGGCATTTCGTATCTCCACACTCCACAAGGTGCATTGGAGGAATTAAAAATTCTCCAAAAAAGGATATCATGGGGATTGGAGGAATAAAAAAGAATTAAAAATTCCTTGGGAGAGGGGATGCTTGGAGGAATGTGAGATTTCAAAAATCTTACATTCACCTAGGAAAAGAGTATTTAAAAGCAAGGAGTTGAATTTGTGGCTAATCATGCTGATTAGCCATTAACGATTCATTAAGAGGGGGATTAGAGGAAATTTTAGGTGGGATTAGGATAATTTGACTAGGAGAGAGAATGAGTGGAGGGAATAAAAAAAATTAGAAGAATAATGTTAAGTGAGTTTAGGGAGTTTCTAGAAGAATTTATTAGGTTAATGATGAATTAAGAAGATGATTTGTAGGAATCATGTAGGTTAAATAATTAATTGAAATTAATTATCTAAGAGGAAGATTTGTGAGGATTTGATTTTTTAGAAGAATAAAGAAAGGGATTTATTTATTAAATAAATCAATCACATACTATAGTGACAATATTAATTATATTTAATTAATATTGAGGAGAATTTGAATTAACATAATTAATTAATTAATTATGTGAGGAATTAAAAATAATTAAAATAATTATTTTTAAGTGTCTACAACAGTTTATCAAGTTTTGGCTTAAAACTTGATTTGTTGGTAAAAGATGTATATTGCCTAGAAATAATAGAGATTGTTTGTGCTTTCAATACAAATTATAGAGTCTACCTCATCATCGATTATGATTTGGAAGTCTATAGAGGATTGATCATGCAAATAGATGGAGAAGTTGTTGAAATTGTAGAAGAAATGGTCTAGATATTGGGGCTCCTAGAAGCTGCTATGCTAGAGCAAGTTTGAAAGTGACTACTAATCATATAGACATGACAAAGGAAGAAATTACTTAAGGTAATATTGTTGGAATGACTCTAGAAGATTCATGAAGAAACACAAAATATGAGATGATGAAAATATAGATGATAGAAAGAGTATTAGTGGTGCATTTGTCCAAGGGGAGTTGTCTAGGCTTTGGTTTTGCTTCCTGGATTGATGTTGTTGTTGCTCTTAGGGGAGAAGATAAGGATGATTCTTTTTAAAGATAGTTATAGAAGAATGATATCCCTGTTAGGGGGAGTATTGTGGTCTCATATGATATTTTTGGCTACAGTCTAATGTGATGTACTCATTAGGAGAAAGAGTTTCAATTGAAGGAAGAGTTATTCAAATTTGTGTTTATTGTCCTTGATGTCAAAGGGGAGAAAAATCAATGTAGTGCCCTTTGTCCTTGATGTCAAAGTGGGAGAGATATACAAGTTGAGTTCAACTGCCTTTGCTATTGATGGTACACAAATATTTCCATCAATCACAAAGGGGGAGAATGTTGGAAGTTACATGAGTTATTGTGTTGCATTGTCATTGATGTCAACCTATCTCATCTTGTCATTAATGTTGATGTAAAGATAGTGTAGTGGAAGTTTCAATATGCGAGAAAGAGTATTTATGTGATCTAGTATTCTTGAGTTGTCGCATGGATATGTTGAAGTAAGGATGGTGTAGTGAAAGTTTGATATGTAGGAAAGAGTATTTATGTGTTTTTGGTATTGCCGAGTTGTCTTGTAGAGATGATGAAGTGTTTCCGAAAGGTTGGTGCAGTGGAAATTTCAACATGCAGGAAACAATATTTATGTTGGAAAGAGTTTTTTTAATGTCCTATTGGAAGAATGCCTTACATTCCTCTAGTATGTGAAGATTATGTGTTTTGGCTTTGGATACAATGTTTATCATTTGTGTATATTGCACTATCAGATTTGCAAGTCCTTTGTTTCTTAGATGGTAGAATTGGTTGTTGTTATCTCTGACAGTAAGTTTGTTTGTTAGAATAGGTCTGAAGAATACCTGGTGGCTTCCATATATGTGGATTCAAGTGTTGCATTTTGGAGGACGTGTTCATGTGGTTTGTGTAGTGTTCCAATTCAATTTTCAGGTGATGATTTGATTGGCAAGTGGATTTTTGATGTTTTGAGTTATGTGTTGTCAGCTAGTCTGGTTTTTGGTTGACAATGGTGATGTATCCTACTTAGATCATATTCTTTTGGTCCAAGTTTGCTTTGGAGATTGAGCTTGGTTAATTTTTTAGGTCTCACCATAGCATGTGGAGATCCATGTTGTGTAATTTGCATTAGAGATTTTTTGGGGGCCAACTAGTTAATGTGATTTTATGTTTATTTACACGATGTCAACCTTGGAGGATGTGTTAGCATGTGTAGTTCGTTAGAATCATTTGGAAAGTATGTGTGTGATGTATTTGGGTCCCCTCTATCTCCTAGAGTGGATCGATATGGATATTTTAGGTCCAGGTTACCAAATTTTTGTAATATGTTTATTTTATCAGTGGTCAACCTAGTTAAGGGTTTTAAAAATTAATCTTACATGCAAAGGAGTGTGGATGTATGAGTGAAGGCATGTGAAGAGTGTGAATTGACAAGCATTAGATGTTAATGATTTACAAGTAGATTTGATGTTGGATTTGTGTGAAAATCAATAATTGTGAAGAAATTTTAATATAAAATCTTTCGTATGACAATGTCTTGAGACAGTGTTTGAAGTTAGATATGATTGCCATGATTTTGGTCGCTTGACATAGTGGTTCAAGGAAAATTTTATAATTAAGAGATCTTGTTTCTTTCAATTTAGCTATTCCTTTCTCTATTAGAAAAAAGTGAGTCTCTTGGCAACTTTTTGTATCTTGCCCTGAGATAGTGTGTTTGATAGGGAGAAACCCATAGGAGGACCAATTAAAGCTAAGTATAATCTTCTTGTTAAAAGACTACTTCAAATGAGAGAGGAAAGGTTTTGGTTTTCTTGGTAAGGCCCACTTTCAATGTTTACAAGCTTCACTCAACTCAAAACTTCCTCCTTGAGCTCTTCCCATCATTTGTTCATACACTTGCTCAACTCAAACTACCATGCTCTCATTCCTCAACCCATCAACTTCAAAATATGGATACCCCCGCTCACCACACATTGTTTATGTTGTTTCTTGGTAGAATTTAGCTTCTTAAAAAAGGTTTAGACAAGGAGTTAAAAGCTTTCTTTTGGTTTTGTTCTCAAAGATCTAGTTCAAGCTCACTTGCTCATGGCCCACTCAAACCCTTAATATAGGTCTAAACCCCAAATATAGTACCACTGTTCATACTAAGGTGTTAGGACACTTTCTTGAGTGTTTTAAAATTGATTCCAAAGGTTCTTCAATACCAATCAACCTTGCACAAATTGGGTTCACACTTTTTGCAAAACAGGGCTACAAGGAATAAGCCCTTTTTAGCCCTCCTAAAACACTATTTTGCTCATTACTCACTCCCAACTTGGAATATTTGAAAAAAGCAAATATTTTTGAGTACCCTTTTTGCCAAAATCATGCATTAGTGCCAAGATAGGTCTTGGGAAGGTCATTTTATGATTGTCCTATTTTGTAGCCTCAAAACAAGGGTTTTTATGAGGGTTTTGAACCATGATGCATTAGAAATCACTTCTCTATTCTATATAAAGATCCCAAACTGCTGATAAACCTCTACCACAACATACCAATGACTTCCCTACCACTAACAATCAAGTATTATGCCAAACACTTGGCAAGCAAACTGAAAAAGAACAAAACACTGTCAAAATCACTGTTTTTTTGACTTTTCACCGTCTTTGCTGCACATTAGAGGGTTAGGAATTCCAAAATGATTACACCATGGAATGATTAAACCTTAAAAAAATAAATCAACCCTGCATTGACAAGTTTGGTGAAGTCTTCAAACATGGAAAGCTACAAAAGACAATTTGCTGCCAAAAACCACTTAATTCTCCAAAAACAGGGAACCCACTGCCCCAATAGTTTGTTGTGATTTTCAAGGGAAAGATAGCTTCTCATGGAGCTCCAACTTGCTTAAAATAACTCATAGGTAAGGTGCAGACCTTTTCCCAATGTTGTTAGCTCAAATAGACTTTGAGAACAACATTTTGCTCAAAATTTCAATCTACTAGCCAAGTTACTCACTTAACTTGCCTAATAAGTGCTCAAATTCACCTTTTCCATCACAACGGATAGCAAAAAATTAAAATAAAATATGTAAAAATATCCAAATTGGTTTCAAAGGTTCATTTTTTCTTGGTTACCCATGGAGACCAAGTGTTTCAACCCATTTTCCTCAAAACCCCAATTCAGGGCAGCGAACTGGCAAAAACTAAAAGATTTTTTTTTTGATAAACCAAAACACAGTAAAAAACCTAACACAAAGAATGGAAAAAATTCATATAACCATTACACAAACTCCCATGAAAGAGCAGTATGGAAATAGTGCTCTGTACAGACTGTTACAACAATTTTTGCTCAAAAAAGCATGAAAAACAGTCATATTTCATTAACTTCTTCTTGCTAATACCAAGCCAACCTATTTACAATGTTTGAAGTGTCCTTATATAGGCACAATGAAACAATTTCAACCCTTATGGCATCCATAACTACCTTGTAGAGTGATTTTACAACTTTTCTCACTTTTTGTCAAAATGTTGCTTGACAACATTGGCAATTTTTGAGTCTTTTTTGACCTACAAGACAAATATATTCCACATAACCATTTGAGATGGTGTAAAATCATTAAATAGACCTAATCCAATTCCTTTCTAATCTTGTTATAAGGTTTTTAACACATTTTCACTATAATGCCATTTTTGGCTTACAAGGCACTGTGGGCCAAAACTGGAAAGAAAACTTGAGTAACATTATCTAAACCACTCTAAGATAAACCTAAACCATAATGAAACCTAAAACACACACTTGGACTCTTAAAATAGTCCTTTATTCAATTCTTGATCCCATCAGGATCAAACAAGCCAAAATTGTGAAGGTGCTCCTGCACCATACTCCCCCAAATTGAAAAAGTTCCAAGTCCTCTTGGAAATGATACCTGCAAAATAAATGATACCTTCAAAATAAATAGGTTTCATCTTGACCCTTGGCATTTACTTGTCTTCGGCTTCATCATGCATGGCCAAATGAAAAGCTCCTTCCTTCATCTTCACTCTAGGCCTTGCTTCAAAAATCAACATCCACCATAGCTATAGCTGCTCACAAGGTGTAGATGATACCATCAACTACCATTCCAGCAAACTCTCAGTCCAAGAACAACTCCATGAATAGATATGAGAAATCTCAATGAACTTCATCTCAAAGTGAGGAGAAGTGCTCATTTGTGGGGACCAATAGATGTGCTTGGTGTCATGCATAGGTAACCTAGGATAGAGCATTGCTCCCATAAAGGTCATGAAACCTTCATAAAGACTAATACTAATCTGATAGTGTTCATGCATGTAGACCGCTGTAGCAACATAATGATCAGTAACAACTATCTCTGTATCCAGTTTGTCAATAGGCTTCTCAAGTGCATGTGACCCTTGTGCCATGTCTTCTTCTTGTCCAATCTACTCAACAACTCCATCATCAGGATAAAGACTATGTGCTCTAGCCACATTGGTCTCTAACCCTTGCTCATCCTCAAGAACCTTTGCCATATAAGGTTCCTCTTCATCTCTTTGCTGCTCACTCTTCACTTCAGCATGCACCTGCTGCCAAAAGTTACTGAATGGACTGTCTACCTCTTTAACTTCACCTTCTATGGTACTTGGGGTCACTTCTTCCTCTAAACTTCCATTGTGTACTGCTGCACCATCTGCTTCTTCAACATCTTCCTTTCTCTTTTTTTCTAGTTCCTCTTTAAGCTCCCTCAATCTTGCTTCATTTTCTTCTAAAGCCCTTCTTAAACTTCTCAACTCATCTCATTTCTTTTCTTCTTCTTCTCTCTTCGTTCTTTCGACTTCTTGTTTCCTCAACTCTTCTTCCTCTCGTTTCTTCTGTCCACCATACATTAGTTCTTTCCACTTCTTGTAAGCACCTACTATCTCTTTCTCAGATTTTGTTAACTCCATCTTCACCCCTATATCCCAGACCTTTCGCTAGCTCTGATACCACTTTTGACAGGGAGAAACCCACAGGAGGACCAATTAAAGCTAAGTATAATATTCTTGTTAAAAGACTCCTTCAAATGAGAGAGGAAAGGTTTTGGTTTTCTTGGTAAGGCCCACTTTCAATGTTCACAAGCTTCACTCAACTCAAAACTTCCTCCTTGAGCTCTTCCCATCATTTGTTCATACACTTGCTCAACTCAAACTACCATGCTCTCATTCCTCAACCCATCAAATTCAACATATGGATACCCTTGCTCACCACACATTGTTTATGTTGTTTTGTAGCGTCGTAAATTGTACGCACTTGCTAGGGTGGTACAATTTCACACCTAGTTTAGCACCCGCCTTGGTGCATTTTACATTTTGCATTGCATTTCTCCTTTAGCACTTAATTAATCAAATTAATTAGGTCTAAGGTCCTATTTCATCATTCTTCACATCATAAAGTCGGGCCCTTTCATTAAAGTGTGCCCCTTTTTATGTTATTCCTCCAATACATCATCTAATCAAAAACCCTAATTAAGTCCTATTTTGAACTTGGGGGCTTGATTTCGGGGGTCAAAACATCTTGAAATCACCTGTAACTTCGAGATTCTCTCTAAAATCATCATATCTGACGGCCCTGAAGATTTGGTGAAAAGTTGCCAGGACCATGGCGCCCGGAGTGCACACGGTCCCAGACATTTTTCCCAAAATTTTAGGAGCACGATCCAATCATAAAATAAAGCTTAACCCCAAGAAATTGGTGGGATATTCAATCTCTAGGTCGGCCAAAAGATGAAATTACGACCTAGGGTTTCATACATAAGAGCTCTCTTTCTTCATTTGAAGGGATCGGAATTTTGTTTTCAGGAACCTCATATGCAGCGAAAGAGCAGATCTTTGAAGACTTCAACAACATTCAACATCCCTCTATCAAGCATTTATCAATTCTATTCATCCATTTAGGGCTTGGAAGACATTGAACAACAATAGGAGATTACTGACTGAAGATTGGCTTGTACCCCTCCCTTGGGGGTTGGGTATGATTTCATGTTGTTTTCATGTCTTTGCATAAGCTTCAATATCTCATTTATTCATGCTTTAGATCACTTTGCATCTTGATTTAGAGCATTTACATTATCATTTACAAGCAATTAGGGTTTACTTTCTAGGTTGCTCTAGTTTGCTTACTTGCATTTTAGATCTTGCACACACACAAGGTCTGCACACACATTACTTTTACAATACAACTTGGCTATTCGTGGAGGTGGAAATCACCAAAGTGGGGGTTTGACTAAGGTAAAACCCTATATAGCTGCCCAAACACCCTTTTTCAGATATAAGTGCAGGTTTCGGGACTCGGACGACGCCGCAGGTTACAGATCCGGGAAAAGCCGGTCAAGACAACACCCCACACCAAATTGCAGAGCCAAAGACCAGGACAGGGGCGTGGGGTGCCCTGGTCCTGCCAGGACAGGGGCGCTGGGTGCCCTGGTCCCTGGGACAGAGGCGCTGGGCGCCCTAGTCCTCCTGACAGACAACATTTCAGACAGTTTTCCAAAGTGCAAAACAACAGTTTTAGGTGCAGTTCCAGGATAGAATCAGGACAGTGGTGCCCGCGCCCTCGTCCTGAACATTTTCAGTCAAATTTTGACTCCGGGTACGCATCTGCATTCTTGTTTTATCCTTGTGTTTACAACTTTCCATTTTTTAAGTTCAATTCTGCAATCTTGTTATTAGTTCATACTTGCATTTTAGGGTTGGGAATTGAACTTGCATAATTTTACCTTTCAGTTACAACAAAGGAATAGAAATCCTAATAGGTAGCCCGTGGCTCTCTCTTTCACAAAAATAAGTAGCCAATTGTGTGATACCTCTAGGCTCTTTCGTATTCCGTAATGTGTGTCAAAAGGTAGGATTAGGGCATGTTAACCTAGTCTCGCTTTTTCCCCCACACATTTTGGTGAACCCGACGTGAAATCTATCATTGCTTCCTCTTGCATTGCATTTGTTAGATCTGGATCTAGATTTAGTGTGTTTTCATTTCATTTTCATTAAAAAAAAAAAAAAAAAAAGAGAGTGTGTTTCTTTGCATTGTGTGTTTAAATTTCATGCAACTTTTATTTCAAAATGTCAGACTTTTATTTGCAAAATGTTCATGCTTATGATGATTATTATGAGTATAGCCAAGATGAATTAGATGAAGCTTTAGATGAGTTTTTGAACCCTATTATGAGTATAGCCATTTCGTTGTGATGAGAAAGATAAGTTGAATGATTCCTCTCAAGGGTACATTCCTATCAACTCTTCCACTAAATCTAGTAACATGGTTGTTTTCAACAATCCCCTCTATGAAGAGATATCTCCTTTTGAACCAAAAGATAAACCTTTTGATAGCTATGATCATACTTTGTTGGATGATTCTCTTGATGACTTTGTGGCTTTATCAAAATCTTTAAACAAGAACAAGACTTCTAAATTGGTTAACATGATAAACTTGAATGAGCATACAAAGCCTCTCTTTGAAGTTCAAGGTGCTTATCCTTCTCCCATCTTTCAAGTTCCTAAATCACCTCTCCTTATTGTCCAAGGAGGGTATGATCATGATTCCTTTCGTACTCTGAATAAACCAATCATCACTGTGTAAGGAAGAAAACCTATAAGTCCTTATAGTTATGCCAAGCAAATAACTAGAGAGAGTTATCATGCGGTTGCCCATAGTTATCATACCAGAAATAATAGGCAGCCTAGTCCTCCTCCTGTTATTCCAGTTTCTCTTCCGAATCCTCAACCGATTCTTCCGCAAGCTCCACGTATTTCACAAGTTCTTAGTAAGGAGTATGATCTCATAGAACAACTTAAAGTTACCCCTGCTAAGATATCCCTTTGGGATTTGATTCAAACTTCTTCCGCTCATCATGGAATGTTACAAGATGCCTTGAAAGATTTGAATGTTCCTCCACCGAATACATCTAGTAATATAGCATCTTTGGTTAACTCTGTGATGAATCCTAAAGCTCAAATTGTGTTTACCCAAGATGAGTTGCCTACTAGTGAAATTCAACATCAATATGATCCCTTGATGATTGTGGTTATCATGAAAGACATTGCTATAAGACGAACACTAGTAGATAATGGCTCTGGTCTTAATGTGTGTAGCATTAATCTTTTGCATAAGATGAATGTGGATACATCCCTAATTGAGCCAGACTCTCGTCCTATTCGAGGCTTTGATAATGTGGCTAAAACTTGATTAGGTACTATCACCTTACCCATCATAGTGGGGCCTGTTACTTTGCCTACTCCTATCCATGTTATGTCGGGAAATCTAACATACAACTTGTTATTAGGGAGACCTTGGATTCACAGTATGCAAGCTGTCCCCTCTACATTGCATAGACAGGTTAAATTTATCTATAACAATAAGACATATACCTTGATAGGTGATACTAATTTTCAAGCTTGTTTGCAAACATCTACTTCCAAAGGGAGTTCTTCTAAGCCTTCCTCTTCTAGTGATGACTCGTTAAACAAGATACCTATGGATGAATCATCACCCTCTGATAATCAAAATTCTTTGGGTGAGTCTGGAGCTCCTGAAGAAAACTCTTCTCGACTTGAAACTACACATAAGAAGGATTTTGATCTTGAGAAGGTTCTCGCAGACGACGATTGGGGATCCCTTGATTTTAATCCCACCTTTGTAGGTGAATATAAGGTTCCTTCTAGAGAGCTTAAAGTTGAAAAGAAGGAAGAAACTAAAAATCAATCAACATTACCTGAGCCTATGAGCAATAATTTTGTGGCCACTTCTCAAACTTCTTCTCCTCACACCTCTAATTCTGAAGAGTTTGACTCTTTGTCTTATGAAAAACCGCCTTCTCTTTCTGAAATGGCTGATCGTTATGGTCGTGGTTTTCGCATTTTTGCTAAGCATGGGTACCATGGAAATGGTTGTGGCGCTCACGAACAATGGATAAAAGTTCCTCTAGAGAATAATCTTCACAATTATGCCTTTGGACTTGGCTATAATCCCTGCAAGCGCACTAAAGCTTCTAAGAGACCATGTATTAGTGTTAATGCTATTTCTACATCTCTATCAATGCAACACCCCGAGTACATTGATGAGGATCCTTCGTGTGCCTGTGCTTTGGATGTTTTTCCTACCGATGATGCTTTAGCTGAGTTTTTAGGAGCATATGATACTCTTCCTCGTTATCATCACAATAGGGGACTCCCTTATTGTTTGAACACTGAAGCCTATTTTGGAAAAGAGATTGATAATGATGAGATTGTGAAAGAATTCCCTCAGTTAAAGGATACTCAACAAAGTAATCTTCTCATAAGTGACACCACTGATGTTAAGATGGATCCTTGCAATGAAGAAAAAGTTATTAAAATTGGAAAATGTTTGGATGAAGAGGAACAAAAACAATATGAAGATTTATTGCATGAATTCCCCGAGATCTTTGCTTGGACATACTCTGACATGCCTGGTATAGATCCTAAGATTGTTACCCATAATATTGTCTTAGTTCCTGATGCTAAGCCCGTGAAACAAAAGATTCGAAAAATGAATCCTAAGGTGGCTCTGCTTGTTAAGGCTGAGATTGAAAAGTTATTGGAGGCTGGATTTATCCGCCCTATTGATTATTCCCTGTGGATTTCAAATATTGTGGCTGTGGCTAAACCAGATAATAAAATAAGAATGTGTACCGATTTCTGAGATTTAAATAAGGCTTCTTTAAAAGATGATTTCCCTCTTCCAAACATTGACATGATAGTTGATTCTACGGCAGGACATGCCTTGTTATCCTTCATGGATGGTTTTTCAGGATACAATCAAATTTACATTAACCCTCAAGATCAATTCAAAACTGCTTTCACCACTCATTGGGGTACGTTTTGTTGGATAATGATGCCTTTTGGACTTAAAAATGCCGATGCAACTTATCAACGAGCGATGACCCTTATCTTTCATGATTATATGCATAAGATTTTAGAGGATTATGTTGATGATATTTTGGCCAAATCCATTCTTCGCATAGATCATATTAAAATCCTTCGTCAAATCTTTGAAAGAATTCATAAATATCACATGCGCTTGAATCCCCGAAAATGTGTTTTTGGTGTGGATAGTGGAAAACTATTAGGATTCATAGTTTCTCATCGTGGGATTGAGGTGGATACTAAGAAAATAGATGCTATTGTCAACATGCCACCTCCTAGAAATGTGTCTCAACTCAAAAGCTTACAAGGAAAATTCAAGCTATTCGTAGATTTGTATCTCAACTTGCGGATCGTACTTTTCCTTTTACTCAACTTCTCAAAAAGAATATCACTTTTCAATGGAATGAAGATTGTCGGCAAGCATTTGAAGATTTAAAAGTGTATTTGGCTAATCCTCCTATCCTTCGACCGGCCGAACCTTCTCAACCCTTCCTTCTTTATACAGCTGCTTCCTCTCATGCTCTTGCAGCATTATTGGCACAACATGATAAAGACGGTAAGGAGTGTCCGGTTTATTATATAAGTCGTACCTTACTTGATTATGAGACCTGATATTCTACGATAGAAAGACAATGCTTGGCCTTGGTGTTTGCGACTCAGAAATTGAGACATTATCTCTTAAATTTAGAAGTCCATGTCATGGTAAAGTTTGATCCTTTGAAGCATCTTTTCTCTAAAACTGATTTATCAGGATGCCTAGCTAAGTGGGAAATGATGTTAACTGAATTTGACCTTAAATTTGTTTCACAAAGAGCAATTAAAGGGCAAGCGTTGACCGATCACCTAGTTGAGGCCCCTTCACCTTTCTCCTTCCCTAACCCTGAGTCTTTTCCTGACGACTTCATTCTTTGTATAGAGAAAGATGAAACTTGGGAGTTATACTTTGATGGCTCTAAGTGTCGTACGGGATCGGGGGCAGGTGTTGTTCTGATTTCTCCTACAAAGAAGTCTATTCCCTTGTCTTATCGTCTCAATTTCCTATGTACCAATAACATCGCTGAGTATGAGGCTCTTATAGCAGGAATAAAGGCAGCCTTAGCTTTGAATATAAAACACATACATATTTTTGGAGATTCTCAATTGATTATAAGACAAGTAACAGGACTATATCAAGCAAAACAAGACAAGTTATCACAATATAAAGACCTTGCTATCTCTTTGTTACAAAAATTTGATTCTTACACCATGGAACCTATTCCTTGAAAAGATAATCAACATGCGGACGCAATGGCATGTGTGGCTTCTTTGATATCTTTAGAGGACCCTATGGTTGATCTTAAATTTGTTATTCACAACCTTATTTCTCCAGCTATTGTAGATGATTCTAGCTTGGTGACATGTTGTGACTTTATAGACTCAGATGAATGGTATTCTCATATCGTAAGATACTTGACTGATGGTACCTTTCCTGATTCCGCTAATAGGAACACTAGGGCTAGAGTTCGCAAGCTGTCCGCTAGATATATCAATCTTTCTAATGTTCTTTACCGAAGGGGTTATAACGGTCTTCTCCTTCGTTGTCTTAACAAATCAGAAATCCCTATTGCCCTTGAAGAGGCCCATTCAGGTGCTTGTGGGGGGCATTTTGGAGGCAATCCTTGGTTCAAAGATTGCTTTGCATGGGATATTATTGGCAAACTATGCAGCAGGATTCTTTTTCATTTGTTAAGAAATGTCATCAATGTCAACAACACAATAATTTGATTCATGCTCCTGCCCAAGAACTTCATTCTCATGTAGCTTCTTGGCCTTTCTCTGCATGGGGGCTGGATCTTATCGGTAAAATCTCTCCTCCATCTCAAGGACATACTTTCATTATAACCGCAACAGATTACTTTACAAAGTGGGTAGAAGCCGTTCCCCTTTTCTCTACTACTGCTGAAGTCATTTGTCGATTCCTTCTAGAAAACATTATTTCTCGATTTGGGATACCTTCCACTATAATCTCTGATAATGGGACATCATTTAAGAACAAGGATGTGAAGAAATTCCTCGAGAAGTATCATATCAAACATCGATTTTCTACACCGTACTATCCTCAATCAAATGGTCAAGCCGAATCATCCAATAAGATAATTGAACAAATTCTTCGTAAAACCGTGAATAAGCATGGTAAGGATTGGAGTACTCAGCTAATTTATGCTCTTTGGGCCTACCGAACGAGCGTACGAATTGCTACCGGAACTACACCTTATAATCTTGTTTATGGTGCTGATGCTATTATGCCTTTAGAATTAGAGATTCCATCACTTAGAGTTTCTCTCAAAGGTATAGTAGATGATGACGCTTATAGAGAACAAAGACTTCAACAGCTTGAGATGCTTGATGAACAACGTATAAATGCTCTTGAGCATATTCAAGCATATCACAAAACTCTACAACGAAGCTATAATGATAAGGTTATTCAACGTTCCTTCTCAGTGGGTGACTTAGTGCTCTATGAGAATCAACGCAATGTGAATGCCTTACCTGAAGAAAAGGGAAAATTTAGTCCTAATTGGCTTGGACCGTACATTGTTATTGAAGATTATGGATCAGGTGCTTACAAAATAGAGGGTGTAGACGGTACGTCTCTTAAAGACCCTATAAACGCTATGCACTTGCGTAGATACTATGCTTAATTCCTCATTCCTTATCATTCATCTATTTCCTTTCTCACTTCTTCAAAATTGGATAATATGTTAGCATATCTTTGTTAGAGCAAATGGAACTAAATGATGTTTTGTTTAATCTATATTGCTTCGTTCCTGACAAGTGTGTTTCTTTACTTTATGGTTTGTCTTGAATTCATTTTATGTAAATTGCAAAAGATTTACATTTTTCATTATGCTGACATATTATACAATATCTTTATGTGTTAAGTTGAAT
Organism: Cryptomeria japonica; assembly: GCF_030272615.1. Taxonomy (NCBI): domain Eukaryota; kingdom Viridiplantae; phylum Streptophyta; class Pinopsida; order Cupressales; family Cupressaceae; genus Cryptomeria; species Cryptomeria japonica. The sequence continues at coordinate 720,041,204 of NC_081407.1, forward strand.
CGTGTCATGTTGTGTTTAAATTCAAATTAAATCACATTAGTTATATGATTCTTAGGCTTAACACATATTTTTCTTCCCTATCATCAATGTAGTACTTGATTAAATATTTTAATTAAGTCACACATGTATCAATTTAATCATGGAGCATTGAGAAATCAATCACGTGGAAATTAAATTCAGAACATACATGTACATCTACCAAATGTATTAACTTTAATCAAAATACACATTGTTTTTAGACATTAAAGATAACATGTTTGAGACAAAGAAGCATGTATATATATATATATGTGGATCAATATACAAAGGTAGGTCACTACACATCCAAAATGTGACCTACCCTACATCATAAGATCATCTCCTATCCCTAGGGCTGGTGGCTGGAGAGTGACGACTAGAAGCTCCCTCCTGATCTGGTCATGTAGGTGGACCCATAGGGGTATGCAATGATATAGATCGTGAATGGCTCCGAGAGGAACTCCTACGATCCCTATCCATAAGGATCGCGCGATACGAGGTAGCCTCGGCCTGAGCTGCTGCTAGATCACGCTGTGCCCGCTGAAGGTCCTCTTATAGAGCTCGCTCTCTCTCCCTCCATATCTCTACCTGTACTCGAAATGGAGAAAACAAATCATCATGCCGACCCGCGTTCCCTTGAGGTCTATAAGCAACCTGTGAGGAACTAGGGATCTGCGCTGTCGTGGAGATATCTGTCACTGCTTGCTGGATCAGAGAATGCCACTCCTGCACATTAGCTATAGCAGTAGAACAGATCATGTATTAGTACCATTTTATATCATCAAAACATCAATCAATCAATATAAACCTACTATACCTGGATCTCCCTCACGCCAGTAGGGATCGTGATATGGTAGCATCTGTGACTGGGAACTACTAGGCTCCCCACGCTCAAATAATCTGTGCACAATGGGTGTAGGCTGGCCCGTACTAGAAACAGGTCTCCGTATCGCCTCATGTTCCCCCTTTTGGGGAATAAGAGGAGGATCCAGGGCTATCGTATCATCTCCTGAATGGTGGGGAGCAGCATCTGACCCCTCCTCATCATCTCTATCCTCATCCTCGTCGGTATCCTCACCTGCATCCTCGTTCTCCTCATCTATATCTATGTCATCATCCTCCTCCTCCTCGGCACTAGGCTGATCCCCTGTGGGTGGATCAGGATCTCCTGCCTCCTCATGACCCTCTCCCTCATCCGACCTGGATCCCTGATCCTCATCTCAGTTTCCATGTCTCCATGGGCCTGGATGGCCTGTCGGGTGATCTGGTGGAAAGATAGGCCCTGGGTATGATCTCATAAACCATGAGAGATACCTGCGCTGTGCCTCGGGATCTGCAGCATAATCAGTGACCACATCCTGGTCGGACCCCTCTATATCTGTGATCTCGATATCATCTATCATAGGTCTCGCTACTGCTCTGGGTCTGGGAAGGACTTGGGAGTGTCGAGTGTAGATGGGCACATCGGCTGGAACACACTGCTCTAGCCCAAACTGCCTCCATACTCGGTCAAAGTAGAATGAGACTATGATGTGTGGATATCGCCCTCTTAGTAGGCGGTGCCTCTATAAACATGCTAACTGTCTCTCCATCCCATCCCATCTGTGCATCCGCAGATATGGTCTCCACACAGTCACCTCAGCTGTCAATCTGTCAAATGTCACTCTCCAATATAGTAGATCTCCAAATCTCCACTCGTTGGTAAGTGGATAAGCAAATACCCTAGGTCGCTCGCTAGCCGCACTCATCAGATAGCCGACAGGCCTGGTGCATGTAAAGTGCTCAAATATCCACACCTGCAGAAGTGTGCATGTCATCAAGCTGCAACCCTGTCCGAAAACATACTCCTCGAGGTCGTGATAGAGATGTGCAAGCATACTCCGACCCCAGGCATATACTCTCCTATGTCTCTCCATGGCCCTGATGCACCATGTGAGATCCCCATGTATGTGCGTACCTCGCCCATTAGGGCAGATAGCTAGTGCAATGATGGCTATCATAAGACGTCTCATGAGGGGCACCTCTCCTATAGGATGTAAGAGCCAGCTGACCATGATATGACCTCTCGTCTCACTCGACATGACTCTCCCTATGCAATATACCCGCTCCCTCTGATGATCCTCTACTGACCGATCGGTCGCATATGTCACGGTAGCTCCTCTGATCGGTAGGCGAAGAATGCGGTACACATCCTCAAGTGTCACCATCATCTCCCCTACTGGAAGCTGGAACATGCATGTGTCAGGATCCCATCGCTCCATGAGTGCCATCAGCATCACGGGATGAAATCGAATGGCCGGCATAAGAACCATAGACCATAAACCCACGATCGACAATGTGTCTCTCTCTGCCTGAGTCAGCTGAGGAATCTGATCTCGCAAACTGCGAAGAATCTACCCCGCCATATGCTCTCTCATGTATGGGAGACCCTACAACACAAAAACATAACTATAATCAGTACTCAATCATCAAAATCATTCATGCAAACTGTCGAACATTGTATGCTAACCTTGGTATCTCTCGCCAAGTCCTGATTGGGACCATGGCGCCCTGTCAGGGACCATGGCGCCCTGAGGGGACCATGGTGCCCTGTGTGGGACCCACGGTCAGATTCCAGGGCCCGCAAATGATCACAAAAAGTCAAATGCAGAAAATCAAAAGTCAACGTTCAGTCAACTCACCTCGTCCAGTGGCTCGTCATCGATCATGGCCTGTCGCAGGATCTCAATCCTCGTGGGACGCTCCAGTCGTCGTGAGGGCATGATGATGGCTATGTGGGCTCCGCTGCAATAGACAATATTCAGAAATCAACAAAGTGACAAATGCTAATGTCACTTTCAAGGTATATACTTTCATTCCTTTACCTTTACTTTCAAAAACCTAATTTTCCTCTATCACTCATTTCATCATAACTTGAGTTTGGGAGATGCGATTTTTGAACCGTTTGTTGCGTAGGAATCGTATTTTCATTCCCCTACTCTCGGGATGCTCCAACAAGTGCTCTGATGAAGCCTTTTCAGTGAACATCCCTCATCAATACTCTCTTACACAATTTGTCGTAAGTAAACATGCTACCCTATTTCACCTCCCTAATAAGCAAGTCGAAACAGGGGGGGGCATATAGCTACTCACAAATTTCATCACTTTCCTTAGTAAGCATTAGGTGATTTTGTGATCTAACGTGTGTTTTGTAGGGTGCGGTTCCTAACTGTGTACTGCAGATACCGCTGGGGGCTTCGTCGGACAACTTATGGATATATCCTTTTTCAAATGATGTTTACTTTCTGTACTTTAGCTTGCATATGCACGTAGTACTCATATGACCGCTAAAGTGGGGGCTAAATGTAGCAACGTAAATTGTACGCACTTGCTAGGGTGGTACAATTTCACACCTAGTTTAGCACCCGCCTTGGTGCATTTTACATTTTGCATTGCATTTCTCCTTTAGCACTTAATTAATCAAATTAATTAGGTCTAAGGTCCTATTTCATCATTCTTCACATCATAAAGTCGGGCCCTTTCATTAAAGTGTGCCCCTTTTCATGTTATTCCTCCAATACATCATCTAATCAAAAACCCTAATTAAGTCTTATTTTGAACTTGGGGGCTTGATTTCGGGGGTCAAAACATCTTGAAATCACCTGTAACTTCGGGATTCTCTCTAAAATCATCATATCTGACGGCCCTGAAGATTTGGTGAAAAGTTGCCGGGACCATGGCGCCCGGAGTGCACACGGTCCCAGACATTTTTCCCAAAATTTTAGGAGCACGATCCAATCATAAAATAAAGCTTAACCCCAAGAAATTGGCAGGATATTCAATCTCTAGGTCGGCCAAAAGACGAAATTACGACCTAGGGTTTCATACATAAGAGCTCTCTTTCTTCATTTGAAGGGATCGAAATTTTGTTTTCAGGAACCTCATATGTAGCAAAAGAGTAGATCTTTGAATTCTTCAACAACATTCAACATCCCTCTATCAAGCATTTATCAATTCTATTCATCCATTTAGGGCTTGGAAGACATTGAACAACAATAGGAGATTATCGACTGAAGATTGGCTTGTACCCCTCCCTTGGGGGTTGGGTATGATTTCATGTTGTTTTCATGTCTTTGCATAAGCTTCAATATCTCATTTATTCATGCTTTAGATCACTTTGCATCTTGATTTAGAGCATTTACATTATCATTTACAAGCAATTAGGGTTTACTTTCTAGGTTGCTCTAGTTTGCTTACTTGCATTTTAGATCTTGCACACACACAAGGTCTGCACACACATTACTTTTGCAATACAACTTGGCTATTCATGGAGGTGGAAATCACCGAAGCGGGGGTTTGACTAAGGCAAAACCCTATATAGCTGCCCAAACACCCTTTTTCAGATATAAGTGCAGGTTTCAGGACTCGGACAACGCCGCAGGTTACAGATCCGAGAAAAGCCGATCGAGACAGCACCCCACACCAAATTGCAGAGCCAAAGACCAGGACAGGGGCGTGGGGTGCCCTGGTCCTGCCAGGACAGGGGCGCTGGGTGCCCTGGTCTCTGGGACAGAGGCGCTGGGTGCCTGGTCCTCCTGACAGACAACATTTCAGACAGTTTTCCAGAGTGCAAAACAGTAGTTTCAGGTGTAGTTCCGGGATAGAATCAGGACAGTGGTGCCCGCGCCCTCGTCCTGAACATTTTCAGTCAAATTTTGACTCCGGGTACGCATCTGCATTCTTGTTTTATCCTTGTGTTTACAACTTTCCATTGTTTAAGTTCAATTCTGCAATCTTGTTATTAGTTCATACTTGCATTTTAGGGTTGGGAATTGAACTTGCATAATTTTACCTTTCAGTTACAACAAAGGAATAGAAATCCTAATAGGTAGCCCGTGGCTCTCTCTTTCACAAAAAGAAGTAGCCAATTGTGTGATACCTCTAGGCTCTTTCATATTCCGTAATGTGTGTCAAAAGGTAGGATTAGGGCATGTTAACCTAGTCTCGCTTTTTCCCCCACACATGTTTCTTGGTAGCATTCAACTTCTTCAAAAAGGTTTAGACAAGGAGTTAAAAACTTGCTTTTGGTTTTGTTCTCAAAGATCTAGTTCAAGCTCACTTGCTCATGGCCTACTCAAACCCTTACTATAGGTCTAAACCCCAAATATAGTACCACTGCTCATACTAAGGTGTTAGGAGACTTTCTTGAGTGTTTTAAAATGGATTCCAAAGGTTCTTCAATACCAATCAACCTTGCACAAATCGGGTTCACACTTTTTGCAAAACAGGGCTACAAGGAATAAGCTCTTTTTAGCCCTCCTAAAACACTATTTTGCTCATTACTCACTCCCAACTTGGAATATTTGAAAAAGGAAAATAGTTTTGAGTACCCTTTTTGCCAAAATCATGAATTAGTGCCAAGAGAGGTCTTGGGAAGGTCATTTTATGACTGTCTTATTTTGTAGCCTCAAAACAAGGGTTTTTGTGAGGGTTTTGAACCATGATGCATTAGAAATCACTTCTCTATTCTGTATCAAGATCCCAAACTATTGATAAACCTCTGCCACAACATACCAATTATTTCCCTACCACTAACAATCAAGCATTATGCCAAACATTTGGCAAGCAAATTGAAAAAGAACAAAACACTGTCAAAATCACTGTTTTTCTAATTTTTCACTATCTTTGTTGCACATTAGAGGGTTAGGAATTCAAAAATGATTACACCATGGCATGATTAAACCTTCAAAAAATAAATCAACCCTATATTGACAAGTTTGGTGAAGTCTTCAAACATGGAAAGCTACAAAAGACAATTTGCTGCCAAAAACCACTTAATTCTCCAAAAACAGGGAACCTGCTGCCCCAATAGTTTGTTGTGATTTTCAAGGGAAAGATAGCTTCTCATGGAGCTCCAAATTGCTTCAAATCACTCATAGGTAAGGTGTAGACCTTTTCCCAACGTTGTTAGCTGAAATAGACTTTGAGAACAACATGTTGCTCAAAATTTCAATCTACTAGCCAAGTTACTCACTTAACTTGCCTAATAAGTGCTCAAATTCACCTTTTCCATCACAACAGACAACAAAAACTTAAAATAAAATATGTACAAAGGTCCAACTTGGTCTCCAAGGTTCATAGTTGCTTGGTTACCCATGGAGATCAAGTGTTTCAACCCATTTTCCTCAAAATAGGGAGATTGCTAAGAGAGTGCTCAAAAGGGCCAATTTGACTGAAGGCCAACAATAGGAAACAAGGAGTGTTGTTTGTATCTGTTCCTGATGTTTGCAATGACAAGTTTAGTTACACCTGATAGATCTCTCTACAAGCCTCCACTAACAACCTCCTCTTGTTGGTGATGGCTCACACCCATACTCTACTTGCTTCAATTGCTCACTCCACCCAGCTACTCATACTCAAACCTCTTTTCTTGGAGTTCAACATACTATTTCAGAATGCATTAGGAGTCTTCTACATGGACATGAAGGGGCAGAAAAGTTTTCTTCAAGGTTTGATGCTCACAATTTGGTTTTAGGCTCATGGCCCTTAGCTACTCAATACTCCAACCAAAGGTCAAAAAACCTCAAAAGGGGCTACACACTATCCAAGGTTTCATTTTCCATTTGTTTCACTATCTTAGGATGATCACATAAGTTTTAACAAGTTCCCAAGTCCTCCTTGCAATCGGGTTCCAAAAAAGTATGTGTTATGCAGTCAAGGGCTACTAGCCCGTGGAGGCCTAATTGGCCAAATTTTGCTCATGACACCCAACGATGGGATTTTTGTCCATGGGGAATGATTTTTTTAGTGTGGATTAGGTCTAAGATAAAATATTTATTTGGTTTTGGACTCCTTCAAAGTGGTTTAATGATTGTCCACCATTTTAGGCTTAAACATAGGGTTTCAAGAGGGTTTGGGTGCTTCCACCATGGATTCACTCCATCAAACTTGTTTCATCCTCCCATACTACTTGGAGACCTCTGACATAAAAATTTAGATCTTCCCCTACCCTTTCCATACAAGAATTTTACCAAACACTTGGCCAACAATTGCAAAATCAGTCAATTTGTCACTGTCACAGTCAAACTGTCCCTTTTACCAGTGAATCTGCTGCTATCTCTTTGGCCCTACAAGACAAAGAGTATGAACTCAAAAGTATACTTCCATGAGGTCTATAAAATATTTTTTAACTCTCCTATTACATATCCTTTATAGTTACAAGGCTTGGATCATGCTTTGAAGCACTCCATGAGCATTTTTACAAACATAAATTCCAAAAAAATAGTGAACTCACTGTTTTGCTTACAACAAGAGAATGATTAAATGAAACAAGCTATTATAACACATCCAAATGATGTTTAAAAACCTTTTTCACATTCCCAAACCTCTTCCTCATTCATTTGTTCATTCCAAATCACTTTTGGGTGCAAATCTTGAGTTTTGTTCATGCTACTAGCCAAATAACCATACTTGCCTAGTATTCGCTTAAGTTCTTCCAACCACACTTTTGGCACACAATAGAGAATATGTATAGTATATACATTATTTCCAACTTGACTAAATCCATTATGTGGCATCCCAGACCTGGATTAGTCAATTGGTGACATTTTAGAGCTTCAAACCCTTGACAAGGCAGCAAGCAGACAAAAACTAAAATATTTTTTTTTAATAAACCAAAACACAGTAAAAACCCTAACACAAAGAATTAAAAACCTTCATATAACCATGAAAAAAACTCCCATGAAAGATAAGTATGGAAATAGTGCTCTGTACGGACTGTTACAACAATTTTTGCTCAAAAAAGCATGAAAAACAGTCATATTTCATTAACTTCTTCTTGCTAATACCAAGCCAACCTATTTAAAATGTTTGAAGTGTCCTTATATAGACACAATAAAACCATTTCAACCCTTATGGCATCCATAACTACCTTGTAGAGTGATTTTACAACTTTTCTCACTTTTTGTCAAAATGTTGCTTGACAACATTGGCAATTTTTGAGTCTTTTTTGACCTACAAGACAAATATATTCCACCTAACCATTTGAGATGGTGTAAAATCATTAAATAGACCTAATCCAATTCCTTTCTAATCTTGTTATAAGGTTTTTAACACATTTTCACTATAATGCCATTTTTGGCTTACAAGGTACTATGGGCCAAAACTGGAAAGAAAACTTGAGTAACATTATCTAAACCACTCTAAGATAAACCTAAACCATAATGAAACCTAAAAAAAAAAAACTTGGACTCTTACAATATTCATTTATTCAATTCTTGATCCCATCAGGGTCAAACAAGCCAAAATTGTGAAGATGCTCCTGCACCAGTGTTTCAGCTATGCAAGTCATTTGTATCTTGCCCTTAGGTTGTGCACCTTAGTTATGAAAGTCCTCTTAGGAGAAGTGAGTTTTAGAGGTGGAATTGTAATAAATTATATTCATAGTTTGATTCTCACTATGGTTTTTCCCTACTTGCATTTTTCACTCAAATCTAGTTTTCACATGCTTGTTGTGATTTGTGCTTTCATGATTTATTATTGTTGTGACTATATGGCCAAGGTTTAAAGTTTAAATATCATAAACTAAGTATTATTTGTGCTCCAGACTAATTCACCCCACCCCACCCCACCCCCCCTCCCCTTAGTCATTTGGTGTGTTGAACACTTCTAATAAATACCTTGATGATGATTGGGTCTCTTTGGATTTCACCCCTCATTGATTGGTTAAGTCTATGTTTGATTCTCCTCATCTTGACATCTTAACAACCACTAAGGATCTGCATTCTTCCAAAAGAATTAATCCCTCTTTCATGTCAATTATACTATGAAAATCTTGTTCAAAATTGAATAACACTTCTCATCTAGACAAGGCTAGTAATGTGGCCTCTTGACCTCCATGTGAGTTGGAGACACATTATGGGTTTGGATTAAAAATTCTTTCTAAACTTGGATATAATGGAAATGGTTTAGGGTGCATGAAACAAGAAGTTAAGGCTCTTGATAAAACTACATTGTTTCTTTATAGAACAGTTTTAGGTTTTCAACCTTCCCCTTTGTTAATGTCCTCTCTTCCATTTTTTAAATATTCTTCTTTTGAAGAAGATAAAATATTGATGAGTCCCCTAAAATCCCACTTGATTACTCTTCCTCCTCCAACACATAAGAAATTTCATAAACATAATCATTCTTTTTGTGCATATCATCCACTTCTTGGCCATTCTACTAATGAATGTCAGGCCTTGAGGAATAAAGTACAACAACTTCTTGATTCTTGTGATATGACCATCTCATTGGTTGATGCACCTATTTTTTCTTCACATGAGAAGTGACATTCGGTTTCCCCTTTGTCCTATCCATCATAATCGATATAATTTTCGCTTGTTGCTCCTTATTATATAATATTTGTAGCCTTATAAGGGAGATCATTATCATTCATGGTGGTACAATATCTCAAGTTCAACCATTCTCTCTATTCTAGAAACATAATAATCTCTAGTCTAGGTAAGTGCACCAAGATAGTGAACAAAAAGGACAGTATAAGTAGCCACCTTTTTTGCTAAAATCATCTAAGACTAAACTTGGAGGAGCAATTTTGAGACTCTTCCACTCAAAATTTGAAGATACCAAAAGAACAAATAGTACTTTGAATATACTTTCCAAACTACAAAAGTTTTTCAAAAATGGATAAGATTAAGGCAGTCAAATCTTTCATGCACAAAATTTTTTTCCTATTTTTTTCAGCAAAACATAACATAGTGTCTAGTGTGCATGTCAAAAAAATTATAGTTACATTTAGTATTTTGAAAAACCCTTTGGTAGAAAGATAGCTAAGAGTGAGTACTAGAAGTTGTGTATTTTTTTGTTGAGTAATTTTTTTATTATGATTTTTCAAAGTGGACGCATCTTGAAAATCAATTACATGTTTGTGCACGTCACATTTTTATAAAAGTGTAAAGAATGATGTGTAGAACAATAATATATAATTTCTTTCAAATTTGGACAAGTAGTTTAAAAATTATTAAAAAATGGTACACATATGTCTCCGAGAACTCTAGAGACATTGGTAAAAGAAATTAAAAATTAATATGTTGATGTTGTTCAAATCTAAAAAAATTATATGCTTAGAAAGCTCTGAAGATGTGTGAAATTATGGTGGCAATTTTACAAATACCCACTTGCTAATGCGCAAACTTAATGATGAGGAAGTTGACAAACTAGATTTGAAGAATAAAACAAATAAAAAGGAGGGAAATAAGGTTCCCAAGCCTTAGCCTTGTCATCCAAGCCTAATTACAAGCCTTAATGCATATGTGTAAAAAACTGTTCACGATTTTAACGTACAAAACCTGATCAGGATTTTATTTGTTAAAAACTTGATCTCACTTTTATTTATTAAAAACCCAATCGAGTTTTTATGCGTAAGGAACCAGTATGTGTTAACTTGACTTAATGTCATATATATATATATATATATATATATATATATATATATATATATATATATATATATATATATATATATATATATATATATATATATATATATATATATATATATATATATATATATATATATATATAGGAATTTCTCTCCATCTCCCTCCTCCCTTCCCTATCTCTCTCTCCCTCCCCCACCTCTCTCTCTCTCTCACCATTGGAGCCATGGGTCAAAATTTGGTTTATAGTTCCAGAGTGGATTGACAAGAGAAATGTTGAAGATCTCAAAATAGTATATTGTAGCGAATACAAAGAAAAGCTTCCCAATATTGTTATAACTCTCCCTTTACACCCCAAGAAGGTAGAATGGGTGAAGGGCCACCTTGGTCACATTCACCCATAAATGATTTTATTTATGTCCAAAATTAAAAGACTCTTCATTCATGAAGATGTCCAAAATCAAAATACCTAATTGAATGAAGTCTTTGGTCCTAGGAAATAGTATTTTAGAACATGAAGAATGAGGGAAGTGAATCATTTAGTCTCCATCTATTGGCATCATTGAGGGAAAGTATTACACGGGACAACAAGTGGAAACAAGGGATAGTTAGCTATTTCAAGTGACAATTGTGTGCATGAAAATGTGAGTAAACTAAATTGATTGAAAATATAACTACACAGTTATCAAGCCTACATTCATGATTAGGATGCTTAAAAAAAGGAAGCTAAATTCACAAAATATGAGAAAATGCAAACTGAAAAGGTCCTTCTTTATTTGGTTTTCCTTGCTTCAATGTGTGCTCACTTGATATCCAAAGGTGCTCAAAATTGCTCCATGATGTGAAAATGAAAATTAAGCTAAATGGTTAATGCATGATGTATATTGATTGTGATTTCAAACTAACATTATGAATTTTCTATGCAATTGAATGTGATGGATTATGAAGGAAAAGGGAGGGATTAAATAGGAAAGGATGGAGAGGAGAGGTTGCTTGGAAATGTGTTGCTTGTCCTACTTGAGGATAAATGGCAATGCAAGAGGTGACAAATTTCCTCTCTAAGGACAAGTGTCAATGCATAAGATGACAAGTGGAAGGGAGGCCACATGTCAATTTGGGAATAAAACACCCAAATATTATATTCTTTTTCAAATTCATGAAAAATAAGGAACGTGCATATTATTTGGATAGGGTTGGTTAGAAGGATAAGGTTGGTTAGCAACCAAGGTTAGTTAGTGGGGTTAGGCTTAGGAAAAGGGTTAGAGGAGAGTTAGAGTTAGGAGCCATGTGCTCAAAATAGGAATATTTGAATTATTTAATTCAAATAAAAAGGCTAGGAAGATAAGGGATTGTAATGAATTAAATAAAACAAATAGATATATTTATTTTATTTAATAGTGGAAGAAGGGATTTAATTAATAAAATGCTCAATGAGAGACATTAATTAATTAATTGGAGAATGAATGAATGAATTAAATTAATTTAGCCAAAAGACATGACATTAATTAGATAATATAATTATTTGATCAATGGTGTGAAAAAGGCAACTAAATTCGAATAATAAAAGTAATCAAATTTAAATTCCTACAACAACTATTTGCATAGGATTCAAGCAGGAGAGGGCCTATTCAAGAAAGGTTTGTACTTAATATACAGACTGGAACCAAGATTAGTGTATACAATAAATGAAGTCTTGGACAAGTGAGAGATTATCCTCTCAAGGATAAATTTGAAACACGAGGTTAAGTTTTAAAGGAATAATGATTTCTTAATGAAGTAAATTGTGTACCAGAGTCTCTAGTTGTTGCAGGAGCATCAGGCACCACCTTCATCATAGGTTCTATCTAGATATTTTATAACTTGTAATAAACCAAGGCCAATGGTAAGTGGCTCTTCTAAATCCCATCAATCTGTCTCTCTCTCTCTCTCAACCTCTTTTTCTCACCATTTTTTTGTGGAAAGATGGGAAAATAGATTGCATTTTTTTAGGCAAGCAATTGAAAATGTGAAACACTACACACATTCTAGTTTACCCTTCCTAGAAAGCTTTGATGGCCTCTCCATAGCCATGAAACTACAACCCTATGCAATTGCTCACTCTCATAGCCTGCTTCTCACTTCTATCCCACCTAAGCTTTCTGAATAAGATCTTCACCTAAATTTGAGAACATGGGGTCTCATTAGAGTCCTCCACCTATAGCAAAAATATGAGGGTGTTGTCATTGTGGATTAATTCAACCTCAGACATGCAAAACAAACCCTAGTTGAAATACAACAAGGAAGGGCATTTATTGGTCATGGTTGGGGAATGGAAGGAGGCAAATCAATATGGGTTGAGTATGCCGGACCCATAGACTAGAACTAGCGAATGTTCATCATTTTTAATTTGGATATGACCATGTCACCACATAGTGTAAGATCCTACTTCCAACGATATGGTATGCTTGGAAAATGCTTCCTTTTCCCCTCTCTCTATGTTTCTACCAAAGCTTTCACAATCAGGGTTTACATACTTTCATTTCACCCATACAAATTTTTCATCTTAAAGAGGTTTGTTTTGAGGATTGCATGCAATAGTTATAGGTATCTGTATAAGCCACGATGGTTAATTTGAATCCATGGGTGAAGGAGTTTTTTCCTCATCCATAATACATATATTCACAGCCTCTCCATCCACTTCCTCCATCTCCACCCTCTTTTTTCCCCCAAACAATAGTGAATGCGCCCACACCCATATCATACATATCTTCTCTCCTCTATAGTTGTAGATGAATTATTCCACCAATATTTCCCCATTTCTTTTCTTCTTGTGAATACTCACTTTGATAGTTAAAAAATAATAGACCCTCTACTAAACATTATGCCCCATTTATTGCTCATGGTTAGGGAATGGAAGGACGTAAATCAATATGGGTTGAGTACGATAGACCCACAACCCAAAACCATGGCATGTTTGTCATTTTCAATTTGTAAACCACCATGTCACCACATAGTATATGATCACTCTCTCTCCCCCTCCTCTCCCTTCCTCCTCTCTTTGTTTCTCTCAAAATTTTCACAATTAAGGTTTTTGCAATTTCTTGTCCCATTAGAGAAGACCAAGTTGTTGTTTCTACAAGAGGAACATGAATGAATTTAAGAGTTATTTAAGATAAAATGTTCTTGGCATTGTAACCCATCGATCATACGATACCATTATACTTGTTGTTCTCAATGTATGATTCTCTTGGAGCTCAAAAACTATCAAAAGCAATAAAGAAAAGGGAGATGTTTGTTTCAAGTTTTCTTTGTCACACAAGTTGTGGACATATCCAATTATGTGTGCCTAATGAAACCTTTATTCCTAATTATCTTTCATTGAATGATTTTTTCAAAAAATATTCTACAAAGGTCAAATTTTCTTAGAATCTAGTTTCTTCAGATCCCAAGATACCATTGGACTTGTTTGCAATGTACGCATCTCTTGAATCTCAAAAACTAACAAAAGAAGTAATAGTAAAGGAGGTGTTTGATTCAAGTAACAACTATTTGCATAGGATTTAACTAAGAGAGGCTTTGTTTAGGAAAGGCCTGTAAATAATTATGAGAGCTCTTTTGGAATGTCTATCATATGAAGTCGCTAAACCTTTTATAGTTTTGTACACAACCAAAAGGAAAAGATGTGCCTAGAAACTGAATTTGTTGAGGTAGTTTCAAAATGTCTATTATTAGAACATCTAGATATTTTTGCAGGTTTTTTTGAGATGTTAAATCTTGGATGCATCGTAGGATTGGATATTGATGTAGTCAACCATATGCTCTAGCATAAAAAACTTAGGTAATTTTTGAAGAAGATGAGGGTTTCCTTTGATGATTTATTCTAATTGATATTGGGTGATGAAGTTCTAGAATTAGGAAATGCTTTTGTAGAGGTGGAACTATTGAGAAACTTCCTCCTACTATTGAGAAACCTCCTTATCTTTATTTTTCACACAAGCAGTGAACATATCCAATTATGTGTGCCTAATGAAACCTTTATTCCTGACAACCTTTCATTGAAAGAGTTATTTAGAAAGGCTTCTACAAACGTCAAATTTTATTAGCATCTTAATCCCCCCTCTCTCAATCTTGCTCCCCCTCCTATCCCTTCCCCTTCTCTCTCTCTCTCTCTCTCTATCCCTCCTCTCTCTCACCTCCCTTTCCCCACCCCCCTTCATACACTTATGTGGAGGCCAATGTTTAGGACCTGTTAGCACATATTTTTACAAAATATTTTTGTGCTATGTATGGATGCTTTTGCATATAATTTCATCATAGGAGCACTTATTGCTAGATTGTATGTGCAGGTGATGTGTTGTAGTGTCTTCATAAAAAGGCATCACTTGGGCATATTCAAGGGAAGTGTTGAGTATGATGGCAATCTGGTAATCCTCATCTTCACAATTAGTCTCATTGCAAGAGCACTTTTTGGAAAATCAGCATAGAGCGGGGTTGTGAGCATGTTCAGAGAGGTAAATGGTGTGGGAGAAACCCTTCAGTATGATTATTAAAAGTTGCATCCATAAAGAGGGCCTTCTTTTGCAAAAATTGCAAAATTTTGCTTATCGGCATAGGTCATCCCGATGAGATCGCCTAAGGAGGAAGGAGTATGTTAATCAGAGTAACTCATGCCGATGATGTTTCTTAAAGAGTGAGCAGAAAGAAAAGGTGTGACTAAGTGGAAATCCATCGGGGCAAGTTACGACGATGAAGTCTGAGCCATCGGAGTGTAACATACACTATCGGCAACGAGGAAAAATGTCATCTCGATGCCCGATGAGGTTATCAGTGGAGCTCTTGCCGACAACCAATGGAGTGATGTCTTCATAGCGATGACATCGGGTTATCGGGAGGTCTCAATTTATGTTACCTTGATACCCGATGCACTAAATGGAGAAGGCGACTCTATCGAAGAGACTCTCTTCGATAAAGTGATACCAAACAAGAAAGGAGGTAAGACTCATCGAGATAACATACATTGTCAGGGAGATTGTTTTGGGTTATCTCGATGCCCGATGAGGAAGATGAGCTCGACACAAGCTAAGTTGACTACATCAAGAAAGCCTACACCGATAGACCGAAGCAGCCTGATAAGGAGAGTAAGGTGCAAAAGACTCATCGGGATAGCCTACACTACCGAAGAAACATCTTTAGAGTTGTGTCGATGCTCAATGGGCAGAATGCCACAGAGGGCCGATCTATCAGGGAGACAATAACTATCAAAAGTGAGGGAAATACGCTACTTCGATGCTCGATGAAGTAATCAGTGAAAGTTACGTTGATAAAAGAGAAAGTTAGATGTCATGGGCCCATCGGATGAAGTGTAAAGTAATTTCGTTCTGAAGGCTGATGGAGCAACTGGAGAAATAAACAAAAGGAGGTTTCATCGGAGAGACATACCCTAATGTAATATAAAGAAACACTGACTAATAAAAAAGAAAGGTGGATCCATTGGAATAAGTCAAGCCTCAAGGAAAAAAGTGAAACGATCAGAGCAAGATCAGATGCATTGATTGGAATGACCTATAGCTATTAGAAAGACAAAAAGGTAATTGAAGGAATGCATGGTGCCAAATAATTGAATTATCGGGTGGGGTTACGCCGATTAGTCGTTAGAATGTCTGATACGACAATCATTATTTAATGCTCACGATCAGGAGGATTTGATCTGCATAAAGCAAAATTGATGAGTTTTTTTATCATTACAGACCCTAGCCGTTGCATATCCAGCATAAAGAAAGAGTTCTTGTGTCAGGAATTTTTCACAGTCTCTTCAACCATTAACATTGAAGTTGTAGACAAGAAGCGCGGGTAATTAAGAATTCAAGCACTTAATCCTGGAGGCTTCTGGTTCACAAGGAAAGAGAAAGGTCATAAAGATTTTAGATACACAGTCAACTAAATAAAAAAGGGCGAATTCTATGGAGGGTATGCAAAAGAAAAAGTTGAACTAGGATATGACTGACCAGATAGAGTCATTTGGTGCTAAGTCGAGGAGGTCTAAAACAAATTTGCCACCCAAGGATCAATTGGAAGATAAGTATAAAGGGGTTGGGGATATATGGACAACCATAAGGGACCACAAATTGTTTTTATATCACTACCTCAAGAGGAACAAGGAGATGCCATTGTCAAACCCTTGGATGACAAATTTAGGCAGATTGGTGGTACCAAATATTTTTTTGAATCTCATATTGTTGGAATTGCTCAAAAGGAAATACAACAAGGAAAAAAGATACATCCAGTTGCCCAATGGGGATCCATTCATTCGGATATCTGCCGGGTCTATTCAGGAGGTTTTTGGCATGACATATGAGCCTTACATGCCCCTATCTTTTACAAACTTAGAAGGAGAATATATCCAAATGGACACCGCCCACATAGTGTGGAAGTTGGAAATTCACAAAAAAGAGAAGGGATGACTCACGAAGCAGGATGGTCCCCCTTTTGAGATTACCCTATTCAGGGAATACTTGCAATACACATATTGGGCATGCGGCCAAGTCTGCGGGGAAGAAGTTCCCGATGTTACAAGAATAGGCCCATTGGTGTTGGCTGCGGATATTCAAATGCATAAGCCAAGGCAATTTGATTATGCAACCTACTTGGCAGAGAAGCTGCATGAAGGATTTTTGAGTTTGCAAACAGAGCCTAACCCTACTTTCAAGTTTTACTCATTACTAATGCATATGATTTTGTTTTATGGTCAGATGCAAGGTTTGTGGCCAGGAGAATTAAAAATGACTTCCAAGAACAAAGAGGGACAAGACCAACCAATCCAATTATGGGTATCCCTATGGGACTCAAGGTTCAACAAATCACACTATGTGTTGTTTGAAGAATACTTCGTCAAGCCCTTATATAGATTATTTGGGATATAATGTGACGGGTCTATTTCATAGGAGATTAAGAGATTCTTGAGACCCCATTCTTTTGGAGACACTAGGGTCAACCACAACTGGGGCGACTGGTTTGTGTGCCATAATTTCACTTTTTCAGGGTTTATGGTTTTGAAGGTGTTCCATTTATGCTGCCTACATTAGTGCCTAACATAATTGCATATATAGAGATTGTTAGGTAGATTAGTATGTCAAATGCAAAGCACTTGGGTGGTGCACATAAATAGACTTTCATGCCTGGCACTTTACATTTCAGAGATTTCACCATTGTCTCTACCAAGGCATATGAAATGATTGAAAAGAAGCTGGTAGAGGAGTACAATCTGTATGGACACCAGGCTCAAAAGAATTATGATCCAGAAGGATATATTCACTACTGCAAGAAGAGCCAGAACCTGGGAGAATATTTGCACATACCCATGGAGGCTGATGATTTATTTAGGAACAAGGAGCGGGATGAGGCTAATGCAGTCTTAGAGGAGTTGAACCAAAATTTAGAAGAAAGAAAATAGAAGCTCCAGGAAATGAGAGACTTAAGGGAGACTCTGAGAGCGAGTTTGATGAAAACATAGTTGTATCAACGCTCTGAGCACCTGAACTAGAAGAACTAGCAGAGATTCAGGAGCAAGCTATGGTGAGACTCAACACCAACACAAATGTGAGGATGGAAGAGCATGTAGCTTTTGTTGCAGATGAAGTTTTTGTATAGTCCAAAGAGTTTTAGTCCTTCTTGTACCACTACAAAGGGAAAATATTGAGGGAGAGCATCCCAAATGTCACCCCTGAGAATGAAGCAGAAATGCTAAAAATATTGAAGGAATACATCAATGTAGAGGTGGCTACAATGACACCACAAAGAGGGAGGCAACTTCTCAATGAGGCAGACATCATTTTGTTCCCAGGATGGGATTGAAGTGCCTCTTTCATTTTTGACAGTTTGTTGCATTCAGATAGAAAATATGTAAAATTAGACATATAGGGAGTTGATGACATTTTTATTGGATCAAGATATGATCCAAATGAAGAGGAAATGTTGCTTTGGGACCTATACCCACCAAATAATAGACCCAAGATTATAGATGTAGATAAAGCATTTGGGTATATGATGAGGCTGAAAGTGGGAGAGGTTAATCCAATTGTCATTGCAGACTTGGGGATTGACAATGCAAAATTGAATAAGGCCCAAATGTAGTGGGTGTTAAAGGAGGGTCAAAAATAAAAAAAATTATATGAAGACCTGTTAAAAAGTCGTGATCATGAAGTACCACATATAACTGATACTGGTGTGCAGTGGAAGAAGAAATATGAGGACCAAATGAAAGAAAACATAAAGCTAAGAAGGCAAATCAGGACTGCCAGGGTGGATGCTGCTTGTGTTTTGTTGACCAACAGGTTTGAGCATTTGTTGGAAGTTCTTAAAGAATTCTAGACCAACTGTTAGAAGAATCAGGATAATATGTCTTCTCACGAAAGAATTTTGAAGAAGCTGAAGGCATTGTTGAAAGAGAAGAGTGCCGAGGAGAAAATTGTTGAGAAGATCCAGAGAAGGCTAAACAAGCATAAGGCATTCGGTGTGGACATCAAGCAGGAATTTACTGATTGTAAGGATATTGTCAGATATGGTATACCAGATATTGTGGATGAGGCAGAGCAGTTAAAGGACAAAGGGATTTGGATTGTAGAATGCCAGAATGTACTCAACACATCCCTTAATGTTGCCCAGGCAGATGTTTTGGATATGAAGGAGAAAGGTGAGCAGATGGAGAGAATGGCTACCATGGAGATCTCTATTAGGGATACTGTATATAACACCAGCACTCACCTGGACAACAAGTATTTGGAGCATATTCAGAAATGTAACACATTATGGGACAACCAAAATTGACTTCTTAGTTTGTAATTTTGTTTTATGTCTGGCAGTTAGGCAGTTAGGTATTAGGTTTTAGTTAAGTTTAGTTTAACAAGATGAAAGGGCGTGTCCTTTCATTTGAATCCTTTGGCTCACATACACGTAGTGAGTCATTTTTGTATCATGAGAGAGACAATATTCTGCCACTAGCTGGGCTACAAGTATTATGTTTTAGGAAAGTCTAATGGGAATGAGGAGTTTATTTTGTGCAAACTGAATATATTGGAGTACTTGTAAGTGTATTTTTGGTGTACATTCATACAAGATTTCATGCTTTTATCTTCTTACTGTTATGTGTAATTTTGTGTTTGATGGAATCATATGTCCTCTTGATAAATCTTTTAGATTTATTGTGATGTGCCATCACATGATGTCGTATTGAATATAAGATTGGGTTTTCATTGTTCATGCAACACATAATGAAACTTTCACAGTGATGGTCTTATAATTGTCTCTTGAGTTGATAGTGATTCTTGTCCACAAAGTTATTCTTTAATGGTCAGATAAGGCACTGGTCTGTTATTAATCTTTGTTGAATAATTTTATATGCATTAGGTCCTTATCAAAGAAACAAATCTCCTAATTTCTATCAGTACTGCTCTTTTTCATAATGGCTTAAAGTCCTAACAGTAATCTTTTACATAACACAACTACATTCACACTTATTTCATCAATTCTAAGGGTATTCAATAAAAAGCACTTCTGTTAGCATAGTTACAGGAAAAACCTTTTGTTGTCCCTGCAACTACTAATTCTCATAGTTTAAGTTCACTTAAAATAAACCTCTTTTGTTCTTGAGAGTGTAAGGTACACCCACCTGGGTTTAGTGGAGCCTAAAGTGCAAAGGGATTTGGTCTTCGATCATCCCTGTTCGTTGGCCAAGGCTGATTGGATTAACTGAAGATTAGGCAAGTCTTTGGTTTTCCAATCTGTGGTTTTGGGCACCAACATGACCAACAATATGAATAGGTTAAGTTTACTTAATTCATTCGCAATATTGCCCCTAAAAATGTGTTTGTGCCTTGTTTGAGTCTATAGTGTCAAAAATTTGTATGCGGTTTTTATCATTAAAAACCCGTACAATTTTTTAACACTATAGACCTTGGAAACCCAGTTGGATACCCTGGCATTTTAGGTGAAACAATGTGAATGGGTTAAGCAAAATTAATCCGTACTTGTTATGTTGAGTTAAAATGGATTCACAATGACCAAAAAAGCCCAAAAAACCTCTAATGAAGGTCCCACTACAACTATTTCTTGTACTCGCAACAATCAACAGACATTGTAAAAGTTTGTTTTGTTTTATATGACTTCAAATAATTGAAATATATAAATAATTTTATTTTTCAATGTTCTTTTGTTTGTTTAATACTTTTGATTGTCAAATTTAATGATTTTCATAGTTTTCATGACATAATTCATTTTTTTAGTTTGTATAATTTTTACTAACACATATGATGTTATTTAGGACAACTGGTATTAAGGATGGGAAGGAACAAGCAAGGAACAACCGAATCACAAGAGGTAGCAAAGGAAAGACAAAGGGAGCGTATGAGAAGACTACGTGAAGTGAGAACAGTAGGAGGAGAAGGTACACCATCTACACCAACTCAATTACATGTACCAAATGAACCTAATGCTAACCAATAATAAGTGCCAATCAATGATCAAGCAAATGTACTTAATGTAAACCAAGAACACACACCAATATTAACACCTCCTAGAATTATTTGTAGAAAACCAAATATCTAATTGACGTTGATGAGAATATTTTGAAGCACTGCTTGCTAAAATCCTTGAACACACTTGTAGAAGAATGGCTAATAGAATATGGAAAAAATATTTTGAGTTTAAATAAAACTGGAAGATGCCAGTTAATTGTTGAAATGATACAAAATTTCAATTTTAGAGACACAATGAAAATTATTGGTTTAAGATCATCTAAAAATACTAGTGGCAAAACTGTAGAGACCTAAATTTGATTAATTTGATTAATTGGATTAAGTTATCTCGAGCGTCTTTAATTAAATAATTATACATTATTTAAATAATCAGTGTTCCCTCCTTCTAGCTAATTAATTTCAATAATTACACTATAGTCCCCTTTTAATCAATTATTTGATAACCATAAATCAATTAATTAAGTAAATTTGCCCCCTTTCTTCTATTAAATACATCAAATCCATAAATTGATTATTTAACTCATTTTGACTTTTCCTCTTAATTCTCTCATAGAATTAATTAATTCTATTTTCCCCACATGTCTTTTAAATTTAACCCTCATCTAATCCTTCCTCTAAACCTCACCCATTTGCCTAACCATAGGTTTTAGTCTGATGGTATGATGAAAGAATAAGGATCCAGTCAACTACTGAGAGGGGGGGGTGGATTGGTAGATAGAAAACTGATATAAACTTTCACCAATCTCAGAATCAACGTCTCAAAGTAAACTTAGAACTGACAAGTTAAACCACTAAACTTTAAATGCAATATCACTATCAAGTTTAACCGATTGACTGTTATAGCAAATTAACAGTAAACAACTTGAAACTCACAAACATCCAAATACTTTACTGACATAAGTAAAACTTCATTTCATATTGTTGTCGGTTATCATAACATATCAAAGTGAATTAAGTAGTTAAGCAAATCAACCATAGTAAACATAACCAAAAAAACATTCACCACTTGACACAATATTTTTGATGTGGAAACCCAAATGGGAAAAACCACGGTGAGATGAGACTCACAAGTATTCTAAACTCTTCTGAAGTTTGCCCTGTTAGGAGCCAAGCCTGTTAAAGCTTTACAAAAAGTCCTATTAAGAACAAATCTTGTTAGGGACCACCTGGTTAAGGGATTGACTATAATGCCCTATTAAAATCAATACCATGTGAGGAGTAACCTCGGTAGAGGATTTGAAATCCAAGCTAATGGACCACTTGGTTAGAGGATTTGAATAACACTAAGCTTGTTAGAGCTTACCCAGTTAGGGGATTTTACTGTTGTAATTGTTAGAAAACAACAGGAGTTTACTGATCTATTTAAATAGCACTACACTTGCTTGTTCAAATTCTTTTCATGCTCCTATCTGCCTTTACACAAATTGTAGATACATCATCTGGTTTGGCAACCACACACTCGACTAAAACTTTTCCAACTCTGAAACAAAACAACTCATCGACCTTATAAACAAATCACTAGGTCGGTAACACAAAAAAAACCTAATTCTCTCATAGAGATTACAAACAAGTCAGTTCAAGTATGACCATTAGATTACATAATAATCTCTGCACACCATTCAAGATAGCCTCGATCGCTCCTTGATCACCGCTTCATCGAACTCAATAACTCATCACGCATTTTGTATTACATCCAATATACTTGCTCATTCCCTAGACAAAAAACATTAACTCAATGCGCCAAAAACTATTTGAAACTCTTCTCATGCAATATACATATGTGTCATAATCATTACCGCTCATCACCAGATCATAAACCAATATAACAAACTTCATCGGTTAGGGTTTATCAAATCAACTGGTGGGTTTACTGGTTCAACTCTCTAATACTTAGCAATACTGGTTCACTCCACAAAATCACCTACTGGTTACAGTTCCCTTCACTAGCTCTTCCTACCGGTTACAAAAACAACATTGTAACAACATCATTACCGATTAATTGACATCAATGACAACATAATATTTCATTAATGCAATCTTCATGCAAATTGCAACAATATCCCTCTTTGGCATTGATGGCAATACAAATATCAATACCATTGATTGCTATGATTGTGAATAAGAATCCTATTTTACCATGTACTCTCCTTGTCCTCAGTTGGTAGCTGGTTGTAGATCTTCTATCTATCAATCATACAATTCTTCTCCCCATAATCATATAGTTCTTCTCTCCCTTTGACAACAATGCCAAAGTTAAAGTAAAACATGCAATGTCAAACTTCACTGTTCAACATCAACAACCTACAACTTGATGCTCCCCCTATGGAATAACTCCACTCCTATACCAATCCTGCTGTAAAATTCTGCAAGTAGCTCTAGGATTGATGTACTCTACATCATGCTCCATTCACCTCATGAAGGGGTACAACCCCTAGCTAACTTCTAAGATACTCAAATGTAGTCTTAGGTAGAGGTTTAGTAAAGATATCTGCAAGTCGCTCCTTGGTAGAAACATGCTCCAAGATCACATAGTTACTTTGCACTTTTTCCCTCAAGAAATGATACTTCAATTCAATATGCTTGGGTCATGCATGCAAAATAAGGTTCTTGGAAATATTTATGGCACTGGTATTGTCACATAAGATCTTTACAGGTTCTGAAAACTTCATCTTGAAACCTTCCAGAATGTGCTTCATCTAGATAGCCCGGGTACAATTCATATAAGCTGCAACATACTCAGCTTCAACAGTAGACTATGATATACAACTCTGCTTCTTGCTACTCCATGAAACAAGTCTTCCTCCAAGAAAGAATGCTCCATCGGTTGTGCTTTTCCTATCATCAGTGTTACCTGCCCAGTCTGCATCTGTATACACCTTCAAGTCAAAGCTACCTGCATATGGATACCATAATCCATAGTCAATAGTGCCTTTCAAATATCTAAATATCCTCTTGGTTCCTATCAAATGTGTTTCCTTTGGATTCTTTTGAAATCTAGCAACTAGACCAACAACATGAGCTATATTTGGTTTGCCGTGAACAACATAGTGCAATTTCCCAATCATTGACCTGTACTCCTTTTCATCAAAAAATGTGGCTTCATCTTCCTTAGACAATTTACAACCTGTAACCATTGATGTCCCAACTTGTTTACAGTCACTCATACCAAATGTCGTTAATACCTCTTTCACATACTTATAATGTGTGATGAAAATACCACTCTTCATTTTCTGAATTTGCAAGCCTATGAAATTTTTTATCTCTCCTACTAGGGACATTTCAAACTCACTTTTAATTTCATTTGCAAAGTCATTGCTCATGTCATAACTGTTTCCAAATATGATATCATCTACAAACACTTCACTAACCAGTATCTTATCTCCTTTAGATTTGAGATATATGTTACTATCTTCACTGGTTCTCTAAAAACCTATCTTCATCAGGTGTGAATGAATCCTTTCATACCATTCTCTTGGTGCTTGCTTTAACCCATATAATGCCTTGTGAAATTTGCATACCACGTCTTTTTCATTAGTCAAAGCATAATCATCTGGCCACTCAATGTATACTTCTTCTTCTAGTATCCCATTCAAAAATGTTGACTTCACATCCATCTGATATACTTTGAATCCCTTATGTGCTGCAAATGCAAGTAAATTTATGATACCTCCTAGTCTAGCAATTGGTGCAAAAGTCTCTCCATAATATTCTCCTTCTTCTTGTGCACAACCTTTGCAAACCAATATAGCTTTGTTTCGGATTACAATACCATCTTCATTCAGCTTGTTCCTGAATACCCACTTAGTACCTATCACATTTTTATTCACCGATCTGGGTACTAGGGTCCATGTATTGTTCTTCTTAATTTGATCAAGCTCCTCTTCCATAGCTTTTATCCAATGACCATCTCCAAATGATTCCTTAGCAGTTCTAGGCTCAATAGTGGAGATCATGCAAGAATTCTCTCTAATTGTTCTTCTGGTTAACACTCCAACATCCTTATCTCGAATAATCTAGTTAGGATTGTGATTGAATCTCACATACCTCAGAATAACATGATCATTATCTTCAGGCTCTTCTTCTTTGTCATTATCATCATCTTATTCTGACTTTGCCTATTCTAGTTGAATTGGTACAACAACATTCTCTTTACCAATTTTAGGCTTCACTAGTTCTGGATCCAAAAACAAAATGCAAGGGTATTCATCCTTTTTCTCCACACTAGTTTCCCCTGAGACTTCATGATACTCATCCACTTGAACATCAACACTCTCAATGATTCTTTGTGTCTGGTTGTTGTAACATTTGTAGGCCTTACTCTTGGTGGAGTAACCAAGAAATATACCTTCATCACTTTCAGCCTCAAACTTACTAACATAGTCAGCTCTCTTAATGAAAATTTTACTGCCAAATATATTAAAATAACTGACATTAGGTGATCTACCATACCAGTATTCATAAGGAGTCTTATCCTTACCTCTTTTTACCAAAATCTGGTTCATAGTGTAGATAGCTGTGCTGATAGCTTCTCTCCAAAAAAATTTCTCTACACCTCCTTGTATCAACATCATCCTAGCTTCTTCAACAACTGATTGGTTGTTCCTCTCTGCAATACCATTTTGTTATGGTGTCCTCGGTGCAGAAAGTTGTCATTTGATACCATTTTCTTCACAATATCTAGTGAATTCCTCAGAATTAAATTCACCGCCTTGATCACTCCTCAGACACTTTATCTTCTTACCACTCTCCTTTTTAGCTAAGGTCCTGAATGCCTTGAACTTACTAAATGCTTCTATTTTATCCTTCAAGAATGTGACCCACATCATTCTTGAGCAATCATCAGTGAAGATCATAAAGTATCTATCACCTTGAATACTTTTAGTCCTTATTGGTCCACAACGATCTATATGAACCAAATCTAGCAGATGTTCTGCTAAAAAAGATTTTCTCTTAAAAGTTGAGGATGTCATCTTTCCCAACTGACATTCCTTACATAGATCATTAACCGGTTTGCCCAACTAAGGTAAATCTCTCACTGTCTTGGACTTACCCACTTTAACAATCTTATCAAAATTTATATGACAAAATCTCCTATGCCAAAGCTAACTATCATGTACTTTAGCAATTAAATAGCTGTTGACTTTAGGATTCAGGTGAAACAAGTTACCTTTAGTCTGCTTGCCGGTTTCAATCAGTTCACCTTTGCTCCCATAGATTTTGCACATACCATTCTTAAACTCCAATGGGTATCCTATGTCATTGAGTTGAGCAACACTCAAAAGATTGTGCTTTAGTCCTTTAACCCAGTAGACATCATTTGCACTGCTCTTCCGATTAAGAGAAATAGTTCCCTTACCTTTTACCATGTAGGGTGAATCATTACCAAATCTTACAACTCCACCATCAAATATATTCAAGGAAATAAATTTTCTCTGGTCATCGGTCATGTGATGTGAACAACCACTATCAATGGTCCAATCATCATAATTATCCATGCGAGAAACTAATGCCTTCTGATCAAATGTCTCCTCTTTAATAGCTACAAACACAATGTCTTCATTAGCATCACTCTCAGATTCCTCATCAGTGATACCACCATCAACTGCAATAAGACAATCTCTTTTGCCTTTTCCCTTGTACTTCTTGAACTTTTCTCTCTTGTGCTCATTATCACCATTAAGATAGTTAGCTGCAATGTGTCCAATCTTGTTGCATGCAAAACATTTCAAAGGTAATTTACCTCTGTACTTACCAGTACCTTTGGAAACCGCTTGGCCAATAATGCTTCAATCTCAACCAAACTATCTTCATCATCAACTTCTTTGCTGGATCTAGATTCATAACTGTGACTGACATCTCTAATTTTCCTCATAGATGGGTTAGAAACTAAAGCTCTAAATTCAGATTTAGATCTCTGAACACTACCATCATAACCATTTAATTCAAAAGCAGTAAGCTTACCAATGATGGAGTCAAGACTTACCTAAGTTTTGTCAATTGACTTTAGCTCCTGAATGGCTACAACTTGGATAGCGTAGACTGGTAGCAGGGTTCTCAACACCTTACTAATCACTGTGGCATCTTCCACGTTACCACCAACACTCTTGATCTCACCAACTATCTCTTTTATCCTCTTACCATACTATTGGATATTCTCACCTTTAGCCATCCGCATGTCATCAAACTTTCCTCTTAGACTCTCTTCTTTGGCAATCTTCACATGTTCATCACCACTATAAATCTCTTCAAGTTTCTTCCATACCTCATATGCAGTCTCCAGACCATGTACATCTACATACTTTGCATTAGACAAAGAAGTGATAATAGCCTCTAATGTTTGATTGTTTTCTTGTTGCTCTTTCTTTTGATCATCAGTCATAATCCCACTAGGTGCAACATATTGAGTACCAACATGTTCCCAGTATTGACTTCCTAGACTCTTGATATAAATTTTCATTCTATCACTCCATATTCTGTATTTATCTCTATTAAACTTCAGACCTTCCTTCTTCATCATGTTCTACAAGATCTTTACCTCAAGCTATTAGGCTTAAACCTTAAAGGACCTGATAAGCTCTGATACCAATTTATGGTATGATGAAAGAATAAGGATTTGGTCAACTACTAAGAGGGGAGGTGAATCAGTAGATAGAAAAATGATATAAACTTTCACTAATCTCAGAATCAACCTCTCAAAGTAAACTTAGAACTAACAAGTTAAACCACTGAACTATAAATGCAATATTACTGTCAAGTTTAACTGGTTGACTATTATAGAAGATTAATAGTAAACAACTTGAAACTCACAAACATCCAAATACTTTATTGACATAAGTACAAATTCATTTCATATTACTGCCGGTTATCATAATAGATCAAAGTGAATTAAGTAGTTAAGCAAATCAACCATAGTAAACATAACCACAAAAACATTCACCACTTGACATAATATTTTTGACGTGGAAACCCAAATGGGAAAAACCATGGTGAGATGAGACTCACAAGTATTCTGAACTCTTCTGAAGTTCGCCCTGTTAGGATCCAAGCCTGTGAAAGATTTACAAAAAGTCTTGTTAAGAACAGATCCTGTTAGGGACCACCCGGTTAAGGGATTGACTATAATGCCCTATTAAAAGCAATACCCTGTGAGGAGTAACCTCGATAGAGGATTTGAAATCCAAGCTAATGGACCACCTGGTTAGAGGATTTGAATAACACTAAGCTTGTTAGATCTTACCCGGTTAGGGGATTTTGCTCCTGTAATTGTTAGAAAATAACAGGAGTTTGTTGATCTATTTGAATAACACTACACTTGCTTGTTCAGATCCTTTTAATGCTCCTATCTGCCTTTACACAAACTATAGATACATCATCCGGTTCAACAACCACACACTCAGCTAAAACTTTGCCAACTCTGAAACAAAACAACTCATCGACCTTATAAACAAATCACTAGGTCGGTAACACAACAAAAACCTAATTCTCTCATAGAGATTACAAACAAGTCGGTTCAAGTATGATCATTGGATTATATAACAATCTCTACACATCATTCAAGATAGCCTCGACCACTCCTTGATCACCGCTTCATCGAAATCAATAACCCATCACGCATTTTGCATTACATGCAATATACTTGCTCATTCTTTAGACAAAAACATTAACTCAACGTGCCAAAAACTCTTTGAAACTCTTCTCATACAATATGCATACATGTCATAATCATTACCGCTCATCATTAGATCATAAACCAATATAAAAAACCATCAGTTAGGGTTTATCAAATCAACTGGTAGGGTTTACCGATTCAACTCTCCAATACTTAGCAATACCGGCTCACTCCACAAACTCACCTACCGGTTACAGTTCCCTTCATTAGCTCTTCCTACTGGTTACAAAAACAAAATTGTAACATCATTACTGGTTAATTGATATCAATGACAACATAATATTTCATTAATGCAATCTTCATGCAAATGCCAATATAGTCAACCTTATTCATTTCCCTCATCATATGTGTTCCCATTCCCAAATATCTTGAATTTCCTAATATTTGGGGAAATATCTTGAATATCCTAATATTTCATTTTGGAATGGAAGCTTCTTATTTGGGTGTTTCTCTTACAAATAGGCATGTGTCCTCAAGGACACTTGTCATTATTTATTCTAATTATCTTTATATTTGAAAATATCTTCATATTTGGAATGAAAGCTTCTTATTTGGGTGTCTCTCTCTCAAATAGGCATGTGTCCTCAAGGACAATTGTCATTCTTTTTCATGACACTTGCCCTTCTCAAGGAAACTTGTCATTTCCATCCATGAGACTTTCCCTTCTCAAAGACAAGTGTCTCATTTAGTCAACCTTATCCTCTTTCCCTCACCATATGTGTGCACATTCCCAAATATCTTGAATTTCCTAATATTTGGGGAAATTTCCTAAAATTTGGTGAAATATCTTCATTATCTTGATATTTGGAAATATCTTCATATTTAGAATGGAACCTTCTTATTTGGTTTTCTCTCTCTCAAATAGGCATGTGTTCTAAAGGACACTTGTTATTTCCATCCATGACACTTGCCCTTCTCAAGGACAAGTGTCTCATTTTCATGCCTCCTGGTCTCCTAACTTGGCCTATTTAATCCCCTCATTTTCCTTCACAATCTATCCACTTTCATTTTCATACCATCGTAATGAAAAAATGTTTACTCACCCTTTGCACATTCATATCCATTTAGCATCCATCTTTGCATCCCATTTTAGCTTAATTTTCATCTTGCATTCACCATCATGGAGCACATTCAAGAATCTTTGGAATCGTAGATTGAGCACACATCAAATCAGAGGACTGCCAAATCAAAGATAAATATAGAGTTCATTTCCATCCCACCACCACCACTCTATCCCCTTGGTTCACTTGCATCCATCCATGTTGGTTCCCTTGCAACAAAAGAACACCTCATGTTCACCACCCATCCTTCTACATTTGATAAACACTCGCATCTTGTTACCTAGAGAACAAGTACCCTGTTTTAGATAAAATGCTCAAAAAAATGAACTATCAAGGAAAAGGCTTAGGCCTACACGAGAAAGGTACTTTGGAGCCCATCCATGTCAAAGCACTTTTAGGGTCTCATGGTCTTGGTTATATATCCCAACGCAATTCATCCAAAGATGTTGGTACAACTAATGAAAAATCCAAGCGTGTTTCCAAACCTACCATCCCATCTTCCCATCGTTCCTCTAAATCATTTATCGCCATTCACCCTCCTCCATCATATAAATCCAAAACAACCATCCATCTCCCTGCTTCATCCTTTAAATCCATTTTGGGTTCCTATATCCTAAAATCTACCATCACATATCTCCCACATGCTAAATCCATTTTGGGCCCCTATATCCCAAAATCCCATCCTTCATCTTTCCTTGCTCATCCCCAATACACACACCCCATACCCCCATCACCCATAATAAACATTCTACTCCTTTTATTCCCAATCAGGATCAACAAAGGCACATATCCCCATATTCCATCCAACATCCTACATCTATCACCCCATCCATATTCCCTCTATCTCCTACACCTTTTACACATTCATATCCATTTAGCACCCATCTTTGCATCACATTTTAGCTTAATTTTCATCTTGCATTAACCATCATGGAGCACATTCAAGCATCTTTGGTATCATAGTTTGAGCACACATCAAATCAGAGGACTATCAAATCGAAGGACAAATCCTCATCAAAAGGAGCTATTAAGTTTGCATTTTCTTGCTCATAAATTCTCTTCTAATCTTTCTTTTTATTGTCCAATCTTGAGTCTTTTTTTATTGTTGATTGTGTAGTTAGAATGTTAAATAGATTTCATTATATTTGCACACAGTTTCACTCACACAAAAACTATAGTAAGAAATCTATTTGATGTGTACCAAAACATTGGTTTGACATCATGCTCTAAAGATGCCAATGTTACCCAACATGTTCTTACATCAACCATAATGAGAAAGCAAACTAAAAAATATTGTTTAATAAGCAAAACAATTAAGTCATTAAAGATAAGTAAAAAAACTCTACACCATTCCTTAGGGAGGCATGTGATAATTGAGGATCCTGCCAATAATTATCTTTGGGCGTTCTTGGGTAGATATCCGCATAAGACAAGGTTGTTGTTGATGTATCAAGAGTATTAATTGAAGAATTTTGGCATGACAACACAAGAGTTTCACCTAATCAAAAAGATGTTTGTTAGAAGGTGAATTGGATCTAAAAATCGTGAGCCCCATCCAAAACATTTTTTGGATATGACTCAAACACAATTTTATGAGAAATTCGTTCAAAGTTATCCTCAAATAAAAATTAGTCAAAGGTTTTTTGAAATGGAAAAACATTTTTACGTTAAGATAACTCATGCACACACCACATGTTGTATAATGTATATTAAATTTTGCATGCATTATGATATATATTGTCCTATTTGTTGTACTTTTCACACTAATGATGTTTTGCAAGAATGTGGTATACAAGGACCTCCAAAGTCATCAAGAGATTTTATTTCAAGCATATTATGTAGAAGAGATGATGGCTGCAATTTTTATAAGATGACATGTTTGAAAGGGTCATGTGCTACATGTGGTGGTTTGCAAAACTTGCAATGATGTGTACATTTAGATAGCACACATGAAATTGGGAAGGAACTTGTGTCTTTTGGAAAGTACAAGTTTGTCACGTATGAGGCTAAAGATGGAAAAGAGTTGAAGAGATGTGAGTTAGTAAGGAAAGATATACCTGTAGTTGAGTTTATGAATATTTTTGAATAGAAAATAGTTTAAGATTACATAATGCATACAAATAGAGCTTGGTGGCTTGATGAGAAATTCAACTTATGTAAGGATACATTTCCTCTTCATACCATTATCTCCATAGTAGATTTTGTTGAGCATTATACACTACAACCTCAAAATGAAGTGCAATCTCAGTGTGGTTTGAGAAGGGTTTATTGAAGGATTAAAAGGGTTGCCCATTTGAGGGATATCATCCAGGTTTTCTTCAGGGTTATCATGAGGAAAATTTTGTTGTGGGGTATTGTTTTCAGAATCTGATATCAAATTTTAAAAATAAAATAAAACTAATTAAAAACTATGAAAATACAACAAAATTTTAAATAAAAAATAATTTAAGA
The DNA here is from genome assembly GCF_030272615.1 of Cryptomeria japonica. NCBI lineage: Eukaryota > Viridiplantae > Streptophyta > Pinopsida > Cupressales > Cupressaceae > Cryptomeria > Cryptomeria japonica. The sequence continues at coordinate 720,073,326 of NC_081407.1, forward strand.
ATGCACAAACAATTGAGGACTTACCTTTGTGATGGCGTAGCATGATGATCAAGCTAATAGAGCACGTAACACGATCGAGTTCTATTTGCTATTTTTGGGGTTTTTCATTTTTCTTGTCAGTTGTGAGTTAGAATGACCTAGTCGGTCATTTTTTAAAATAAAATATTATTAGAAAAACGTGATCAGGTTACTTAAGTTTTAAAACCCCGCTCACATTTTTTAATAAAGTTAACATGTACAAGTTTTTAAAATTAAAACCCCGTACAAGTTATGGTTTGAATTTTCTAAATCATAACGTGTTTGGGTTATTAATTTTTAAGATAACCTAGATGCGTTACTTGCGTTTTTGGGTTCGGGATTTTTTGAACCATAACACATTCAGATTTTTTTGTTCACCATGGTGGTATAATAGAAAGTACAACCATTCTCTCTATTGTAGAAACATAATAGTCTCTAGTGTAGTTATCCTCACCTATACATTGGAGGGGAAGGATAACTGGTGTTCCTCTCCTTGTTTATTTGGTGTATCTTTGACGAGGATTCCTTCTCTTTAGTTTGGAAAGGTGTCTCCCTAATGAGGATCCCTTCCATTAGTTTTGGAAGGTGTGTATCCTTGATGAGGATCACCTTCTCTTGTCTCTCATATAACTTAAAATATCAGTACAACAATATACTAACATTTTAAGGGAGGCATATGGCCTCGTAAACTTTGGTCTCATTGATGTAATCTCTTTGTGTTGGTATTATTTTCATAATAGTGGACCTGAGGTGTGGTTATCAACTTATCTTGTAGTCTAACATATCTTGAATCACCTAGCATAATATATCTTGATCGCTAGTGGAATTCACACGACTTAGCAATACACATTTACCTAGCATAATACACCTTTCTAGTTTGTGAATTTGTGTATCATGTGATCACCTAGTATAGTGTAGATTTCTAGTTCATTATCTTTTATTCACATTCCCTGAGGGTTTGTTCATCCATGTTCATCTAGCATAACCCAACTTTCTATACTCATGGGGGATTTTGTAACATGTATGACCCCTAGTGATAGAACAAGCTAGTGCCAAAGTCATGTACCCATCATTTTTTTGCATCAATTATATTCTGCATTGTGAGCTCATGCATATGTGTTTTATTATATATTTTTTATAATTTAGTTTCTTATTATGTTTACTATATTCTAGGGATGATTCTTGGTATTGATATATTTTTTTTATACCAAGGTCTCCTTACCTCACCGACTTAGAATATTTATTTTCTTTAGTATGCATTAACATTATCATATGTTTCACAATTATCTTACATACCTTGCATGTCTTATATGTTTACCTCACGCCTATCATGTTTTTTCATGTCTTGCATAACTTCTATGTGCCTTATGTGTCTTCTATGTGTTCTACATGTATGCATTGCATTTTGTGTGTCTTCCATGTGTCTTGTGTGCATGCTTCATGCATTGTGTGTTTTCAATTCATGTTTACTTTGTGCTTGCTTGATTCTTATATGTGTCTCTACTTCATATTGGGTATGTTTGATAAGTGCCTTAACCTTAACTTATCTCTACTTTACTATGGGTATGTGTGTAAGCTAATCCAACTACTAAATTTAGGGATAAATATAATATACCATTAATAATATGACATTGTATTTAGCATCGATTTTAGATATTATACTTGATCTAGTGCAAATAGGCTTAATATGAGTCAAAACTTGCAATATTGGTCTAACCCTCTTGTGCCTATACCTTTATGTAGCTAGATTGGGCTAGAAAAGAGTGCTCTTCCTCCCAATTCGGCTCTAAATCTAAATATGTGAATGTCAATTTTGGACACTTAACAAATATATTCTTATGTTAGCCTCTCCCAAAAAGGTTGCTTGTAAAAGGTGCTAGTTGCATATAAAAGCAACCCCCTCTCTCATTTGCAACTCCTTCTAAGAATCTCTCTCCAATCGTAAGATATCAAGATCAATCAAGTGAAGAAGTATGATGAAATTATAAAGCTTACTGCAATATGCTATTAAGTATCATTCATTGTTTATGATTCATCATTATTATGATGTTGTACCAATCTTTTTGCAAGACTTCACGAAAGTGAGTCAAAATCACCTTACATGCAGAGACTCAATAAAGAGTTTCATGCCTAAGGTAATCAATTTAATTTATGTTATTCATTTTCCTCTATTCCCTCAACGAAACATAGCCTTTTTCAATCATTATAGTTTTTGTAGAGGTGGAAACACTAACATGAGATTTGAATTATGCAAGCCCCTATACAAAAAAACATTGCGATTAAGAAAATTATACACATGGATGGAATAGATAGTGATGAATAGTTTTAAACTTTGAACAATGAAAAACCATAGGAACATTTTTTCTTGAAATTTGGAGGAAAACAAACCAGATGGTTCCTAACCCCATTTTTTACACCACCTCATAAAAAAACCACCTTCAGGACATGGGTGACCAACACTTGTGTCCAACATAATTAACATTAGATTTCAACACAAATTTCTTTTTTCTATCTCATTTCTAGATCTATTACTCTCCTGTGCATTTTTGTTTAGTACTTTTTGTATTTTTTCAATCTTGTTCAATTTAGCTTTCCTTAACCTAATTGTCACACAAACACACAATTAATCCTAGTCACATATAATCAACAAGAGTGTGAGTATAGGATAATATGGCTACTTTTCCTTGTGGACAAAAAGCCAAACTCACTCACATCTCTCATGTTGTAGCGAAAAAGTATTTACCCAGGTTAATGCACATGCTAGCCTAGGGCTTCTTTTCCTATACAACATGAAAGCACTAGAAGATAACCTATTCACCTCTTGTGGGTTATGGAGTTAGTATATTTTGTAAGATTGTATAAAACCTAGTTTCACTATTTTTTTGTATATTGTGGAGACGATATGTTTCATATGTTAAAAGCTCCTAGACAACTTGGTTAACCTAGAGGTTTTGTAATTTTTCTTGTTTCAAATTTTTTTAGTGTTTAAATATGTGTTTAAGTTCTATTATTCAGATGACATGTTTGATGTGAATATTTGGATATTTTAAGTGAATTTAAAATTCATATAGATGGGTTTGTAATTTTTATATGTTAACTAAAATTTATAGTATGTAGATATGTGATTAGATTTTATTTAATGTGCTCTAGATGAAGACAAATACAAGTTTGCATGGTTGCTTACATGGGTCTTTAATACTATGGTCACTCTATTTGTACATTGTCTTAGAAAATCAAGTCCCATGGTGACTTGGTGCTTGAGTATTGGAATCTATGTGTGATGCAGTGATCTTGTGCCTAGCTCTCCAATTCACCCTTACTCACCCCAACTCCTCAACTCACCCTTCTACTCAAGCTCCTCCAAGGTAACTTGTTAGGGTACACTCCTTAGACCTCCAAGGCCTAAAATATATTGTCTTGCCTCTTAGGTATAGCCTCTTTAGGTTTCTTGTTGGTTTTGACCCAGATCTCTGATTTTGAGATGGTCTCCTACTAGTTTCCCAAAACTCCAGCTAGGCTCTAGCTAGGCTCCAGCTAGGCTCCAGCTAGGCTCTAAAGACCTCCGCCAAGGATCTTCACTCTAACCATGTTTAAAGTTTGTGGTTATGTTTTTCAGGTATTTTCAAGGTCACTTTATTCATTATAAAGGTCTGCACCTTCCTCCCAAGCCCTAGGCTTTCAACTTGCTTCTACCGGCTGCTATTAGGCCTAAATGACTAGCCCTTCTGGGACTGTTTTTTGGTCTTTTCCCCCAAAATTTCCTAACAAACCCCAGATAGTTTTACATATTTAGTTACCCATTTGTAATTTAAACAATATCACAAATTTTCCCATCTAGGTTTGTCGTACAACTAGGGTAACTCAAAACAAGCTATTTTTAAGGGGTTTAGGGCTTCCAGGCAGTTTTGGAAGATGTGCTCCAAACTCTTCACCAGTCAAAATCTACAACCAGAAAAATCTTGGATACTTTTGGTACACCCATAGAAATTTCCAAAACACTATGGGTTGTTAAGGTATCAGTTCTCCATGGCTCTGAAAATGAGCAATCTCTGCTGCCCCCACACACTAGCTACAAGCTTGTGTGTTGTTCATCTCACCCATTATCCTCCTTGTGGCTTGAAAAAACAAAAAATGCCTATTCTAAAACTATTTAAAGAGCCTACCCAAGCCATCCAATGGATTTCAACTTGTACCATTCATGGATGCTTAGGTAAAATGCATTATTTACAATCAAGACCCCAAATTTCAAGGGTTTGTGAGCAACTATTACAAAAATAGTGATAACTTTTGATTCAAAGAACTTCAGACCTTCATATTATACTTGTTGGAAAGGTAAAACAAATTTATAAATTCCTATGCTACTATGAGAACCTTACTATACCATACAGGTCATACCAAATCAGAAATTTAAAGCAAAAACAATCCAAATGTGAGAAAAAAGCATAGGAAACCCTTGGCAAATGAATTGAATGCAAACCAAAAGTTGATTAAACTCATATTGGATATGTTTAGAAGGTTTTATACACAATTTAAAGTTGTTTCCAACCAACTTCCAATGCCATTTCTTTCATGGACAACTTTTGCCTAAAAATGCAAAAGTTGTCATGACAATTTTGACAACTTTGACCTATGAGTGCAAAAACACACTCCAAGGATCTCAAGGCCTTAAAAATAACTCAAATGGAATCCTAAAATGGATTTAAATCATTTACAAACATTCTAGCAAGTTTCTAGGCATCCACCTGGTACAAACCAAAAATTGACATTTTGACAATATTTTAGGATAATGACAATTTTGGATCCTGAGCACAACAAAAGTGTGGACAACCAAACTATGGCTTCAAAAAGAATCATAGGATTTATTCCACCTTATTACAACATAAAATAACTTTAAATCACACAAAAATTCTAAAATGCAAGAAAAGACAACTTTGAGCTAAGTGCTCGGCACCATACTCCCCTGGGGCAAGGAACTCAAGTCCCTTGAGTTATCAGGTCTGCTAGTTGCACTCCATGATGAATTATGTCAGCTTATGACATCCACATAGCCTCTGAATCAGGTAGACCTTCCCACTTCACAAGATAATGTTTGTAGATGCCCTTTCTTGTCTTCTTGATCACCTTGGTATCCAATATGCTTTCCAACTGAACCGGTTGACAAACTGGTAAATCCTTCACCCAATCCTCTTCAGATTGCAATGTGGTATCCATCTGAGAGGTCTAAGATTCTCCTTTATAGGGATACAAGTCACAAACATTGAAAATAGGAGATATGGCCAAAGAAGGAGGTAGTTCAACCTCATAGGTATTTTGGCCAAACTTATGCACAATCTTGAGTGGCCCAATATTCTTCATCATCAACTTGGTTGGCTTTCCTTTTGGAAGTCTTTCCTTTCTAAGATAAGCCAAAACTAAGTCTCCAACCTTAAATTGCAAGTTCCTCCTTTATTGATCAGCTTGTTCCTTATATTTTCCTGATTTTTGTTGCAAGGACTATCGTACTTTGTCATGAATTTCCTTAATACCTTCAACAAAACTCTCTCCTTGAGCACTCTTGTGGGTCATTGTACTAATATCACTAAGTTATAAGACACCTCTAGGATGCATTCCATAACTAATTTCAAAAGGACTTCTACCTGTGCTCCAGTTGACTGAATCATTGTATGCATACTCTGCTTGGCTGATCACCAAGTCCCAAGTCTGACCATGCTGCTTAGTGAGACACCTTAGGAGATTACCCAAGGACCTATTGACCACCTCAGTCTGACCATCTGATTGTGGATGGTAGGGAGATGAAAATGAGAGTCTAGTACCCAACTTCTTCCATAAGGTTCTCCAGAAGTGACTCAAAAACTTAACATCCCTATCACTCACAATGCTAACTAGAAGTCCATGGATTCTTACTATTTCTTTGAAGAAAAGACCTGCAATATAGGTGGCATCATTGGTACTCTTACAAGGGATGAAGTGAGCCATTTTTCTGAACCTATCTACCACCACATAAACACTATCAAATCCTCTTGGTGTTCTTGGTAAACCCAACGCAAAGTCCATGCTCAAACATTCCCAAGGCCTTTGGGGTATGACTAAGGGCTGATATAAACCTGCATTACTTGGTGATCCTTTTGCTCTCTAACATATGGCACATTTTTCAACAAATCTCCTTACTTCTGATTGCAACTTGGGCCAATAGTAGAACCGACTAACCTGTTCCATTGTTTTATCATTGCCAAAATGACCTCCTAGACCCCCTTGATGTTTCTCTTGAATGATGTTTTGTCTCATAGAGCATTGGGGTATACAAAGGAGATGTCCTTTAAACAAAAAACCTTCCTGTATCATATACTCTGATTAGGAAACATGAGAAGTGTTAGAAAAATCAGAACATGTAGCATATATATCAACAAAATCTTTGTCTTCTTTGTAGAGGTCTCTCAACTCCTCCAACCCCAAACTATGCAATTTAATCTCTTGTATGGTCATGACTCTCCTATTGAGTGCATCAACAACTTTATTTGAGGTTCCCTTCTTATGCTTGATAGTGAAGGTGTAATATTGTAGGTATTCTACCCACTTGAGGTGCTTCTGATTCAACTTCTCTTGTCCATTGAGAAAACTAAGGGCATGGTTGTCAGTATAGACCACAAACTCATTGGGCAGAAAGTAATGACACCACTTCTTCAAGGCTTGCACCATGACATACAACTCCAAGTCATACACAGAGTACTTTTGTTTTGCTTCATTCAACTTTTCAGAGAAAAAGGCCATGGGAAGACCCTCTTGACTCAAAATAGCCCCTATTGCTCTTTGACTAGCATCAAACTCAACTGTAAATAACTGATTGAAATTAGGTAACCTAAGGGTAGGTAACTCAGCTATCTTCTTTTTCAACAACTCAAATCCCTTTTGGGCCTCCTCTGTCCACCTAAACTGACACTTGACTCCCCCTTTGATAGTATTGAGCACAGGAGCACACACATGACTAAAGTTTCTTACAAACTTCCTATAAAAGGATGCTAACCCATGAAAGCTCCTAACATCACTGATATTCTTAGGTGTAGGCCAACTAAGGATTTCCTCAACCTTACTAGGATCCATTTTTAGACAACCTTGTGAAATGACAAAACCAAGATATACAAGTTCAGTCTTGAGAAACTCACACTTTTCAAGGTTGATTTTGAGTTGTGCCTTTTTTAGCTTCTTCAAGACCATCTCCACATCCTTGAGATGTTCTTCTTTGGACCTGCTAAATATTAGAATATAATCAAGATATACAATCACAAATTTACCTATGAACTCAGCCAAGACTTCATTCATGAGCCTTTGAAAGGTGCTAGGTGCATTGGTAAGGCCAAATGGCATGACCAACCACTCATAGAGGCTGTCATTGGTCATAAAGGCTATCTTCCATTCATCCCCTAGTCTGATTCTTATCTGATGATAACCTTATTTTAAATCCACCTTTGTGAAGTAGCTTGCACCCCCAAGATTGTCCAACAAGTCTTCTATCCTTGGCATAGGGAACCGATACCTTATAGTGATCTTATTGATTGCTCTGGAATTTGTACACATTCTCCATTTTCCCCCTTTCTTGGGTGCTAAGACAGCAGGTACAACACATGGACTCAAACTCTTTTTGATGAATCCTTTGTCCAAGAGCTCTTGCACTTGTTTGGCAATTTCTTCATTTTGACTAGGTGTCATTTTGTAGGCAGCCTTGTTAGGCAAACTTGCCCCTGGAATTAGATCTATTTGGTGATTTACATCCCTCATTGGTGGAAAAGAATCAGGTAGATCTTCTCCTATTACTTCTACATATTGTTGGAGTAGACCCTTCACCTCTTGTGGCACTTCTTCCATTGGATCTGTCTTACCTTCTTCACTAGGTTTGAGCACACTAGCATATCCTTGATCTCCTTCTTGTTTCATCACCTTAAGAAACTCTTTCCCACTCATCATCATCACACTTGATCCCACTTTTTTTTCCTCTTTTGGATCAGGTAATGGATCCATTTGATACCTCTTACCATTCTTGATAATGATATAGCTATTCTTTTCTCCATCACACTGAGCCTTTACATCAAATTGCCATGGACGTCCCAACAACAAATGGCAAGCATCTATAGGAAATATATCACATAAAATCTTGTCCTTATACTCACCAATCTCATAGTCTACCCATGCTTTCTCATCAACTAAGACATGTTGGCCTCGGTTGAGCCATGACACCTTGTAGGGAGTGAGATGTGGCAGCCTCTTTAACTTGAGTTTATCCACCATTTCAGTTGAAACTATATTCTCAGTTGAACCTGAGTCTACAATAACTTTGAAAATATTGCCTTGAGACTTACAAGTTGTTCTAAACAAACTCTTCCTTTGTGGTGGCTCTTGAGCTTGAGGAATCTTCAACAAAGACCTTCTTAGCATTAAAATTTCACCATATGTCACTGGGCTTGCCTTGTTGAGAGGGGAAGACACACTTTGATTGTCTTCTTCCTACACTAATTGTGTTCTTCTCTCACCCATGCATGAGTGTGAAGAGCTGGTTGCTTTCTCTGGACACCTTCCCATTGTGTGGCCAACTTGATTACAATTGTAACATCTACCAGTGAAAATTGAATTTCCTCTTCCTGAGCTTCCAAATATGCCCCTAGAACTGTTTCTTCCTCTGAAGGATCCTCTAAATGGCCCCCTTGAAGAGTCTCCACCACCTTCTTGCCTGGAGTTTTATTCATTCCTTGATGTTTGCTGTCCTCTACTAAAAGTGCCCCTTCCTCTAAAGGATCTGCCACCTCTAAACTTTTGATTTTGTTCACTCCTCTTGATTTTGTCTTCTGCCCTTAATGTTAATTGAAAACACTTATGAACGGTATCAGGAGTAAGGATACTGATTTCATCTTGTATATTTTGTCTCAATCCATTCATGTATCTAGCCAATTTCTCCACCTGATTCTCATGCTTCTTAGCTTTGAGGCTTAGCTTATGGAATTCTTCCGTGTAAGCATTGACATCTAGCTCCCTTTGTTTCAGATTTTGCAGTCTCTTATGAATTTGAACCTCATAATCTCCTGGAAGGAATTGTGCCTTAAGTCTGATCTTCATACGCTCCCATGAAGTTATCTTCTTTTTGCCTTCTTGTATCCTTTCTTCTTGCATCATATTCCACCAAACCAATGCTAATCCTCTCATTCTTGATTTGGCCACATTAACTCTTTTTTCTTCTACTACCTCTTTGTAATGAAAGTGATTATTGAGAGCTTCTATCCAATCTAGCAACTCTTCTCCATTGAGGTTTCCTCCATATGTGGGTAATCCATCCAGATTGTCCTTAGAAATGGATTTGACTGCATCTAGGAATAACTTTTGGTCTTGAGGCATAAATACTGCTGTTGGTTCCTCTCCATCTTCTACTTCTTCATCAGTCTCATCACCCCATTCTGTCTTAAGATTTCCCTTCTCCTTCTTTGCCTCTCTCGTTCCTCTGCTTCCTTCTGTATCCTTCAATCCTTCTATCATCTCTACCACCATCTATCAGATGGCTTCAGGAGACATTGCATTTGGAGGCATTGAACTTTCTTTTGATTCTTCACAATTAGACATACACCAAATCTTTCAAAGAATGGCTCTGATACCACTTTGATGCAGTGATCTTGTGCCTAGCTCTCCAATTCACCCTTACTCACCCCAACTCCTCAACTCACCCTTCTACTCAAGCTCCTCCAAGGTAACTTGTTAGGGTACACTCCTTAGACCTCCAAGGCCTAAAATATATTGGATTGCCTCCTAGGTATAGCCTCTTGAGGTTTCTTGTTGGTTTTGACCCAAATCTCTGATTTTGAGATGGTCTCCTACTAGTTTCCCAAAACTCCAGCTAGGCTCCAAAGACCTCAGCCAAGGATATTTACTCTAACCATGTTTAAAGTTTGTGTTTATGTTTTGCAGGTATTTTCAAGGTCACTTTATTCATTATAAAGGTCTGCACCTTCCTCCCAAGCCCTAGGCTTTCAACTTGCTTCTACCGGCTGCTATTAGGCCTAAATGACTAGCCCTTCTGGGACTATTTTTTGGTCTTTTAACCCAAAATTTCCTAACAAACCCAATATATTTTTACATATTTAGATACCCATTTGGAAGTTAAACAATATCACAAATGTTCCCATCTGGGTTTGTCGTACAACTAGGGTAACTCAAAACGAGCTATTTTTAAGGGGTTTAGGGCTTCCAGGCAGTTTTGGAAGATGTGCTCCAAAATCTTCACCAGTCAAAATATAAAACCAGAAAAATATTGGATACTTTTGGTAAACCCATAGACCTTTCCAAAACACTATGGGTTGTTAAGGCATCAGTTCTCCATGGCTCTGTAAATGAGCAATCTCTGTTGCCCCCACACACTAGCTACAAGCTTGTGTGTTGTTCATCTCACCCATTATCCTCCTTGTGGCCTGCAACAACAAAAAAAGCCTATTCTAAAACTATTTAAAGAGCATACCCAATCCATCCAATGGATTTCAACTTGTTCCATTCATGGATGCTCAGGTAAAATGCATTTTTTACAATCAAAACCCCAAATTTCAAGGGTTTGTGAGCAACTATTACAAAAACAGTGATAACTTCTGATTCAAAGCACTTCAGACTTTCATATTATACTTGTTGGAAAGGTAAGACAAATTTATAACTTCCTATGCTACTATGAGAACCATACCAGACTGTACAGGTCATACCAAATCATAAATTCAAAGCGAAAATAGTCCAAATGTGAGAAAAAAGCATAGGAAACCCTTGGCAAATGAATTGAATGCAAACCAAAAGTTGATTAACCTCGTATTGGAGATGTTTAGAAGGTTTTATACAAAATTTAAAGTTGTTTCCAACCAACTTCCAATGCCATTTCCTTCATGGACAACTTTTGCCTAAAAATGCAAAAGTTGTCATGACAATTTTGACAACTTTGACCTATGAGTGCAAAAACACACTCCAAGGATCTCAAGGCCTTAAAAATAACTCAAATGGAATCCTAAAATGGATTTAAACCATTTCCAAACATTCTAGAAAGTTTCCAAGCAACTACTTGGTACAAACCAAAAATTGACATTTTGACAATATTTCAGGATAATGACAATTTTGGATCCTGAGCACAACAACCAAACTATGGCTTCAAAAAGCATCATAGGATTTCTTCCACCTTATTACAACATAAAATAACTTGAAATCACACAAAAATTCTAAAATGCAAGAAAAGACAAATTTGAGCTAGGTGCTCTGCACCAATGTGTGACCCCTAGTTGCCTTTATTATGCATAATATAAATGAGATGTTGAATCTATTTTTTATGTGGATTTCATGATGTAAATTTTGTTAAGTTGGAGTTTTTTGTCATATTGTTCTATTAGTATGTATATTGCAATGAGACAAAGATATGATTATTTTGAGTAATTGATATAGTTTTATATTAGACCTATAATAGTTGGTTATATTAACTTTAAGTGGATTTTTTATAGTGATGTTGGTCATAATGCCATGCATAGCTTGATATCACTTTTAGTGGGAGATTTGTAAAATTATAGAGTGTGTTCTATCTTCTTGTGATAAGATCTTGGTATTTCTTTTAAATTTGTTGGTAATGCAATGTATATTTTAACTATGTCCCACTTTCTAGCCAAAGTGGAACATTGAAATCAATATTTTTAACTAAATCTTCACTTTTTGGCACCTATAGTAGCTAAACCATTAAGAATTCAAAGATGATACAAACTGGTGATTTGTGTTTGTGTGTAGTTCTATATACATTTAAAAAAATTAGAAATATATTGTAATTTTTTACCCAACTTTTAATAACTTGTTCTAGTAAACACCATTTTAAAAGCAATGTTTGTCATTAGACAACTTTTTTTATTGAAGAGATAAAATTATGATTTTTAAAACACAAATTTGTAATACCGATATCTAGTGCATGGATATTTTTTCATAATTTTTTGTTTCATAATTTTTTTTAAAATTAGTTTTCGTAGTTAGAGGAATTTTAATTTGGACATAGGTGCATATTGTAACACATAACTTGTTTTATATGTATCAAAATTTAGTTTTATTTTATTTTTCAATTTTTTTGCTATTCTACTATTTTTCCACATTTTTAGAACAAAGAACTTGATGTTTGATGAAAACCTATGTTCAATAAAATATATAAATAAAATTATAATATATTAAAAATTATACTTATTAGAAAGCTCATTTAGAGGGCTACAATATTGCAAATTATCTTGTCAAGTTAATTATATTTCAAGGTTCAACCTAAGGTTTGAAGTTGAATTTTCTGAGGAAAAATTATGGAAGAGATTGAAAGTTCCTAGCCAATTTTTTTTGAATGAAGGTATCTTCAAGTGAACATATTACCTTGGTTTGAAGGCACCTTCGTTTGAAGGTCCCTTGGGGAGGCCAATAATATAAAATTTCTTAATTACCTTCAATTGAAAGTGTACCTTTGTTCGAAGGTGCTTGTAAAAAATAATTTTCCACTTTCACAAAATTAGTGACCCAAGTTTTGTATCAAGTATTGTGGGATGACCCATGGATGATCTTATAGAATATTTTTTGGTGTCACTAGGAGCTCCTATTATGCAATGTTTCATTGACATTGTTGATACTATTGACAAATAATGGTTATCTTAAGGTTCTTTGGCGCCATGAAATAATCTTAGAATATTTATTAAGGTGTTGTTTATGATATTCCTTTGGAGAGGATGTAGTTCTCTTTGGTTTTCAGTATCAACCATTTTCTTAGAGCTTCATATATTTCAAGGTTGTATCTGAAGTTAGCATAAAATGATTGGTGGATTCTCATGGAGACTAGAGAGAATTGGGTGAGGCTAGATATCTCCTCTAAGAGATATGTGTTCAAGTGTTACTACTATGAGGATTTCACTAGAAATACCAAGGATCCAACACCTGGTTATGCATGTCAATCCATTATGGACATAAAAATATCTCCCTTTTTTGTAAGCTTTTATTGCTAGGTGTTATATGCATTTTGGACAATCTTGTATCCCACTCTTGGTCTACTCAACAAGTGAATGATCAAAGAGGTATTGTACACTTTAATATCAAATGCATTCTTTAATTTTTATCTCGTCTTATCATATGGTTTAGTCTCGAGTATCAAAGATTTAAGGAATTTTTAAGAAGAAGATGCATGATTTTACGTATTTTTGTTATTCTCTTTATTTTATCTTGAGATATAGATCTAGTTTTAAGACTTATTTGGAGAGGTGTAGGAAATGGTATGTGGCTTTGGGAATATTATTTTTTATTGTGGGAATGATTGATCTGTTTGACCTACCTTCAGTATGAGAGGTTTAGATCTATTGTTACAATGCTTTTTATTTGAATTTGAATGTTAGATGTTGATATCCTTTAAATTTGGGAATGGTGAATTTATTACTCTACACATCTTGGTAAATGTTAATATGGTACAAGGATATGGTTTGATTTACATGTTATGTCTTTGGTCTTGTTATTGGATATTTGTATTCACATTGGGATTTGAGATTTGTGTGGAGCCATGGTGATTACTATGTTTGTGTAATGTGTTTTCCATTTTTCTTTGGTGACAACATGGAGGTCCCTTGATCTCTTTATTTTGTTGAGTGTGCAAAACTTGAGAGAGCTATGTAGACTAGTGGTCAAAGATGTATTACAACATATTTATTTATAATTTTTATATATCATTGTATGTTTCCTTAACATTATGCAATAGAGGAGTTAGCCACATCCTCTATATGAAGTACTATAGGTAGACTTGATATGCCTTGATATATTTTTTATATTTGACATTACTTGTGCCGTGGGAGTTTCTAGATCTATATGTTAAGTTATCTTATTTATCTTGGTTTGCGAGATATTGATGTGATGATAAGTTTACATATTTCATTATTCAGAATCTAGAAGTTATGCAAATTTGTGGGTTGACCGCCTATTTGGTTTTGTATATATATATATATATATATATATACATGTATGTATGTATACATGTATATGTATACATATACATACATACATACATATACATATATATGTATACATAGACATGTATACATATACATAGACATGTACATGTACATGTATATACATATATATACATATACATGTACATGTACATGTATATATATATATACATATACATGTACATGTATATGTATATGTCTCAAATATGGACACACTTGAGCCTAAGACACTAAGAATCTATTTCCCAATGAGTAGGCATCGAAATAAGACACACTTGAGCCTTCTCACTCTTCAAAATAAACTCAAAACATTAATTAATAATTTTGGAATAAACTATTTTCTATGCATTCTTGATCTCATAATATAACTAAGGACACATATTAAGGAAATATTGAATGAAATAATTTTATGTGGATCATTATAACACACATTAATCAACTATATATAAAGGTTATTATTGTTTTTTCTGATTTGACCTATAGTAATAATGTGTGGTTAAATATGTAGTTGGGTTTGGTTGTTGGAATTTTAGTTAAAAAAATTATTTGATGCAAATTCCTATTGTGGTACACCTCTAAGAATACCCTCCCAAGTTTAATTTGAGCCCAAAGGGTAGGAAAGAAAAATCACTTGTACAAAGTTTACATTCAACCCTTCATGATTTGTGGATGAGCAAGTTTTACGTTCATGATGATAACCCTCTCTTAAAAAGTGAAATCATATTATAGCAAGTGGAGAAGTGGTTTTGGGACCCAATGAGGAGAATAAAGATTCTATCAAGTGTGTATCCCTTAATAAAATTCATTATAACCAACCTTGAGATCCATGTTCTTAAAATTTGTCTCAAAATTAGTTCTTTCCTTTAGATTTGACAATCACGAGCTCTGATTAATTTATCATAACATGCCCAAGCATCATCAAATTTATTCAATTTATGATAAAATCTATAGTCGAAAAGCTTATAGATTAAGTTAAAGGTATTCTTTAATGATTTTTCCTTTCTTGTGGCCTTTTTATCTTGAATTTTCTTTAATTCCTCTTTCAAACATTTTATCTGAAGTATAATAATGTATAAATATCTTATTGAGACATTTATCTAAAGAAGTAGGATGTATTACAAATTGAACCATAATAAGAGTAGGGTAATGCTATACAATATTTAACTTTATTGGAATCCTGTAGCAACTCAATATGATTTTCCTACAATTTATCAAAATGTAATTTATATATTTTTGTAGCAGCTTCAATAAATACAGTGCTCACAACTAGAGAAGTAACATGTGGTGTAACTATGTCCCCTAGCCTTCTCACGATTAAGTTTCTACTCATCTCATTTATCTCATTCACTAGTACATTTGGGCCTAATTTACGACGAACAATTGTCGGTAGTCTGACGACACCACATTGGACTTCCGACCAATTTAACCATTGAAAACTCATCGTCGGTCTTCCAGACAATGCCATTTGCGTCGAAATTCTGACAACGTTTTGATTAAGTAAAAACAGGTTTTCGAAAGGAACCTGAACCTTTTACAAATCATGAGAGAAATAGAACTTGAAAGAACCGTGCCTGATCACTCCAACATCAAAAACTGATCCCAACTGAACAAAAAGGGATCTCAACACACTTAACATTAAGAACCACAAAAAGACAGCAAAAGGAAAGCAAAAAGACAACACAAAGACTAAGATAGAGACTGAGACCGAGACAAAGACAACTAGATATTTTTCATGATATCTTTAACGTGGACCACCATCTACTTCATGTTGTTCACAGAGGTCTTTAACTCATCCAACTCTTGACCCTTGATATCACCCTTATTCCTGGTGTTGGCTCTAGTCCTCTTCTCGTGATCTTTTTTGTCCAGCTGATCCTTGTCGCCCTCTTTATCTTTGATGTTATCAAATATGTTAATCAAAATGTTCATGTTGTCCACCAAGGCTTTGAGAATCTAGAAGTTCTATTAAGCTATCTTCTTTACTGTGAGTTCCATCCTGTCAACTCTGCTGCCCAGATTGTTCATAGCAATTTCCATCCCTTTCACCTCTTTATTTCCTTCCATCTCCTTAACCTTTTTTTCAATTTCAATAATTTTACTCACCATGTTTTCAATGGCTTCAACATTATTAATTGCCATCACCAATTCTTTGACATTTTCAAACATAGGTTTGTCGCTTATCGTGGCTCTTTTGACAACATTCATATCCTTCTTCAGGCTGCCTATGTCTTTCACCATTATGCTGATGATATCACAGAAACCCTTAATACTCTCATTTTCTCCAACACAATCACTAGATTTTCCCCTTTTGTCCTCTTGATCCTCTTTCTGTTGACCTTGAGTATTCAAATCCTCATTGCTGCCCACAACCGAGATATCATCCCCCTCCTTACCCTGCCCATTATCATTTTTAACCTCCTCTGCCTCCTCATCAAAATCAATCAAAATTTGATTAATATCTTTGTTACCTCCCCTGCTGATGTTCTTCTTCCTCTGGGTTTGCTTTCTGGTGCCTTTACCTTTCTTGCTTTTGATGAATTTACCTTCGAAGGACTTGGCCTCAGACTCTAAAATATCTGAATCCACCACTATCCTCCTCCTCTTTCCCTTGTTCCTCCCCTTTTTACTTATCTCCTCTGACTCACCTTCAGTTTCTGAGTCAAAGTTAAAACCACTAACCTCACTCTTCGTTTCCTCATCCCTTGCATTTTTTAACTTTAATAGGTTTTTCAATGCATTTCCCTTTCAGCAATTTATACACAAGAGCCATCAGACCCTGATGAAGAGCATGGTCGCCCTTGGGGTCTTTCTAAACCTCTTTGATTATATGGTCCATGGAACATGCAAGACAGTATGGCAAGCTTACCTTTTCCCCATGACGAAAATGGTTGAGCAACACAAAATGGTGCCCATAAGCTCTCGTAAATCTGCCATCCAATGTTATATAGATAATTATAGCAAACAAAACAAACCTCCATGGCCTGCATATACATTTTGGGGAGTGATAGGAGTTGTCGACCTTCACCATTTTCTTCTTCTCACAATCTGTGACAAGAAATTTGTCCGCTGCCTTATCAGAGATGCTGCAATCTCTATAGAATTTCATGCCCTCTGTCATCATCCTCGTGGCTTCATCAATAATCTCCTCATCCAAATTCATCATCTGGGTCCCCACCAAAACTTTCTCATTCTTCCAGTTCTTGATAAAGTTCTTAGTGACCGTTGGATCTTTCCCACTAAGCCTCTCCATAAACACACCTAAATCCCCCTCATGAAGAATATCCCAAACCTCTCTGTTCTTCCTCCATTCCAAGCAAGAGGTAGGCTCGAATCTTTTTTTGTTCCCTCCCATTTTTCCTCCACAATCACTGAATTTCCTACTCTCGGCTCTGGTTCTTTTTCTCTGGTTTCTATTGTTGCCCTGAAAAACAACCCTGAATCCATGCCAAGCAATTATGAAAAGACACTTAAATAAATGTTCATCACTGCCATTGTAAGCCTTCATCGAAATAAGTGGAAGAAGCATTTAAAAATTATGGTTGATGATGCCACGTTGCCTCATCTGGATATGGTCTAGATCGAGCAAGGATTTTGCTTCACATGCAAGTTCGCTCTCACCATTAATAGTAATGATTTCCTCAGTTCTGCAGGCCAAGTTGGTGGCCCAGTCAACAAATGAATTAGCTTCCCTGTACACGTGTGTGAAAACACACATTTCAAATGTGTCACTAAATTTTGACAACGCTATGAACTCTTCTGACGGCGGCTATATTTTCTCCCCCGGCCAAAAATTTTGACAGATTATGGTCGGAATTTTGACGGATGTTATGTTTGCTCCTCGATGACTGTCCAACAAGGAAGTGATGTCGGATATACAACATCCTTGTCGGATGTTTCTTTAGTTGTCGTCAAAATTTTGACAGTATCAGATGCTGTGGGTCAGACGACTTTGTCGTCGGTGCATGAAAGCATTGAATGAGTTCTCCTTTTAAAAATTGCATAAAACATTTCTTATTTATTTGATTCTATGTTATTTGCAAAAAAGGTTATCAATGATGTTTCCTTTCTCCAAGAATTTTCTAGGATCTTTTCGTCAGATAATATGTAACATCCAATGACTAAATATTTTCTTTACAAAAGCTTATTTTATTTAATTATCATCTAAGCGTGAATTATAATTTATATCTGTGCAGAAGCAGAAGACTCATGTGCAAGTAAATTTCGTAAAAGAAAGCAAGCAGGCATTATCTTGAATGACATGGAAACAAGCTCATCAACTGCCTAGAAGAGAGCAATTGGAGAAAAGCAAAGGAAAGTGTTAAAGGGTGATAAATAAATAGAGAGTATGCAATACAAACAAACAATGTCTAGAGTGTGTGATGTGACGTCTCTAATTTATGTCCAGAGGGACTAACTAGTTTTGGAGTTCCTGGGAAACCTATTGGGCCAGGTTTGGAGGAAATAAATGTGTTCATGCAAAGACAACCTTTTTTCTATTATGAGAATGATGCTTTTGCACCGAAGGATATTTGGTTAGAAATATCCAAAAAGTTCTATAGTGTGGAACCAGAGTTGGTAGACTCGAAGTACTTTTCAGCTTCCAGAAGACCAAGAGGTTATGTACACAATCTCCCAATAGAAGGGCGATTTCAAGCATTACCTCTCCCCCCCATGACTATTCAAGAAGCACTTCCTTAGACAAAGGACTATTGGCCTCCATGGGATCAAAGAAAAAAATTGAAGCATAGACTCTAGACGATGTGGTGGTGTTCTTCGTGAAGAACTCTACACTATAATTGAAAATTCATGAGGGAAACTGCAACATAGTGAACAAAAATATATTCTTGAAAAGTGCGAAGAATGGATCTTGGTTTGGGTGGGGTTAGGTCAGGTGGTTCCTCTAGAGGTTGACGAGATAGAAATCATATTAGGATTTGAAAAAGATCACACTTGTGGAGCTTCGTGTGCGACTGATCGATTGCGCTATTTGGGTAATGCATTCCAAATAGATACAGTTGCATACCATTTATCTGTCTTGATTAAAACCTTTTATCCTGATGACATTAAATTAAAGTTCTTTCTCTATTTTCTGGTGATCTCTGGAGCAGAGGTTGCTTTGCATCGACCTGGGATACATTTAACTTGTGTTGTATCTATGGAAATATGTATCCTAGGTCAATGCAATGCAACCTCTGCTCCACCAATACCAGATAGAAGAGAAAGTACTTTAATTTAATTCCATCAGGATAAAATGCTTTCAAGACATATAAATGGTATGCAACTGTATCTATTTGGAATGCAATATTACCCAAACAACGCAATTGATCAGTCGCACACAAAGTTCCACGACTGTGATCTATTTCAAATCCTAATATTATTTCTATCTTGTCAACCTCTAGAGGAGCCACCTGACTTGGCCCCACCCAAACCAAGTTCCATTCTTCACACTTTTCAAGATTGTATTTCTATTCACTATCTTGTAGTTTCCCTTGTGAATTTTCAATTATAGTGCATAGTTCTTCACGAAGGACACCACCACATCATCTATAGTCTATGCAATTCAATTTTTTTCTTTGATCCCATGGAGGCCAATAGTCCTTTGTCTGAGGAAGTGCTTCCTGAGTAGTCATGGGGGGGAGAGGTAATTCTTGAAATCACCCTTCTATTGCGAGATTGTGTACATAACCTCTTGGTCTTTTGAAAGCCGAAAAGTACTTCGAATCCACGAACTCTGGTTCCACACTATAGAAATTTTCGGATATTATCTTCCAAATATCCTTCGGTGCAAAAGCATCATTCTCATAATAGAAAAAATGTGGCCCTTGCATGAACACATTGATTTCCTCCAAGCGTGGCCCAATAGGTTTCCCAGGAATTCCAAAACCAGTTAGTCCCTCCGGACATAAATTAGAGACATCACATCACACAATCCAGACATTGTTTGTTTGTATTGCATACTCTATTTATTTATCACCCTTTAACACTTTCCTCTTCTTTTCTCCAATTGCTCTCTTCTAGGCAGTTGATGAGCTTGTTTCCATGTCATTCAAGCTAATGTCTGCTTGCTTTCTTTTACGAAATTTACGTGCACATGAGTCTTCAACTTGTATCTTCTGCTTCCACATAGATCTAAATTTTAATTCACACTTAGATGATAATTAAATAAAATAAGCATTTGTAAAGAAAATATTTAGTCATTGGATGTTACATATTATCTGATGGAAAGATCCTAGATCCAATTCTTGGGGAAAGGAAACATCATTGATAAGCTTTTTTTCAAATAACACTAAATCAAATAAATTAAAAATGTTTCATGTACTTTTTAAAAGTAGAAATCATGCAATGCTTTCATGCACCGACAACAAAGCCGTCTGACCCACAACATTATCCATAATAGAACAAATCACTATAACAGGCCATTATAAAGAATCTATACAAAAATATGAAAGAACATTAAATTACCATTACAAACCCATAAACCATTAAATAGTGAAAATAGATATAAATTTGTAAGTGTCTCCCTACAAACACCACAACCATAACCAAAACAAAAAAAATTCTTACCCGCAAAAACTAAGTAGCTGGTGAGTTGCAAGTCTACAACATCTCTCAGATGATCGAACCGTTTCTTAATTTTTTTCTTCTGATTAGTCAATGGATTTAGTTGCATGTACAAGTTTTCTTTTTAAAGCCTTTCATTTCCTTCTGCATCATTCTTCATGTCTATAGTATTGGATAGTTGTACAATTTGTGATGCTATAATATCTATGTGACCCTTAATATCCTTAGTATATTTAGGCCATTTCCTTTAAAACATGTATGCCGCCACTACATCCTTTACACTTTTCTAAAAAAAAATTATGCTTTCTTGTAGTTGGACATGTGTTGTTGCACATCTAATCACCCAAACTTCTAGTCTTTTCTCTTCCAACTTCTTCTCTACATCCTTCAAAACTTTGGCTTCCAATTTGAAAGCATGTTCCTTAAATCCATTAAGCATCAATTGTATTTTCTCTACACTTGACAAAGACCCATCCAAAAATACTTCTAGAAGTCCTTCATGAAGGACTTTCACTACATCATTAATAAGTTATGATCCCTATATTTGAGACTTAATAAAATTCTTGTGAGTAGAATGGTGAAGTTTATCACCCAAACAAATCATATGCAAGGGAGACAATCACTTAAGGTCCATATGATCTTGAGACATTGATGCCCACTTTAGCATGTCACATCCTAAATTGACAAGACTAGGATGCCTTAGGTTCCTGGTATTCATGATTGGGACCCAAAATATGACCCCTCATTTCTTGCCTCATGTGTGAGAAAAAATTCAAACACTTTATGTATGATTAGGTATAAAAGGAAGCCTACCTTGTCATTTGAAGGGGTCTACCTAAATTCAAGTGATCTCTTAATTATAAAATCAATTCAATTCCAAGTGAACAAGCAATCAAGCATTCATCAAGCATTGAAGGAGAATTAAAGTTAAAGCACAACAATCATGATTAACAGTCTGCATGACATCCTAAAACCTTGTGTGAGGATTCAAGAAAGATTCATCAAGGTATCATGTTCAATTTTAAGCATTTTTAGATTAGATCTATCCTTTCCCTCAAAAGGAAAACCTTATACTTCAAGGTTAATTCACAACCCAAGGTTTGACCTAAGAAAGCTCCCATCAACAAACCTATTTTCATCATTTTGTGCGTAGGAAATTGATTCAAGAGTTATGCGTGAAGAATTTGGCAAAGTAAATGATGACAATCAAACTCCAATTTTGAAGGCATGAAAAGCAGAAGAGTAGGCCAGTTCACACCTACTAGTCCCAAGAATTTTTGACAACCTTTTGATAGTAGATTTTGTGTACCATCCTAATCCAAAAAGCATTCATTTTGTCTACATCCGACAGGTGGAGGATCTGGCCGATCCGCACCTCCTAGTCCCAACAATTCTACTTGAACACTCTGTCACAGGAGAAGAGATATGACTTCTAGGTCTACTAAGGATATGCTTACTATTAGTCATATGATAAGAGAAAATAGAAGAAACATGAATACTACTAGCTAACAATTTGTGTAATGTTGGGTGATTCATGCTACATCATGGATTTCATTGGCTAGAAAGTTGTGTTATGCTAGGTGATCCATGATAGAGAAGATTAACAAACAAAACCTTTTGGATGCAAGGCAATCCAAAAACTCTACTACAAAATGGTTGTTATATTGACACAAAACAAAAACACCAATGATCACATTAGCATTAATCCATTCTATTCCAAGTAACAAATCTCAAAAAAATAATAACCATGCCCTAGGGGGTGCTATGTAACACAATACTTCTAGTTTAAGGATATAACATAAATGAATTAACATGATAAAAAAGGAGTGCTCATATGCCTCCACTTAAGATGTCAACATACCTCTAGGTTGATATCTTAAGGTAGATAGCGATCAAGGATAAGCACCTTCAACACCAAGAAGATACCCTTAATAAACATACATGCATTCCAAGCTAGGAAGAAAGATCCTTATACATGCCTCATTTCTATAAGAAAGGAAGAGATAGTTGCAAAAGAGATATTTTTCAACAAGTGTAAAGGGATCATTTTAAAGAGGGAGGAAGATATCTTTTCCTAAAGATGTCTACCTCCAAAAATAGAGGAGATATTTAATAAAGATAACATCTTTTAAATTAAGAAATGGGCAGGAGATTAAGAATACAAACCTTCCATATTGCACACTTCAAGGTATATTCAAACCTATTTGACCTAGGAAAGCCCTCATCAACAAACCTATTTTTGTCATTTTGTGTGTAGGAAATTGATTTAGGAGTTACGTGTGAAGAATTTGGCAAACTAAATGATGACAATCAAACTCAAATTTTGATGGCATGAAAAACAGAAGAGTAGGCAAGTTCACACCTCCTAGTCCCAATAATTTTTGACAACCTTTTGATAGTAGATTCTGTGTGCCATCCTAATCCAAAAAACATTCATTTTGTCTACATTTGATAGTCATTGCTAAAATCAGTTTAAAGTGTATTCATTTAGGGACCTTTCTTAAAATATTCTCAACTTACACATCATAAAATGATCTTAAAATATTCATTGTTTATAATGATAAGAATTTGGTTGTTCCATACACCTTCCTTTACTATTTTAAAAATATCATCAACCAAAATATTGTGCAGCAGTAGTATGGAGTGCATTTCATCTATTTTATGCCCAAAGATTTCATCATACCACTTTCTTTTCAAAGGCACCCAAAATTTGATGTGTAGTTACTTCCAAAATCTCTAAAATAACCCTACTTCTTGGTGTTGGAATCAGTTCTAAGATTTTATAACAAGGGTTTCTATATTTTAAATGCCTGTATTAAAATATCCATAACACCTGCAACATTCAATTGTTGTGCTGGTATATAAGAAATATATGCATATCAAACCCTGTTCCTAAAATCTTTATTTTTTGAAATCATGGAAACATTACATAATTTAAATGAAGGCAACCAAAAGAATGCAGAGAGATAAAAAAAACTCTATAGAGCAACTATTTTACATACCTCAAATACAAAATTGTAGGATGGAACAATAAAAAATTAAAGGTAGTCATTATGATGATTTATTTGAAGGTTCGTTTGAAGGTTCATAAGTTAAAGGTAGTCACTAACATATAAAGAGTGAATAAAGGTCATTATGATGATTTATTTGAAGGTAATTATGATGATTTATTTGAAGGTTCATAAGTTAAAGGTAGTCACTAACATATAAAGAGTGAATAAATTGAAGAGCCCGATGAATTGCCAGCGTAGCATGAGGATGTATGATGTTAACAATAGAAAAATGATATTATGATGGTGGAAAAACAACAAAAACTTTTGATCATATTTTTATTGAGCATGAAAGCAACCACCTTGAGCTCATGAATGATAAGCATTGTGTTGTAGAGTATCAAACCTTGTTGAACAAGGGTGTCACATTTTTGAGGCTCGATCAGTGCAAGGAGACATTTTGTGTATATGAAGTGGTTTTAATTAGCCATTTTGTATATAAGTAGAGAGGAGAGGTTGATGTCTTTGTTTATTTTCATACAAAACAATGAAAGAGGTCCTAATCAAGGAACACACACGTCCAAGCAAGGAGAGAATTTGGATTGAGGACAATTCTATGCAAGAAAGGATATCAAGTTATAAAAGATAAAAATCAACAAAGGTAAAGTGGATCCTTAAAAAAGAGGAACAATTGACAACTATTATTCTTGCTCCACAATGTAGAGACAAGAAGAACTAGGCTATTATGTTGCCTCCCAAGTATGATTGCACATGAAATCGTAGTACCATGAATGACAATGAGCCCCTAATAGGTAATTAAGCTACTGATGTCATATAGCAAGATAAAAACATAATAGGTTATAAATGTCATTTAGAAGGGATATGATGAGTGTATAACTCATTGTCACCTATTATTTAAATGTTACTAGAACTACAATAAGTTGTTGAATTTTAATCTCCAAATCATGACATTCATTAGTGGAATAGTTGATGATGCTTGAAAAAAGGATTGTCCTAATTTTGTTTATGGTTTTTTCTTCAATTTTTCAAGGGGAGAGTAATAAAGTTGGATTTAAGAAACTCATACAAAATTATCTCTTGTTGTGATTAAAAGTTGTTGGAAAAGTCATAGATATATTAGAAAATGGGGGAGGGGATGTCAACAAAGGAGGAGGATAGAAACCTAAATCTTCTTCAAAAAAATGTAATGTATATTTCTCATGAACCTCCACACTTCATTGCACACTTCCTAAATCATGTCCATTGCATCCATGTGTATAATTAAATGTGGTATTTAAAAAATGTCTAGAGGAGTGTGTTCATTCATATTTTCAAAGTTTAAAGATCCTCAACCATCATCAAGACATGTGTTGGAAGAAGAGGTTGGAGTAGATTTAGAAGAAGCTTGAATAATTGACACATACAACTCCCTTGAGACTTCATATTTAGATTGAGGGACCTTATATCAAATTAAGGAAGGCATGAGAGTGATATATGTATTAGTGTAATTATTATACTTTTTGAATATTTATCCTTAGTATAATATTGGAAATAGTATCTTATACTAATTAGGGAGTCGTAATTAGGATATTATTTTTTCATTTTTAGTTGTTGATCTCATTATTTAAGACAAATTATTTTCATCATTTCTTTTCTTTATGTGGAATATATATCTAATGTAATTATTTATATTTTTAATAGGAAAATAAATTTATTGTAGTAATCATGTGGTTTTTTAATTTCATCTCTTGTCTAAGAGAAAGTATTGAAGATCATAACTCTAACATGACTTTATTTTGGATGAGAAATGTTGGTGTTTGCATCGCCAGACTTGGGCATAGCTTAATCAGGTTCTTTAGTTCTCTTCTTTCATTGTAATTTTGAGATATATGCTTTAGTTAGTGACTGTCTAATGTCTTCAAAAAATCAGTAGCATATCTCTTGGTAATCGGCCTATGTAAAGATCCTATGATTGCATTGAAACTAGTTTATACTAAGATTTGAATGGGCTTGTAGCTGTAATATGTTTTCAGAGGCTGCATGACATGTTTGATGAAATGTCAATAATCTAGTGAAGTCTGATTTTGATACATTATTGTGACAATCCATGTAATTTTACATTAGCTGCCTATAACATGTATTTATGATTGTCAATGAGGCATTTGTTTGATTTAGATATGAAATAAGAGGAATTTGAGGTTGCATCATCATACACCCATTTTTTGAGGACTCTTGCAGATTTGACAACGAATATTTCTTGTTTTTTAGTCATCATTGGACAAGGGATATTACACAATCATACTGAATAGATTTCAAACCCCATAATTCATATAGAGAACAACAAATTTGGACTCAAGAGCTTCTAGAGTAATTTTTGAGGTTAAATGAATCTATGAACAATTGTTTAAACATGAATAATGTTTATTTACACTATGAATATTATTTGATGTTGTGATTAATGTCTTAGGCACAGACAATGTTTTTGGTTTGAATAATGTTTTCAAGTATGAATAGGTTTTTTTGGTAATGAAGAGATTTTCTAGGGGCTATGAATAATGGTTTAAGCCTTGTGTAGTTTTTTCAGGCTTTTTTTGCTTGCCTAAAGGAATAGTTTCATGAAAATAGACATCAGTTGGGAATACGATATTCAAATTTTAAAAAATAAATAGCCATTGGAATGTTGATTCTATGATATAAAACATCTTTAAAATATGTACCCTGGCAATTGCAGCTACAACATATAACAAAATTCCTCTATTATTTATCCTATGATAGATGTTCATACCTTGTTCAAAAACTTCCAATTTCTGTGAGGGAGTTTGTCAAACAGTCAACGTGCCATTTCAAAGCTCCCATTTTTGCACAGGCTAGGGGATGTTGATAGAACTTTACACCTACGCCCAGGCCAACAGAGAATCAGAAACATCACTATCTGCAGGTGCAAAATAGATGGGTGACCGATACTAATGAATGAATTAAAGAAGGGGAATGAAGCCTATTGGTCTTTAGTCGAACACAATGATCGCTGGGATTGCACAAAATAGACCTTTTAAAATGCTTTAGAAACTTTCAATACTGTGAAAACATGAGCAAGGAATTCAAACTACTAAAATTCCTCACAAAAATGGCGTCTCATGGAATGCACGATATGCAAAAAGTAGATTTGTTGAAAATATTTTTGAAACCTTAAGGCAAATGCACATGGTAGGTGTAGAACCGAAATCCACAACCATTGCCAGTACCCTCTTCATACACTTTTGAGATTAGAACCTTGGAATAGGGTTTAGGAATCAATCGAAACATTAAGGGAGATTTTCAGATGTTGTAGTTGTGAATGCCCTGGTAGATATGTCTGCAAAATGGGGGAGCATAAAACAAAACATATGAACTATTTTTTGAAAAAAAAAAAATTCCCCAAAAAGGATGTCGATTCATACGATGTATGATTCATACTCGGGAGCATGCCCTATTCCATGAACCGACATTGCTCCCATTTTTGCACAGGCTGGAGGATGTTGATGGAGCTTTACACCTTCCCTATTCCATGAGTTGACATTGCTCCCATTTTCGCAAACCCTATTCCATGAGCCAAGAATGCTTGGAGATGGCATTAATCGGTCAAAACGGTTCATGGTTCACACTTACTCTGGGCGGGAGTACGCTGCTAGGGCGGCAACGTGAGAATGGGAAGAGGCCGCGAAAATGATTTGAAATGTCTTGGTCTTTTTTTTTAAAGTAATTCCCGTTGTCGTCAAAATTTCGACGAACGCGGACACTTTTTGTAAAAAATAACAAATGTCATTGCCAATTCCTTCTCTGTCGAAAACATATATTGAATTATCGTCGGAATTCCGACGAATGCGGGCAATTTCTCAAAAAAAAATCAAATTTGTTCACAATATACCTTCTCCGTTGGAATTTTAGGCCAAATGTATTAGTGATTTATGTATTGATTTACTTCAAAGCCTTTATATTCTAGAGCTATACGACATATAAATACTATCTTGTACCTTATATTGAATCTAGACTTAAAGTAAAGATCCTTAGCTTTCCCTTCACTTCCCAGAACATTGCCATCAACTTTCTACCACTTGATGGTATCCAAGGCTATGGAAAAGGCTATGTCCCAACTTGGCAACAAAAAAAATCTACTTTCCTTGAATAATTTTCTTCTTTCCTATAGTATTATCTTAGATAGGTCAAAACTAATCTTCTTATAGAGGCTTTGGATAACTCCTTTGACACTACATTGTTCTTCTTAATGCTTCTTATCTCTTGGTATAATTATGTCTACATTGGTCTTTCCTTTAATTAAAACCATTTTGAATTCATTTTAGACTTGATAAAGTCATCATCTATAAGAAGATTTGTGTAGGCTATCATTCTAGCATCTTGGACAACTCTTTCTCCTTCTTCTAAATTCAATAGCTTCCTTTCAAGAGGGATGCCACTAATACTGAACCTCTGGGGTTGCAATACTTTGTAATATCTCTTTATAGTCATATTTATTTTTCTGACTACCATCATTAATGTCATAATTAACTATTGGTTCGAGATTATGCTAAGGTTCAACTTCTATGGGCCCTTAGTCCTTTGTAGTTAATAAAGTGCCCATTTTTGGAGAATGGATAGATGTTTTTTAGGCCACCATGACTCTCTCCTCAGGAATAAAATCATGGGTAATTTTTTAGGGTAAAACTCATGGAGTTACCATATTTTTTAAAACTTTAATCTCATTATGATGATAAGGTCTTTAATATTATCAAATGTAGCTTAGTAACCAGCATCAAGGGATAATCTCCTTTTTTTATTAGTGTGAATATGGGCCCATCATTTCTCCTTTTAATATTTTTCCTCATTAATAATTTTTTTTCTTAAGTCCTGTATCTCATGAAACTGTTTTTTATACCCTTATCTTGTTGGATGTTATTGAGAGTTTGTTGGAATGATGTGTTGTCATTGATGTCTACATATTCTTTTGTGTATTCTAGTGTTGCAGTCAGATTAAATGAGTTGGTTTGGTCAATGTGTTGCAGGTGAGTTGATGCAGTTTAATGGGTTTAGAGATACTTATCTCTAGTTGATTCAGCATAATTTTCAATGGTCCATGTGATATTCTGATTAAGTTATGAGATGTGGTATTGAGGATGTTATTCAGTTGTTCATATTATTCAGTATTTTGCTTTGTGCTCTAAATTGCTTCGGGATTGCTATATCTTTAGTTGTGGATATATGAGATGTGTTCTGGATGTTGATGCATATCCTTAGTTCGATTGTTTCATGATTTGGATGTCCACAAGAGAATCTCTCATGTTGACAACCAATTTTGATGTTGTTCTTGAGCTCCGGTGGTGAGATTGTGATGATTCTAGTAATCTAAGTTGTTGCAGTTCTTGTGATACAATTCACGTTGCTTATTAATGTTTCTAGATCGTGTTCCACATGTATTGGTGGTTTACATTGATTATTGTGCATGTTATTGAATATTTTTCCTTGTTTGATGATGTTCTTCGTGTTATGTGACATTCTCAGTGATTGTAGCATGTTGCAGATGATCAAGGCATAGTTTGTGGAGATGTTTAATATTTGTGGTATTGATTTGGGTCCAAACTATGTCTTAGCTGACATTGTTTTGTTCCACATGTGGTGTTGTAGCGTGTGATGATATCATTTTGTAATTTGTATTGAGGGTTTGGCTGATCTAGAAATATAGGTTGATTCCTTGTATACATACATGTAATAATCATGTAAGATGTATGTCTGCAAGTGTCTACATTGTATATGTGAGTGTAAGATCAAAGTTGGATGTGCAAACAAGTAATTTGATCTTTCGAAAGTGTGATAGGAGTAAATTTGTGAACTTTGAAAAGTATGATGGTGGTTTACTAAGATTTGGTGATAATAAAGCTTGTGTAATTCATGGTAGAGGTTCTATTTCTCTTGATGGTAAGCACAATATTAATGATGTGTTGTATGTTGAAGGATTAAAACATAGCCTTTTGAGTGTTGGTCAGATGGTTGACAAGGGATATAACTTGCAATTCAAGAATGGTAAATGTGAGATCTTGACTAGCTCTGGAACTAAGATTTCATCAGGAACATAGACCAAAGGTAATATCTTTCAATTGAGTGCTGGTGGTAAAAGTATTGGCAATTTTGAAGAATTGATTATGTGTTGCATTGATGATTGTCATTGATTTCAACACTAGTTCTTTTGTTGTCTACCGACTTCCGGTAGAGTGGTTGGTCTTTGATGTTGATCTGGAGATTTGTCTCTGGTTTTGGTTTGGTTGTTGGAATTGGTTTGGATTGGTTATTCATGTGTTCTTGATGTGTATCACATTTAGTTGGTTCAAGATTTGATGATCCAGATGCTATCATATGTTCTAGTAAGCCTTTTTGTTACCGGTAAGGGTTTTACCGACAACTCTTTGTTGAAGATCTTTTGATGAATCTGATAAGTGGTGTTGGTGCAACTTCTTGAAGGTTATTAGGATGTTGATGGTTATCATGTTTGAGTTCTATTTGTTTATGGTGTTTCATTTGGCTTATGGCGACCTATTTTGGGTTTGGTGGTTATTCTGTTAGGCTATGGACCGGTTTATGTAATGTGTTGGTTGATGCTCCTGATGCGTCACCAGTTGGATTTATTGTTTGGTTTATGTTGTTTCGGTCTTAGGCCAACTTGGTTTATCATTGGTTTGCAGGATTATGTAACAAATCTATTGTATTATCTTTTAGGTGGCTGACCTAATTATTTAGGTCCCGAGTTGGTATAAATATAATGTAAGGTCTCTTTATAGATCATATATGTGGTAGGAAAAGGTTATGGGATTATCTGTGTGAATAAATTTGTAATCATATGCAAAGGTTTTGGTCGATCATAGGTGATCGAATATGGTTTGTAAAAGAGGTTTAAGACCTCCGGTATTGAGCTTAACCAAAATTGTACTCAAGCATAGCAGATGCTATTCTTCCAGTTCATTCATCTTTTCGGATTGTAGTCTGGATTTATTTTGTAGTTAGTGAGGCTCCATTTGTGATGATAAGTATGCTCTAGGTTGTTGGCCTTTCTGCATGTGCAGGCCCCTCTTATTGTAATCACATACTTGTTGGAGAAGTATTATATGACTGTGGGTAGGCTT
Source organism: Cryptomeria japonica (assembly GCF_030272615.1). Taxonomy (NCBI): domain Eukaryota; kingdom Viridiplantae; phylum Streptophyta; class Pinopsida; order Cupressales; family Cupressaceae; genus Cryptomeria; species Cryptomeria japonica. Next base: position 720,104,037 of record NC_081407.1, read on the forward strand.
CCCACTTTAGTTTTCCCCTTTACCGGGTTTTCCACATTGTACAAAGCATGGTTTTATGTGTTATGTATGGTTGGTAATTGTTCTATGATTTATGTTTATGCTTAATTGTTATATCTGCTATTTCGGTATTTGGTTTATGCATTCCGGTAAAAGGTTTTGCATGCTTAAATTTTTATAATATGTTGACAATTGATTCACCCAACCCCCCCCCTCTCAGTTGTCCACTAGTTATCCTAACAATTGGTATCAGAGCTTGGTACTCTCTGCATAAGCTTAACCACTTGAGGAAGATCCTATGACAACTAATATTTCAACTACATCTATTTTCTAGAGAGAAACCCCTAAGGTTGATTCAACAAATTACAGGGTATGGAAGATTCAAATGGAAACTCATTGAGATGTATTGGGAAAGAGATTTGGAAGGTCATGGAGAAAGGCTACACTCCTCATAATTCGACATCTGGAAATCCTCCTTCAACAGCCTTGGATAAGGACATGGAGAATGATTGTAGAGCTAGAGAAGCACTCTTAAGTGCACTTTCTAATCATCAATTTATGGGATTAACTGACCAATCATCTGCAAGCTTATATTGGATAAGTTGGAGGCTCTAAATGAAGGTGACCCTTCTATTAAAATTTCTAAACTTGATGGTTATTGGGTAAGGTATGAGAATCTGAAGATGGAAGAAGATGAAAGGATTATTGCTTTTATGGAAAGAATTAATGAAATTGTTATGGGAATTCAGTGTTGTGGTGGATCTCTAAGAGAAGATGAGATTGTTTCTAGAGTATTGAGAGCTTTTCCACCAACTTACAAGATGAAGGCTACTACAATTAATGAGCTGAGAACAATAGCTAACACTTTTGTTAATAGTGATACTTTGGTTGGAAAATTATCTGCTTTTGAGCTTGAAGAATTTGGTCCTCGAGGAGCTACAAAGACTAAGTCTTCTTTTCACACATCTGCATCATCAACCGACAAGAGTGATTGGAAATTGTTATATGCGAAGGAACTAAAGGAAATGAAGAAAGAAGATGAAGAGTTTGAGCAACTTGAAGCCCTATTTTCTAGAAAAGTACCTAAAGGTCCGACGGGAAGTAAGTATGAAGGAAAATCACCTTTTAAATATTTTGCATGTAATAAGATAGGTCATTTTGCATCTAGATTTCCTGAAAGGAATTGAAGATTTGAAGAGAAAGCTAGAAGATATTTTAGGCCTAACCATGATTATCAGAACAAGCATAAGTACAAGAGAAACAAAGACAAATCATGTTACTATGCGGATGAGGAAGGTGTGACTGATTCTGATGATGAACCAACACAAGATTCAGCTAGTGGATCCTGCAGTGGAAAGGAATGGGTATTTTTGGCTATCAAGGAAGATGCTCTGACACCTGTTGTTCAAAATGAGGAAAAGGCCCTTGCTGCTAAAATTGAAGACATGGATGAATGGGTGATAGATAGTGGATGTTCACATCATATGACTGGAGATAAAAGGAGGTTTTTATGTTTGCAAGAATTGGATGGTGGACTGGTTAGATTTGGAGATGACAAAGCATGTATGATTAGAGGAAGAGGAACTATATCATTGGATGGTAAGCATAACATTGATAATGTTTATTATGTTGAAGGTTTAAGGCATAATCTTTTGAGTGTAGGACAGTTGGTGGATAAAGGATTTCAATTATAGTTCAAGGATGGAAAATGCAAAATCATTAACAGATCTAGATTGGAGATTGCAACCGGTACACAAACTAAAGGTAACATCTTTCATTTGAACTCTAGTGAGAAGACATGTTTTATTGCATAATAGGTTGTGTCATGTGAATTTTGATTGCATTGTAAAGATCAATTCAACTAAGGTTGTTAGAGATATACCTAAGATTGTGAAGCCCTATAATCTGTTATGTAAGGAATGTCAAATGGGAAAGCAAGTCAGAACTTATTTTAAGAGTATACAAGACAAATCTAATGATGTTCTTGATCTTATTCATATTGATTTGTGTGATCCTACCAGAATAAAAAGTTTTCAGGGTGATAGATATTTCATGCTAATCATTGATGACTATTCTAGAATGATGTGGGTTACTTTTCTAAGGGATAAATATGAAGCTTTTGAAAAGTTTAAGATCTTTAAAGATAAAGTTGAGACAAAGACAGGGTTGAAACTTATATGCTTAAGGTCAGATCAGGGTGGTGAATTCACATCCTGTAAATTTAACAGTTATTATGAGAAGCATGGGATAAGGAGACAGTTGTCTGCTCTTCAGACACCTCGGCATAATGGTGTTATGGAAAGAAAGAACATAACTATCTTGGATGCGGCCAAAACTATGATGATGGAAGCTAATTTTCCTTATATCTATTGGATAGAAACTGTGAGAATGATGATGTACATATTTAATAGAGTTCATATCAAAGGAGACACCGGTAAGACACCTTATGAGTTATGGTTTGGTCATACACCTACAATTAAGTATTTCAGAATCTTTGGTAGTAGATGCTATATCAAAAGAGATGATTCCATTGTAAATTTTGATCCTAGATGTGATGAAGGGATATTTATTAGTTATTATAATGAAGGAAAAGCATATAGATGTTATAACAAAAGATTGCAGAGAATTGTGGAAAGTGCTAATGTCAAGGTGGATGAGTTGTACAAAGGTCAAATAAGAACTTATGAGAGAGAACCGAAAGTGGAGATGATCATAACTGAACCAATAGCACCTGTACCGGAACAAAATGTTGAACCAGTTCATGGCAGTATCAGAAAATTCAACAATAACTAAAGATCAGAGTAGAGGAATAGAAAGTTATAAGACTCCTAGGTATGTAAGTATAAATCATTCTGAAGATCAGATCATTGGAGACAAGAACAAAGGAGTAATGACAAGAAGAAGGTTGGAAATTGATGAGGTATGTTTAATTTTTCAAGTTGAGGACATCAATTATTGAAGCTTGTAAAGATGAATGTTGGATGAGAGCTATGGAAGGGAATTAGATTAGATTGAGAAGAACAACACATGGACTTTAGTTCCCCGACCTAAAAATAAGAATGTTATTGGAACTAAATGGGTTTTTAGGAATAAATTGAATGAGGATAGACATGTTGTGATGAATAAGGCTAGATTGGTATGTAAAGGATATTCTCAGAAGGAAGGAATTGATTATGATGAGACTTTTGCTCCGGTAGCTAGGATTGAAGCTGTGAGATTATTTCTTGCTTATGCTGCCCATAAGAAATACAAGGTTTATCAGATGGATGTTAAGTGTGCATTTTTAAATGGAGATCTTGAAGAGGAAGTTTACACTAAGCAACTTCATGGATTTGTACTTTCAGATGATAAAAACATGGTTTGGAGGTTAAGGAAAGCTTTATACGGATTGAAACAAGCCCCTAGAGCTTGGTATGCTAGATTGGACAAATATCTTTTGAAGCTTGGTTTCACTAAAGATAATGTTAATGATAAATTGTATTATAAGATTACTGATGATGACATTTTGATTGTTGAAGTCTTTGTTGATGATATCATATTTGGAGGTGAGGATAAGTTATATATGGAACTCTCTGAAAATATGAAGAATGAATTTGAGATGTTTATGCTTGGGGAGATGAAATTTTTCTTAGGTTTGCAGATTACTTAGAATGATAAAGGTATTTTCATCTGTCAAACTAAGTATGCTAGAGAGTTGTTGAGGAAATTTGGTATCGAAAATTCCAAAATAGTTGGTACCCCTATGGTTACAAGTGAGAAATTGACAAAGAATGATGCATCAGCTCCGATAAATCCTACAAGGTATAAATCTACGATTGGAGGTTTGTTATAGCCGACTCAGACTAGACCCGATATAATGAATGCAGTTTGTATTGTATCAAGATATCAGAGTGATCCTAAAGAGAATCATGAGAGTGTGGTGAGAAATATTTTCAGGTATTTGCAAAAAACAACTGAGTATGGTTTGTGGTATCCTAAAAATGATGACTTTACACTATGTGCATATACAGATGCTGACTGGGCTGGAGATGTTGATGACCGGAAGAGCACATCCGATGGAGTTTTCTTTCTTGGAAAGAAACTTGTTTCATGGATCAGCAAGAAACAATCATGTACTTCTTTATCTACTATTGAAGCTGAGTATGTTGCTACTTCTACTAACTATACACAAGTTCTATGGATGAAGAAAATGTTGAAGGATATAAGGGTGGATTGTAATGAACTGATAGTTATTCACTGTGATAACTCTGCTACTATTGACATATCAAAGAATCCAATATTTCATTCTATGACGAAGCACATATCTATCAAGTATAATTTTTTGAAGGAGAAGGTGGAAGCAAATGAAGTCAGGCTAGTTTATGTGAACACTAAAGAGAAGATTGCATATCTTCACTAAACATTTTCCTAAGGAATTATTTGATTACTTTAGTGATAGATTGGGAGTTTCTACCCCTTTGGTAGAGACTTGAGTGATGCTGATTGGCATCAATCCAACATGCATTATTGGTGCTATCATTATTTGGATTGATGTGCTGGTGCTACTACTCAGGGGGAGTAGTCAACTGTGTGGTTCAAAGGTTTTATGAATTTTCTTTGATGTTTATGTCACATTTATGGCATTGATGTCAAAGGGGGAGAGATATATATGTGAAAAATAGAGCTTAATATGAATATCAATCACAGGGGGAGTTTGGTTTGTTGGTTCATAACTTCATTGTCATATCATTTTGGGGAGATTGTTGGATGTCTTCCCTTGAGGGAGACTTGTTTGGCACTTCTTGGCACTTGGATGTTTTTCACATCTAATTGTAGCGTCCTAAAATTGTGACACTTGAAATTTCGACCGCATTTGGGTCTTCACGATGGCGACACAACACGCAACCTGAATGGAGACCCCGAAACCTAATTATGACACTAAAAACTGCATTTTCTTGCACCTTGGCCTGAAACTCCTTTGCACCCTGCTGTCCCGGGAGGTGGGACCAGGGCGCCCAGCGCCCTGGTCCCTGGGTCCTATTTTGGGCCCGGTCTCTTTTGGACTTCGGGTCTTTATGTTTGCAAATTGGAAAATTATCTTTCCTGGTCGGCCTAAGGTCGGAAAAATCGGTCTATTAGCCCTAATTGACAAGTATATAAACTACATTTTCCTCTCCCATTTGGGGTAAGAAGGTCATATGTGTACAAGCATGGAAACTATACTCAAGCATTCAAGCATTCAAGCATTCCTTCAAGCAATTGATCATTTCAAGTCTCCATTCAAGGCTAAGTGTTGCATTCAAGACAAGGATTCAACCATTGAAGAGGAGATCACTTACAACATACTACTACAACATACAACATACAACATCTATACCTTCGCACATAAGGATACAAACATCCTTACAACAAGGTATTAGTACTTGTTTTACATTACAGACATTTACATTCACAGCATTGCTCATTTCTTGGTTAATTCCAAAACCGGGGTTTGACCTAAAGGCAAACCCCTAATCCCTAACCCCCCAATCGTCTTCACTTTTTTGTGTGTAGGTTGCAGGTACGTGGCTGAAATTGAAGATCTGGAATCCTTGTGCAGAGACGAACAGATCCCCCTTCGTTTCGCGGATTTTTCGGAGGACCGTGGCGCTGGGCGCCATCGTCCCGACAACTTTTGCTCAAATTTGCAGGACAGCGCCGTATCGACATTTTACTGCTAATTCCAGGTCCGCAGCTTCATACTGTATTCCTATCTCAGTTTATAAGCGAATATTTCTCACTTTCTATGCATTCCTAGCTTAATTCTTCTATGCACATTCTTTACAAAAGAGGGTAGCCTTGCTGTCATAACCCTTGAAACTCATTTAGCATCCAATCTTGCATTGCGTGGGATTGGATCTTGTGGGTTTCAACCCCTCTTTTGAATGTAAAGTCTCTCCCCTAAGTGAAAACCATCAACCCTAGTGAATCTCCCTTCTCTCTCCTTGGAGTTGGAAGAGGGGAGAGCAACTAGGGTTCGATCACGATTTTCTGCTTTACATTTTGGTGAACCCGACGTGAACATCCTTTCTGATTATTCATGGTTAGATCTGAAAATTGGATTCCTTGATTACATTTCCATGTTTGATCTTTTGCAAATTTTAGAGGTTGATTGCATAAAAACCCTAAATTTTCTTTTTAGTAATTGAACTTGTGAAATGTCTAAATGTTAATGCTTGTTTCAGATCTGCCCTTCTATTACAAATTATCAATTCATATCTATGCTTTAATTTTGAAAATTAAGTGGTTAAGTGTCAAAACCCTAATTTTTAAAACCCTCTTGGTTCAACCTTTGTCTGACAATTTCACTGATCAAAACATCTCCAAATCAGCTGTAACTTTGGATTCCGCAATAAAATCACAATATCTTTCATCCCTGAAAATTTGGAAAAAAGTTGCGAGGACCGTGTGCACTCCGAGCGCCATCGTCCCCGACATTTTTTCCGAAATTTCGAGAGCTAGATTTTACTGTATTTTCCTGCTAAAATCTAGAATTTTGGCTGATTTTATCAATTATAACACTTTCAAAATTAAAGTCAAAGTTGGTCTAGGGATTACTTGGATTAACGCTTCTAATCATTCAAAAATCATTGAAATTAAAATTTTGTGTCAAAATTGTGTTCTTACTATCCTAAATCTGAAAAGTGTGTTTGCATTCATTAAAAATTTCAGTGCTTTATTTAAATTCTTGCAATTTGTGACTTTTGAAATTAAGTGCTTAATTACAACAACTTCAATTTCCGCTTTCAAAATTGAATTTTGCGTGAAATTGAATCAATTTTTAGATTTCAAAATTTGCATTGCTCTTGACATTCCCTCTAAAATCATAAAATTCAAAATTTCAGTTTCCCTCTCTTTTTCAAAATTCAAATTTTTGCATTTTTCGACAATCTTGGTAGGGTTCAATTTTGAGATTGCAACTTTAATTTGGCCTATATACAGATCGTAAAATCACTCAATTTTTTCAGATTAGCTCTAAAATCATCATAACTTTCATCCCTGCAAATTTCGAAAAAAAGTTGTCGGGACCGTGTGCACTCCGAAGCGCCACGGTCCCTGACATTTTTTCTGAAATTTCGGGAGATTGTCCTGATTGTATTTAACAGCTTAAATCCAGAAGATTGGCTGATTTTACTGAAAATTGCTACCTCTAAAATCAAAATTTTCTCTCCCTCTCTAGTGCATGAGTTTTACAACAATAAGCCCTACTTACACTATTCCCGTTAGACTAAGCCGTAGAATTAAGTCTTTCCGAGGTTTAATTACCGAGGAGATGGAACCTAATTTGAATAGCCTTTTTAACGAGGACATGGGTAATTCCTCTAATCCTCCTAATGATGAAGAAGCTCTCCATGAGGTTTCTGAAGAAAAACTTTCGAAATTGGATAACCAATTTGACGATTTTCAACAATGGATGTCTCAAGAATACCCTGATAGTCAAGCTCTTCCTTTAATTGAGGGTCTAAAATGTATGCTTCAAAGTGATAAGAATGGAATTGATATTTTGCGTGGTATTGCACACATTGTGGATTCGAATGTGATGCCTATGAAGAGTTGTGCTGAAAATTTGGGTTATACACAACCTCCTACTCAAGTCAATCATTCTATTCCTTTGATGACTTCTATTGCTAGCATACCTACCTTTACATCAAACATAATGGCTACTTCTACACAAGACATTACTCCTATGATCACCAGTCAGGGGGGCAATCCTTCCTCTTCAATTAACCCTCTTCCTTCATTCAATCCGATTTCTTCATTCACTCCTTCAATGAGTGTCCCTATTATATCTCCACAAATGAACATGACGCAAGGGGGTAATTCATTCAATCATTCCATTCCTCCTTGTAGTGTTCCTCCTGTCCAATCATCCCCTATGACTAATTATCATAGGGTCTCGCCACCTTACTCTTTACCTTCTTTCAATAACATAACACCTCCATCACAATCTAACACGTCTAATATGAACTCTTCGACTGAAGCGACCATTAACAATCTTGCACAAACTGTCTCTTCTTTACAGCAACAAATTGCTTCTATGAATCAATCTAAGTTTAGTGTGCCCACATTTGATGTTGCGAGCCCACTTTCTCTTGACATTGTTCGAGCTATTCCCCCTAAACATGTTGAAATTCCACATTTGGAGCTTTATAATGGTAAGGGTGATCCTCTAACACATGTTAAGACTTTTCAAACAATATGTACTGATTTTGCTTATGACCAAAGGTTGCTGGCAAAACTGTTCACTAGAACATTAAGAGACAAAGCCCTACAATGGTATTGCTCATTGCCTTCCTATTCTATTACTTCTTTCGAACAACTTGCAAATGCTTTCATTCAACAATTTCAAAACAATATAAGTCCTAAAGTTACTTTGATTGATTTAATGCATTGTAAACAAGGTGTTAAAGAAAAAGTGACTGATTTTATTGGTAGATATAATCATTTGTATGGTCAAATTTCTTTTCCAGTGCCTGACAATGATATTCAAAGAATCTTTATTTCTAATTTACAAAAAGATATTCGAGACAAACTTTTGTTTTCTGAGTTTACTTCTTTCCAACAGTTGTGTGCAACTCTTCACAATTATCAACTGACTGTGAGTCAAATGGAACAATCACATCCTATGGCTCCGAGTGATAAGGGTGATAGCAGTCAACAACCATTTGGGAAGTTTAAACCGAACAGAGATTCCATCAAATTCAATGAAAACATCATCAACAACAATGTGAATGCAGCATCAGGTGTGCCTCCTATTTCTAAATTTTTCAAGAAAGAAAGAAAGTATACTCCTTTGAATGAATCGTTGCATAGTATTATGAATAAGTTATTGGAACAAAATGTGCTTACTCTTCCTCCTATAAGACAAATTGATCCTGCAAAGATTACTTCACCTTATTTTGATAACAAAGCTTTTTGTCAATTTCATCGTCAGCCTGGGCATGATACTGAAAAATGTTTTTCTTTAAAGGGTAAAATTCAAGATTTGATTGATAATAATACTATTTCTGTTTCTGGAGTGAATGATAAAGGCAATACATCTGTAGCTCCTCCTAATCAAAATCTTTAGATTTTCACTGATCCATTACCTTCTCATACCTCTAATGCGATTGAGACTAATGATTCCTCTTTTTCATCTGATGGTCTTGTGTCTATGACTCCGAATGTGATTAACTTTGTAGAGCAGCAAGAAAACCCTAAAGAACCTTCCATCACATTTGATTCCAGTGAAACCATTAGGGCACCTGATGGTCCTTTATACATAGTTGCAAAAGTCAAGAATACACCTTGCCGTGGAGTGCTTATTGATCCTTCGTGCATGGTTAATGTTATTACTGAAGAATTTCTTTTTACTTTGCAATTGAATCAAGTGATATATGACAAAACAGATGTGATTGTGAAACTATTTGATGCATTTTCTTCTGCTGCAATTGGTTCTATTACATTGCCTATTGAGGTCCATAACAAATCCCTTGATGTGAACTTTGCTATTATTCCATCTTCCGAACAATTTCGTGTGAAGCTTGGCTATCCTTGGCTATCTTCCATGAAAGCTATTGCTTCTCCTATTCATAAGTGTTTGAAATTTCCCCATAATGGTGAAGTTGTTACTGTCAATCATAGTCTCTTTAAACCAGCTGAAAGAACTTCTAGCGTTCCTATTGATTACTTTTGGCCTAATCAATTCCAATCTCTTCCTCCGCGAAGTGATCATCTTTTTAAATCTTATCAAAAGTGGAAAACAGATATGATCCTATCTCTAAGTGAACCTAGAACACCCAAACTTGACATTCCTATCATTCTTGAGAAGGAAGTTCTTCCTTTGAAAGATAAAACTAATGTCTTTCCTCAAGAAGATTCCCAACCCATCCCTATGGATGTGACTATGTCTATACCTAATAAACTTCCTAAAAGTAGACCTATACCTCCTCGTCATGATGTACTTGGTCTTCTTCCTAAACCAAATATTCCTCCTTTGTATGGAGCAGCTCCTCCTCCTTCTTTTTATAGAGAGAAGAGACCTTCTTCTTCTCCTATTATCTAGCCTAAGAGACCACAACCTAAACACCCAAGTGATAAGGATGAGAACATTCCTCTTCCTCAATCTTCTTCACTTCCTACTAAGACTAGAAGAAATCGTTCTGCACGTGAACGCCGACGAAAGCGTCGTCTTAGAGCTCAGGCAGCTGCTTCTCAAACTTCGCAATCCCCAAAAACACCTTCAACAAGCATTATTCCATTTTCTCCAAAATCTCCAAAACATAAGATGCATGATGGTCTTGATCCTGTGCGAATTAAAGACCCTATTTTTATAAATCTTGATGATGATATAGATGAAAATGTTATTCATGATGAAAATGTTACTCCTCTTGCTTCTGATAGTGAATATGAACTTGTTGATATTGATAACCATTTATCTAATGAATTTTCTAAAGCACTTATCCTAGCTCCTAGACAAGAACAACGTGGCTTGGAACATGAACATAGCCCTTGTTTGGATCTTGTGATAGCTCCATCTGCTGTGTTGAATGTTCCTCCTCTAGTGTGTTCCCTGCCTTCCCGAAACATTGATCAGCAAGATCGGGGGGTAGATGACGTGCTAGACTAGTTACATTAGCATAGCAGATTCTCTCCTTCTCTCTTGTGTTACTTCTTCTATACGTTATTCTCATTCCTCTATTTGTTGTCCTTGGTGTTGTCTACTTGAGGACGATGCAAAGCATTGAGATCTCTCGATCTCTCTCATGTTGACTCAAAAGACACATGTGTTCCCTTCTTCTAGGTGACCTTCCTTGATTGGGGAATGAAGAAAAATTATGCATACATACATATGATATATATACTTGAATTATCATACAGCATACTGACCCCGAGGAAAGTGAAGTCACCTTGTGCTTTGTGTTTTGTGTCTATTATCCTTGGGTTTATCTCACACTTGGGGGCTAAATCCTTGCGATAACGTGCTCCTTTCCTTTCTCATTTCTTATATGTATCACTACCTTAAAGCAATCACCCCCGGTGAGGCGTGTGCGATCGCTTTAACGTAGGGGGGCATACATCCCGTTCATATCTTTTCAAGATACTTAAAAATTTCTTGACAAATTTAGCTTTGCCTTGAAAATTTTTGATATCTTTCTTGCATGACTCATAGTGAGGGAACCTTACTACTAACAGTCATGGTTCTCCCTCGTGATCTTCCCTTTTACTTTGTCAATCGAAGTCGTAAGATCCTTAGTCCACTAGGGGCTTGGTGTGTCTTGCCTCCTTGACGTGGTGAAAGTCTTTCAATGTTGTTTCCTTGTACTTTACCGGAAGTATGAGCGTACGCTTATACTCCCGCTAAAGTGGGGGCTAAATGTAGCGTCCTAAAATTGTGACACTTGCAATTTCGACCGCATTTGGGTCTTCACGATGGCGACGCAACACGCAACCTAAATGGAGACCCCGAAACCTGATTATGACACTGAAAACTGCATTTTCTTGCACCCTGGCCTGAACCTCCTTTGCACCCTGTTGTCCCGGGAGGTGGGACCAGAGCGCCCAGCGCCCTCATCCTTCAGGACCAGGGCGCCCAGTGCCCTGGTCCCCCAGGACCATGGCACCTAGCACCCTGGTCCCTGGGTCCTATTTTGGGCCCGGTCTCTTTTGGACTTCGGGTCTTTATGTTTGCAAATTGGAAAATTATCTTTCCTGGTCGGCCTAAGGTCGGGAAAATTGGTCTATCAGCCCTAATTGACAAGTATATAAACTACATTTTCCTCTCCCATTTGGGGTAAGAAGGTCATATGTGTACAAGCGTGGAAACTATACTCAAGCATTCAAGCATTCAAGCATTCCTTCAAGCAATTGATCATTTCAAGTCTCCATTCAAGGCTAAGTGTTGCATTCAAGACAAGGATTCAACCATTGAAGAGGAGATCACTTACAACATACTACTACAACTTACAACATACAACATCTATACCTTCGCACATAAGGATACAAACATCCTTACAACAAGGTATTAGTACTTGTTTTACATTACAGACATTTACATTCACAGCATTGCTCATTTCTTGGTTAATTCCAAAACTAGGGTTTGACCTAAAGGCAAACCCCTAATCCCTAACCCCTCAATTGTCTTTGCTTTTCTATGTGTAGGTTGCAGGTACGCGACTGAAATTGAAGATCTGGAATCCTTCTGCAGAGACGAACAGATCCCCCTTCGTTTCGCGGATTTTTCGGAGGACCGTGGCGCCGGGCGCCATCGTCCTGACAACTTTTGCTCAAATTTGCAGGACAGCGCCGTATCGACATTTTACTGCTAATTCCAGGTCCGCAGCTTCATACTGTATTCCTATCTCAGTTTATAAGCAAATATTTCTCACTTTCTATGCATTCCTAGCTTAATTCTTCTATGCACATTCTTTACAAAAGAGGGTAGCCTTGCTGTCATAACCCTTGAAACTCATTTAGCATCCAATCTTGCATTGCGTGGGATTGGATCTTGTGGGTTTCAACCCCTCTTTTGAATGTAAAGTCTCTCTCCTAAGTGAAAACCATCAACCCTAGTGAATCTCCCTTCTCTCTCCTTGGAGTTGGAAGAGGGGAGAACAACTAGGGTTCGATCGCGATTTTCCGCTTTACACTAATGTTTCAATCAATGATAAAGGGGGAGATTGTTGGAAATTTGGAGCAATTTATTATGTGTTGCATTGATGTCAACACTAGTTGTTTTGCTATCTACCAGCTTCCGGTAGAGTGGTTGGTCTTTGATGTTGATTTGGAGATTTGTCTCTAGTTTTGGTTCAGCTATTGGAATTGGTTTGGATTGGTTATTCATGTGTTCCTGATATGTATCACATTCACCTGGTTTTGAATTTGATGATTTGGATGCTATCATATGTTCTAGTAAGCCTTTTTGTTACCGGTAAGGGTTTTACTAGCAATGCTTTGTTGAAGATCTTTTGATGAATCTGATAAGTGGTGTTGGTGCGGCTTCTAGAAGGTTATTAGGATGTTGATGGTTATCATGTTCGTGTTTCAGTTGTTCATGGTGTTTCATTTGGCTTATGGTGATCTATTTTGGGTTTGGTGGTTATTCTATTAGGTTATGGACCGGTTTATGTAACGTGTTAGTTGATGCTCCTGATGCGTCACCAGTTGGATTTATTGTTTGGTTTATGTTGTTTCGGTCTTAGGCCGACTTGGTTTATCATTGGTTTGTAGGATTATGTAACAGATCTATTGTATTTATCTTTTAGGTTGTTGTTTAGGTCTCGGGTTGGTATAAATATAATGTAAGATCTCTTTGTAGATCATATATGTGGTAGGAAAAGGTTATGGGATTATCTGTGTCCGAATAAAGTTGTAATCATATGCAAAGGTTTTTGTCAATCATAAGTGATCGAATTGGGTTTGTAAAAGAGTTTTAAGACCTCTGGTATTGAGCTTAACCAGAAATGTACTCAAGCATAGGAGATGCTATTCTTGCAGTTCATTCATCTTTTTAGATTTTAGTCTGGATTTATTTTGTAGTTAGTGAGGCTCCTTTTGTGATGAGCAATGCGCTCTAGGCTGTTGGTTGTCCTGCATGTGCAGACCCCTCTTATTGTAAACACATACTTGCTGCAGAAGTATTCTCTGATTGTGGGTAGGCTTCCCACCGTGGTTTTTCCCTTTATCGGGTTTTCCACGTACAAATCATTGTGTTTTGTGTTATGGATGGTTGGTAATTGTTTTGTGATTTATGTTTATGCTTAATTGTTATATTTTCTATTCTGGTATTTGGTTTATGCATTCCAGTAAAAGGTTTTGTGTGCTTAAAGTTTTATAATCTATTGATAACTGATTCACCCCCCCTCTTAGTTGTCCACCGATTATCCTAACAAAAAAGTGTTTGATTGCTCAAATTGATGAAAGTTGGTTATGGCATAAAAGTATGTGTCATGCAAATTTTGATTGCATGGTTAAGATAAGTTCTACTCAAGCAGTGAGAGATATACCAAAGTTAATAAAGCCTTCTAATCCGGTATGTAAGGAATGTCAATTAGGGAAGCATAAAAAAGTTTCTTATAAGAGCAAATAATACAATTCTAATGGATTGTTGGATCTTGTGCATACTGATTTGTGTGGTCCTTCTAGAACAAGAAGCTTGCAGGGTGATAGGCGTTTCATGTTGTTGATTGATGACTATTCAAGGATGATATTGTTGGAATCAAGGATCATTGAGAGGGGGGTGAATCAGTGATCTACCAGTTAATAGATTTTAAAACTTAAGTGTCAACCACCAAAAGCAAATACTTTAGACTGAAATGCAGAAACATGAAGCAAATAACCATATAATCATAACACCAAATTTTTACGTGGAAGCCCAGATGGGAAAAACCACAGTGGGATTTGAACCCACAATATTATTCCACTATGGTTAGTAGCAAAACAATATTAGAAAATGGGAATGTACAGGCATTCAGGCACATTGCCTACAGCTCACTGCTCAATTACAATAAGCTGGATGGCAACAAACCTCAGGGAAGTCTCACTGAATTACAAAGTTATTATAGTGATGAATTACAATGTATGAACTTTGAAATAACGTCTACTATGCTTGGATGAGTTCCGGTTAAGTGCTAAAATATTGATTGGATTACCTTCTTGTTTTGATCTATTCTTCCATGTACTCGGTCTCATTCAGCTACCAGATCAAGAGTGCACATGAGAATTTGCACCAAAATAGATTCTTGATTGCCTCTCGCTTGTATATAATCACACCATTCACCAAAAAGATCACCCATACCAAACTTATATACCGGTAACCACAAAATAGGTCATACATCATGTCGACCTTAAGGTGTAACATGTAGTCACATGTTGGCTTGACCGGATCCAAAAAGATAAATGTGGATCACCAAACCAATAGTAAAATGATGTATCTAAGTCGACCCAATCAAACAGAATAGGATTCAATGCACCACAATCATCGGAAAGCTTCCAAACCCAAGAATGCTTTGTTCTTCTTGAAATACCAGTTAACCATCTATCGGTTAACACCTACTTTCATATAAGAAGAATTACGACCGCCAGATCGGATCTCCAAGAAGAGTTTCCATCAATGACAACCCTAAACTAATAATCATCCATTGAAAATCACCAAAAACCACTGGAGACCACCAGATGAGTGTCAATTGCCAATAATCTCCCCTTTTGGCATTGATGGCAACACTTGTGAAAAATGACTAAGTGTTGAGCATTGTACACTAGTTCAAAAGAATCAAAATATTTTCAAAGGCTCTCCCTTAGACAAATAATTCCACTCTCCAATACTGTACATTTTTTGCCATCTCTCTCTCCCCCTCTGACAACAATGCCAAATATGGGGTGTTGTCCAAAACTAAGAATTTACAAGTACTTGAAAAGGTCAGCATAAACAATCTTCAAAAATCCTAAGTGAGTATCCCACCCACTGTTCAGGTTGTCCAAAACTGTGATGAATGCACTAAATACAGTGGCATGAATTTATAACTCTCTCAGATTAGATGATATAGGTCGGGCCATCTCCTTCACACAATCCACCTTATTACTTAATATAGTGTCCAATCGGGTGGCAATCAGGGTCCAGAGTTCACCTACTTTTCTCAAAATTTTCTCCTTATCTTCTTGAAGGCTTGAGATTTGATCATGTAGGGCTATAATTTGTCCTTCAACACTTCTGGTTAATGTTACATTTGGATCAAAGGACTGAGAAATGCCAACAAGCTTGCCCTGGCAAACACCTATCTACTTATCAATATCTACAGTGAACTTAGGCAAAATTAGGTAGGATTTGTACAATTTTCCTGTTTCTAAAAATGTGTCAGAAATAATCTGCAATCTCTTATTTAATCTTACTCTATCATCTTCTATCATCTTTTAGAATGTTTGCTTCCTAACATCCTTCAAATTATCCAAAACTTTCTATGTAGCAGTCTTCTCCAAAAAATCTGGTATTTACACTATTAATTAATTGTAGTAATTTACTAAGGGACTATTATTTGAATCTTTCTGTACATTAGGAGCCACCTTCTGAAAAACATCTATAGACATCAAAATCATCTTTTTATCCTCTGACTTTGACTTCACCAAATCTTGGTTGGCCTGGGCTTACACAACAGCTGCGAGCATAAGCTTTTCAGCAGGAGACATCTTCTTAAGATCAACATAATCATCAAGATTAATGGGAATCTAAAGCGGGGTCCCTATAACTAGAGGGGTGACAATTGTTGGATCAGCTATACCTTTGCTTTTGTCAACTTCAGTAACCTTAGCCTCTGTTGTCTCAACACCCTTCTTCTCTCCCTCATCCCCTTTATCTGTCGCACTAGTGTTGCCACTTGATGCAGTATCAACCTATTGGATCTTAGCGATTGCAAGGCTATCCACCACCAGAGGAGCATCACCGATATCAGTATCAAGTGTAGTATTACCTTGGTCTTTCAAATGATCCTCATATCGAGTTTCAACCTTCTGACTTTCGAAACACCTTGCTTATCCTCCGACTGAGATGGCTTGAATGCATCCTTGTACAGAGGGTCATTCTGAATTATCTTTTTCCATATCTCCTCTGTCTCTTTCCTCACCTCTTCTACATTTCCAACCATCAACCTATTAATCATGTTCTTACTTCATAATTCTTTCTTGTTAGCCTCTTCAATTAACCTCTTGACTTTATCATGAGTAATACAATTACATACATTTACTAGCTCACTCTCCTTCATTTATCTGTCAATCTTACTTGCATTCATTCTTCTTGCATAAATCAGACTGTACAAATATTTTGGAATGGAATTTTCTAGCTCAATTAATGTCTTACTAAAATTGTGTAAATATTATACAACCGCTTCTTCAATTTTTCTCTTATCTCCTTCATCAAAATTGTCATAGCATATTCCAAGATTCTTCAAATTGCCATCAACTATTATCTCATCAATTAACTGATCTGCTATCAATGAGGGATCAAATTCAAATTTACCTTGTTGGGCACTAGACTCGAGTTGAGCCTTGACTTTCCTTTCTCTTTTAGGCCTTACAGTAGGAATGGGATCTGATTTTGCCTTCTTGGATTGTTGGGCTCCACCAAACTACGACTTCCTCACCACTTTGACACATTGTCCTTTCTTCTTTGCCTTTCTTGCTTCCTCCTCAGACTCTATTTCTGAGGCTACCATAGATACTACAACATAGGTTCTTTTGGTCTTCTCCTTTTGCTTCAGCACACCTTTTCTGGATGGGCTAGGTTTTGCAGATTGTGCTACTGGAGTAGGAGCATACTTGGTCTCTTTCTGTGGATGACTTTCCCTTGCTTTCTTCACCGCCTCTTGGGTGAAACCCATGCGAACTGCCACCTCCTCATCCAACTTTGTAACTTTTCTTTTCCAGGTAGGTGCCATGAATTGCATGTGCAAACTGAGGTCCTTCTCCTTGTAAATCCCAAACATCCCTTCCTCGGGATCCACCGGAAGACTCAGAAGATGTTGGGCATATGCCTCAAGTGTAATAGAGTCAACTTTATACCCCATGGGCATGATCCATACAATCCTAGGTTCCATTGCTTCCATTAGGCATTGATCCTTGTCGACCATGAAGCAAATGGTTTGCTCATATTTTTCAACAACCTCCTTAGGGATCCTTTCTCTGCTCTTCATTGTTGCTTGGAAGAATTTGAAGTATCCCCAGAGAGAAGACATCCTCATTGTTGCATCTCCAACTCCCCACAATCCTTCTTTGATATACATGGCCACCGGTCTATCATAGGCTCATTGGACCTTACCTTTTATATCGGGTATCTCATTCAGGAAGTACAAAGCTAAGCAAATAAGAAGTGTACCATATTTAAATGTGTTATTTTTATCCTGCTTGATCTTCAAATTTCTCAGTAATTCATTGAGGAGTGCACTGCACTAGTCATACCTTTTATCATCCTTAAGCATCTAGTATGCAGAGTAAATAGCAGTACTAGAAACAAAGTTGTACTTGCTGGATTGGTAAATGTTGTAATCAACTATCATAGATGCAAACTCTGCATCATTCTCCAAAATGTCATTAATGGTCATGGCTCTATTGTCAAACTTAGAACCCGTGGAGGCTATCACAATGTTATTCGATACTTTCCTCAAACTGGGCACATCATTGGTTTCAGCTAGGCCTGTCATGACATAGATCACCTGCTTGGTGATTTTGTGTGGCCTGTCAAGCCATATAAACTCATCATGAACATGGATAAGAATGTACCATATCCATTCTACCTCATCGAACAATGGAAAATGCATGAACTGTGAGAAACCCTTGTCTTGAAGCACCTTGTATTTGGGTTTGATATTGTCCAAACCGTCAGATAAATGCTTGTTGTCTAGGTCAGTGTGTCTGAATTTCCAAGCTCTTCAAGGTTATAGTGAATGTAATCCTTGATATCTTCGTTATGAAGCACTTCGTAGGGCACTGATGAAAATGCACCTTCTGAATCATCCTCGATCGACTTGAAAGGGTGTTTCTTGAAAAATGGTTGGGCTTTGTCCTTAATCTCAACCACCAGAGGAGTAGCAACACCAAAAATTGAAGCCTTTTCAAATTCTAGGGTTTGCATAAATAGAAAGCCTGAATAGATAAATACCTTGCTACACAACCGGGCGCTGAAATTCACTTAGGAGTCACTGAAATCTCTTTAGAAATTGCCAAATCACTTTTCTCTCTTCTCTTCTCAAATGACTTGATCACATTGTGATAAATGAAACTCCAAAATGCACTTTTAACCTTCCAAAACCTAATTTTCCACTATAATAAATGCATGAACCAGTTACCATGATTTTCATGAAGTTGCATACCAGAGCACCAAATCATCTCTAAAACTTCTGGATATCATCTACACATATGATTCAATCCTTCCGCAACCTTCCATAATTGATTGCAGACCATCAAAGACGGGGTTCTTAGAATTTGCATGAAAAGCTCCCCCTAAGGCATAAAGCCCTAGATACCGGATGAAGATCTTGCACCGGATTCAGGTGTAGACTCATTGTTAGCTCTAGATTCTTCTTTTCTTACCCACATCTTTTCATGCTTTTCCTTGATTTCTTCTACTTTCGCTTTTCCCTTCTCATCTGATTTACTCTTGTTTACTGGAACACTATTCTTGCTTCTACAGTACTTTTCAATATGACTAGTTTTGTTACATGCTCGACAAACAACATTGTTCTGCATGGGTTTGAAGTTCATCTAATTTGGTCTTGTCCTGCATTGATTATAAATGTGTCCAAACATCCCACAAGAATAGCATCTTTTATTTTGGAAGTTATTCATTACTTTACACATATTTGACTTGTGACCAAAATTATTGCATATGAAACACTGACCGGTACATGTTGTTTTTTGCATTGATTCACCATATGACCAAACTTATTGCAGGTAAAGAATCTACCATTGAATTTGTGAGTATTAGGTTGTCTTACTGGAGGATTATTTCTCTTCTTCTGATCAGGTTTTGCATTACCTTGTCCAGATCTGAAGGATTCACCTTTCTCAAATCCATATCCTTGCATGTCCTTTCCATGTCTCTGACTTTCCAGCATCTCATCAAGCCTTGCTGAGCTAGCTTTGAATTTGTCTTTGTACTCATTAGCAGTAGAAAGTTCATCCCTTAAGGTAGCAATCTGTCTTTCATGTTCTTTACCATTATTTCTTGACTGTGTCAACTGAAGCTTCAACTGAACATTCTCATAGGTAAGCCTGAAGCATTCATCAACTCTTTTCTTCAATGATTGTGCCATATTTTCTTCATTTTTCTTTCGGTCCTCAATCTCCTTAGTCAGCCTCATCACAATCGATTGCATCTCATTCTTCAAATCAACATTCTCTCTTTCAAGCTTGTTAACTTCATCAGCTTTATCCTGGTATTCCATGATCTGATCTTCATTCTCCTTCAACTTGTCCATCAGTTCTTCCCTCTTGTCTCTAGAGATGTTTGCTTGATCCTTCAAGTCATTAATGAAATAATCACCAGCATTGAGGTTTTTCTTCAAGGTACAGATCTCATTTCTAGCTGCATCAAGATACTCAAGTGCCACACTGAGTTGTCTCTGAAAACTGAAATCCATTGAATCAATCTCCTAGATCTTCCTCAAGCAGTTAAGTTTCCTCAGATGAACTAGGCTTTGATACCACTTGTCAAAATCATGGATCACTAAGAGAGGGGGGGGTGAATCAATGATCTACTAGTTAATAGATTTTCAAACTTAACTTTCAACCACTGAAAGCAAATACTTAAGACTGAAATGCAGAAACATGAAGCAAATAACCACAAGATCATAACACCGAATTTTTACGTGGAAACAGAGATGGGAAAAACTACGGTGGGATTTGAACCCACAATATTATTCTACTATGGCTAGTAGTAAAACAATATTACAAAATGGGAATGCACAGGCATTCAGGCACACTACCTAGAGGTCACTGCTCAATTACAATAACCCAGAAGGCAACAACCCTCAGGGAAGTCTTACTGACTTACAAAGTTGTTACAATGATGAATTACATTGTATGAACTCTAAAATAACATCTACTATGCTTGGATGAGTTTTGGTTAAGTGCTAAAACACTGACTGGATCACCTTCTCTGTTATGCCCTGTTCTACCCTATATTCGGTATCAGTCAGCTACCAGATTAAGAATGCGCATGAGAAACTACACCAAAATGGATTCTTGATCACCTCTCACTCGTATACAATCGCACCATTCACCAAAAAGATCACCCATACCAAACTTATATATCAGTAACCACAAAATAGGTCATACATCATGTCGGCCTTAAAGTGTAATGTGTAGTCACATGTCGGCTTGACCGGATCCAAAAAGATAAATGAGGATCACCAAAACAATAGCAAAATGATGTGTCTAAGTCAACCCAATCAACAAGAACACAATTCAATGCACCGCAATCACCGAAAAGCTTCCAAACCCAAGAATGCTTTGTTCTTCTTGAAATACTGGTTAATCAATTACCGATTAACACCTACATTGGGATAAGAATAATATTGACCATCAGATCGGATCTCCAAGATGAGTTGCCATCAATGACAACCCTAAACCAATAATCATCCACCTGATGAGTGTCAATTACCAACAGATATGGGTTACCTTCTTAAGGGAGAAATTTGTAGCATTGGAGAAGTTCAAAATTTTCAAGACTATGGTTGAGACAGAGATTGGTTTGAAGCTGAAGTGTCTAAGATCTAACAAAGGTGGAGAATTCACTTTTGGCAAGTTTAATACATATTGTGAAGAGCATGGAATCAAGAGACAATTATCTGCTCCTAGGACACCACAACAAAATGGTGTTGTGGAAAGGAATAATAGAAAAATTCAAGAAGTTGCTAGAACCATGATGATTGAAGGAAATATTTTGCATATATTTTGGAGAGAATTTGTGAGTACTACTGTATACACTCTTAACCGAGTAAATGCCAAAATTGGCACTGGTAAGAATCCTTATGAGTTATGGTTTCATCATTCTCCTACTGTTAAATATTTCAAAATCTTTGGTAGTAAATGCTATATCAAAAGAGATAAATATCTTGGAAAGTTTGATGCTAGATGTGATGAAGGTATCTTTCTTGGTTATTCTTCTAAAAGTAAGGCCTACTGGTGTTATAATAAAAGACCGAGAAAGATTGTTGAAAGTGATAATGTGAAGGTCAATGAAGGAAATATATATCAGATTAGATCTTGCAGATGTGATTCTGATGACCAGGATGCCAATTTAGATAAAGATAGACAAGTGCAAGCCCAAACTCAAGTTTAGACTGCTCTGGAAAAGCCCGATAATGAAGGTGTAGATGCTAATGTAGAAGAAAAAATTCAAGAGCCTGAAATTCCAAAACATCCTAAAAATCCTAGCTATGTAAGGTTGAATCATTCAGAAAATTAGATTATTGGTGATAAGAATAAAGGTGTGATGACTAGGAGAAGACTTGCTGAAGAAATTTGTTTGATTTATTAGATTGAGCCTAAAAATGTTGATGAAGCTTGTAAAGATGAATATTGGATTAAAACTATGGAATAAGAATTGAATCAAATTGAGAAAAATGATACATGGATTCTTGTTCCTAGACCTAAGGATTAAAATGTAATTGGAACTAAATGGGCATTTTGGAATAAGTTGAATGAATAGGGTGAAGTTGTTCGAAATAAAGCCAGACTTGTTTGTAAAGGGTATTCACAGATGGAAGGAATTGACTATGAGGAGACTTTTGTTCCGATGGCTAGAATTGAAGCTGTTAGATTATTTCTTGCCTATGTTGCTCATAAAGATTTCAAGGTTTATCAGATGGATGTCAAATCAACTTTTTTTAATGGTGAATTGAAAAAATAAGTCTTCATTGAGCAACCAAATGGATTTCAGCTAATAGAAGAAAAGGACATGGTTTGTCGATTAAAGAAATCACTGTATGGGTTGAAGCAAGCCCTAGAGCTTGGTATGCTAGATTGAAGTATTTGATGAAGCTTGGATTCAATAAAGGTACTGCTGACAATGATCTTTATTTGAAGATTAATCAGAATAATATCTTGATTGTTGAAGTTTTTGTTGATGACATTATCTTTGGAGGGAATGATTGCCTATGTAAGAGATTTGCTGAAGAGATGCATAATGAATTTGAAATGTCCATGATTGGTGAAATGAAATTATTTCTTGGATTGCAAATTACTTAGCTGGATAAAGTTATTTTTATATCTCAGTCTAAGTATGTGAAGGAACTACTGAAGAAATTTGGTTTTAAAGATTCTAAGCTTGTTGGTACACCTATGATGACCGGATGTAAGCTGACAAAAGATGATGATTCTCTGAAAGCTAATCAGACGAGATATAGATCTATGATTGGTGGTTTGTTGTACTTAACTCAGACTAGACCTGATATAATGAATGTTGTGTGTCATGTTGCTAGATTTCAAGCTGATCCTAAGGAATCTCATGTTATTGCTATAAAAATGATATTAAGATATTTGAAAGGGACAGTTGATTTTGGTTTGTGGTATTCTAAGAATGATGATTTCACTTTGAGTGCTTTTACAGATGGTGATTGAGCAGGCAATGTTGATGACCAGAACAGTACTAAAGGTGGTGCATTCTTTTTAGGTAAGAAGTTAGTCTTGTGGGCAAGTATGAAGTAGAATGCTATTTCCTTATCTACTGGAGAAGTTGAATGCGTTGTTGCTGCTAGAAATTGTACTCAATTTATTTGGATGAAGAAGATGCTGAAGGATATAGGAGTTATTTATGATGAGCCTATTGCTATATACTATGACAATTCAAATGCTATCAATATTTCAAATAATCTGGTGTTGTATTCCAAGACAAAGCATATATGAATCAAGTTTCATTTCTTGAGAGAGAAAGTGAATGAGAAAGAAGTTAGACTGAAGTATGTATCTACAAAGGAGTAGATTGTAGATATCTTTACAAAGCCTTTGCTTAAAGATAATTTTGAGTATCTCAGAGAGAAGTAAGGGGTAATTGCTCCTCCTGATAAGATCTAAGATGCATGGATTTGCATCAGTCTAGTGAACTTCACAGAGATATCTTGTGACCTGCTTTGATGGGTGATGCTGCTACTCAGGGGGAGTAGTCAGTGTTGGTTTTCAGATTTGTCATGAGGGCTTGAACCTTTGTCATTGATGTCAAAGGGGGTGTGAAAAACCCAAAAAAAAATTGAGTTGTCTGTGATTTTGAGGGAGATTGCCGAGAGTTAATTTATTTCTTTGCATTGATTGTTTTTCACATTCATATGTTTCCATCAATGCCAAAGGGGGATATTGTTGGATGTTGCTGAGAGTTTTCTAGAATGATGTGTTGTCATTGATGTCAACATATTCTTTTGTGTATTCCAGTGTTCTAGTCAGATTAAATGAGTTGGTTTGGTCAGTGTGTTGCAAATGAGCTGATAGGGTTTAATGGGTTTAGAGATACCTGTCTCTAGTTTATTCAACATAATTTTCAGTGGTCCGCATGATGTTCTGATAGATTTATGAGGTCCGATATTGAGGATGTTATTTAGTTTTTTGTATTATCCGGTATTCTGGTTTGTGCTCTCAATTTTTTTGGGATTGCTATATCTTTAGTTGTAGATATATTACATGTGTTCTGGATGTTGATGTGTATCCTTAGTTTGATTGGTTCATGATTTGGATGGCCACAAATGAATATCTCATGTTGATAGTAAGTTTTGATGTTATTCTTAAGCTCCTGTGGTGAGATGGTGATGATTCTGGTAATCCCAGTTGTTGCAGTTGTTGTGATGCAATTCACATTGCTTGTGAATATTTCTAGATCATGTTATGTGTGTATTGGTGGTCCGCATTAATTATTTTGCACTTTATTGAAGATTTTTCCTTGTTCGGTGATGTTATTCGTGTTATGCGACATTCTCAGTGATTATAGCGTGTTACGAATGATCGAGTTGTAATTGTTAGAGATGTTTCATATTTGTGGTATTGATTTGGGTCTAGACTATGTCTTATCTAGCATTGTTTTGGTCTGCATGTGTTGTTGTAGCATGTGAGGAAATTATTTTGTAATTTGTATTCAAGGTTTGGATGACCTTGAAATATAGGTTGATGTCTTGTATAAATGTGTGTAAAAATCATGTAAGATGTATGTCTATGAGTGTTTTCATTGTATATGTGAGTGTATGATCGAAGTTGGATATGCAAACAAGTGATCCGATCTTTCAGAAGTGTGAAGAAGAGAAGTATTATAGAGTAGACTGTGTGCTTAATTAGAATTGTACTCAAGCATATGGAGATGTTATTTTCACAATTCATATGATCCAGATTGTAGTTCGAATATCTTTGTAAGTCAGTGAGACTTCTTGTAAGGAAGTGAGCCTTCCCTTAAGGTTGTAGTCTTTTTGGGTTTCTTATTTTGAGCTGTGAGCTCTAGGCAGTGTGCCTGAATGCATGTGCATTCCCATTGTAAATGTAGTCACATAAATCTATCCACTTAATTAAATGAATATTTAATATTTATTTGATTATTTAATCATCAATAATCAGTTAATTAAATTAATATTTAATTAATTTCATCCTCAACCTCTTCTCCTGTTAATTAAATAAATTATTGAATTTATTTAAATTAATTCATTAAGCCACACTCTAAATCAATTAAATGAATAAAGCATATTTATTTAATTTAACTCCCTTACCTCATTTAAATAAATAAAATATTTATTTAAATCCCTAAACTACCCCCCCACTTGCATTCTCCTCCAAATGCAAGTTGCACCTATTTAGTTGAAATAAATGAATTTTATTTTAATTAAAATCCTATTTTCTCTCACCCACCAAACCCACTTGCATATTAAACCCATTCTAGATTCTTCTAAATCATTCTTAATTAGCCTACTCCCATCCCCTAATTATTGTCATATTCCTAAGCACCTTGAAGTCACTTCTCAAAGCCTCCAAAGTCTTTGAAAAGCATTAAAGGCTTTTATTCTCCAACAAGTAACCCCTAAAGTCTTCCAAACCATTAATGGTTCTTACATAACCATTTATGGCTCTTACATAACCATTAATGGTTAAACTCAACTCACCCACATGGTTAGTGACTTTCCCTCTAACTCAACCCTCATTTAACTCATGGGTCTCTTCAAGCATTTATTGCTTTGACCATGGTTATCCCCACTAACTCTTGCACAAGAGATTGTCCATTGGATAAAGGCATTATTCATTGGATGAAAATTTTATTCACTAACTCAAGCCTAACCTTACCTCCCAAGGTAACCTTCAAGTCATATCAAACATTTAATGCTTCTTCCCTCTCCTCTCAAGCCATGTCATGTTGACATTTGTTATCCTGGGATTGGGTTGAAATCCCTCACATGGATCATAAACCCATCAATCTTGGCCCTTGTTGAGATTACTCAATCTCAACCATCCATTGCCCTGTTTAATAGAGCCCATTCCTTCTTCAAAAAGATCCAGAAATCTTGTATGCATCAAACTTATAATAATTTTGAGAGAGCATTTAGAAGCAATTTTCTTTATTATTTTGGCTAAAATTAACACATAATAATTAAGATACTTTCTCATATTAGCTTGTTTACATTTGCATAGTTAGTTATCTTCACTTTCATATCTTGGATCTCCATAAGACATCCATAATAATGCAAAAAGCTGAGGGCCACACTCATGTGGAACTTGGAGATTAGAGGAACAAG
The DNA here is from genome assembly GCF_030272615.1 of Cryptomeria japonica. Lineage (NCBI taxonomy): Eukaryota > Viridiplantae > Streptophyta > Pinopsida > Cupressales > Cupressaceae > Cryptomeria > Cryptomeria japonica. Next base: position 720,130,274 of record NC_081407.1, read on the forward strand.
GGAGGAGCAACTATGAGAATGTTGGAGAGCATCTGGGAGGGTTTTATCTCATTCCTTCGTTTTTGTATGCTTTTTGTTATCTATTTTATATCTCTCTTGATATGCATGCTTAGGATTATAGTTTAATTTGTGTTTCATTTTTCATTGCCATTAACTACACTAACTAATTGGTCTTATGTTTCTTGTGTCCTTTTTAGCGTGCATCATTTGGTGAACCCGACGTGAATCGAACACACAACCTAAAAAGGACACAAGAAACATAAGACAAAGTCGTTAGTATTGTTAGTGGAAATAAAAAACAATGACAAATGAAACTATAATCCTAAACATTCATACCAAGAGAGATATAAAACAGATAATGAAAAGAACACAAAAACAAAGGAAAGAAACACAACCCTCCAAGATGCTCTCCAACATGCTCATAGTTGCTTCTCCCGTGTTCCTCTCCTCTCCAAGTTCTACATGAGTGTAGCCCTCAACTTTTTGCACTATTATGGATGTCTTATGGAGATTCAAGATTATGAAAAATGAAGATAACTAATTATGCAAATGTAAACAAGCTAATATGAGAAAGTATCTTAATTATTCTATGTTAATTTTAGCCAAAATAACAAAGGAAAATGCTTCTAAATGTTCTCTCAAAATTAGTATAAGTTTGATGCATACACGATTTATGGATCTAGATGAAGAAGGAATGGGATCTATTTATAGGAAAAACATGGCAATGGATGGTTGAGATTGAGTAATCTCAACAAGGGTCAGGATTGATGGGTTTATGATCCATGTGAGGGCTTTCAACTCAATCCCACGATGACAAATGTCAAAATCAGATGGCTTGATAGGAGAGGGAAGAAGCATTAAATACTTGAGATGACTTGAAGGTTACCTTGGGAGGTAAGGTTAGGCTTGAGTTGATGAATAAAGCCTTTATCCATTGAATAATGCCTTTACCCAATGGACAAACTCTTGTACAAGAGTTAGTGGGGATAACCATGGTCAAAGCAATAAATGCTTGAAGAGACCCATGAGTTAAATGAGGGTTGAGTTAGAGGGACAATCTCTAACCATGTGGGTGAGTTGAGTTTAACCATTAATGGTTATGTAAGAACCATTAATGGTTTGGAAGACTTTAGGGGTTAACTTGTTGGAGAATAAAAGCCTTTAATGCTTTTCAAATACTTTAGAGGCTTTGAGAAGTGACTTCAAGTTGCTTAGGAATATGACAATAATTAGGGGATGGGATTAGGATAATTATGAATGGTTTAGAAGAATATAGAATGGGTTTAAGATGCAAGTGGGTTTGGTGGGTGAGAGAAAATAGGATTTTAATTAAAATAAAATTCATTTATTTCAACTAAATAGGTGCAACTTGCATTTGTAGGAGAATGCAAGTGGGGAGGTAGTTTAGGAATTTAAATAAATATTTTATTTATTTAAATGAGGAAAGGGGGTTAAATTAAATAAATGTTCTTTATTCATTTAATTGATTTAGAGTGTGGCTTAATGAATTAATTTAAATAAATTGAATAATCTATTTAATTAATAGGAGAAGAGGTTGAGGATGAAATTAATTAAATATTAATTTAATTAATTGATTATTGATGGTTAAATAATCAAATAAATATTAAATATTCATTTAATTAAGTGGATAGATTTATGTGACTACATTTGCCCCTCTTTGAGACGGTGTGGTTTATCACATTGTTTCAAAGAAAGAAAGATAGGTGTGAAGAAATATGCCCCATAAATGTTAATTTAGTGTGAAAAAATATGCCCCATAATATCACAATGTGATCTATTTGCTATTTGGAGATGTTTCTCCAACAACCATTGTGTTCTTTTTAATCCCACAAAGTAATTTGTTTTCTAACTAGGAAAGTGAAATCCCGGTCAACCAAATTGAAAGCACGTTTGCTCAAAGTAAAAGAGATTTGTAAACAGAAATGTACAAGTTGTTTGTTCTTTTTAACTTGCAAATAAAAACATTGATTGTGAATTTTATCCTTGCAAGAAATGAAAGTTGTTTGGTTTGTTTTAAGCCCAAAATGAAAAGTTTGCTCCTAACTTGCAAGAAAAAAAAAGTTTGTTTGTTTGATTTGTGGTTCTTTTTAGCTTGCCAATGAAATTCTTTTTAAGCCCAAATTGAAGATTTTGTTGATTTTAGTCCAAAAATAAAAGATGAAGTTCGTTTTAAACCAAAAGGAAAGTGAATTCTTTTTAATCTAACTTAAAAAAAGCTAGAAAGAAAAGAAATAAATTCTAACTCCTCGAATCCTACAAACAAAACGTTAGCAACCTGCATAGAAAAAAAAAAAAAAAAAAAGAGAGAAAAAAGAAGAAAAAAAGAAAGCAATATCAAAATGCTTGGCTATGGGAACATGCGAGTAACTCCATTGGGGCTATGGATGCCTGGCTGGCAATGGAGCAATATTTGTGATATTACAACGATAACCTCGTCGAGGCTATGGACACTCACTGGCAGTGAGGCTCTATCCAGGTTGCTTTTGAAGTCAGGGTAACTCATGTAGCTAGCCATGCTGGATTATGAAGATTACAATAACCCACTTGCACACACATGGGTAATCAAAGAATAAATACCTTGATCCAACTTGGGATTCTTCTTCCCTTTTGAGTCCACTTCCCAGTTGCTAGAAATGTTCAGTTGAATTTTCCAGAGGTTCTAAGTGTGGGTTGGGTCTCTATCTTTGAAAAGTTCAAGAACACTTATTCGGGTAGTGCTAGATGTTGTGACAATATTACATATTGCCTTTTTTTGCAAATGGAAACCTCTATTCTTGGGGGCAAATTTCATCCACTCTATTCTTCCTACCATATCTCCCATTGTCCTTCCTCCAATATCCATTACCCTATCTAAATTCATCATTATCTATGATCTTCCTTCACCTCATCCATATCCTCTAATCCATACCATCTATCCTATCTATTCATAGCTTCTATCATCCAGTGCTATCTATGATCTTTCTTCACGTCATCCATATCATCTAATACATATCCCTTATCACATTAATTCAAAGCATGAATGCATGGCCCATCCATCAATTCAACAACAGGAAAAATCTCAAAAATCTGCAATCAAACTAATCGCATGTCTTGTTAATCAATTCATCACTTGAAATCAACATCAACATCAAACATGTCTTAAACATGGATAGGTACCCTCGAAACCAGATAGATTGGTCTTATATGGGGTACTCACTCTTTGAAACTAGACATTCCTATCAATTATTGAGTCTTGATAATCAATCCATCTATCAACATCAACATCAACATGTCTTATACAGGGATAGGTACACTCGAAACTAGATAGATCTGTCTTATACGGGGTACTTGTTGAAACCAGACATTCTTATCAATCATCGAACAAATCAAAACAATGACATAGATCAGTATGACTACTGGATTTTGTTCTAAGTTAGCCTTATCTTTATCAATTGATGGCAATACATGTTTCACAAATCATATTGTACATATCATATCGACCCATCTGAGCCATCACCATAAATTCACAAATGCTTATCAATCCTGGACATACTTAGTGTAGTCATTGTCTTTGGTTTATCTGAATCAGTTATCCAAATCATATCCGACCATGGCTTGGTGATCAGTGTACATATCCATATCCAAGTAGTATCAACAACAAGAGGCAAAATCCTAACCTCACTGGGGGCATTTTGCCTTCAGGGTTTTCAACATTGGACCAAACACGTAGCAAGACAACAATAGAATTAAAGTGATCATTTAGCTGCATATCATTGTAAAACTTGCATTTAGTTGCATATCATTTTAATCTTGCATTAGTATCACATCATTATCATTATCATACATCTCATTTTCAAGATACATCTCATCATCGTCATCTAGTCACATTCATCATTGCATCCCCCGCATACATATCTATCACATCATCATGGAATCTTTCTTCATTTTCATATCTTCATCATTCTTCCAACTATCATCTATCAAGTCTTATACAAGATATATCGCTCCTAAAACTAGATGTTTTTTATCAACTCTTATACAGGATGTATCTTTCCTAAAACCAGACATTTTGATCAAGTCTTATACAGGATATATCGCTCTTGAAACTAGACGTTTTGATCAAGTCTTATATAGGATGTATCTTTCCTGAAACCAGACATTTTGATCAAGTCTTATACAAGATATATCATTCTTGAAACCAGACGCTTTGATCATCTTTGTCTTATACAAGCGGCATCATTCCTGAAACTAGACGCTTTGATCATCTTTGTCTTATACATGCACCATTCATAAAGGGCTACGAATCCATTATCTTTCAAACTTGTTGTGATCACATCCATTGCATCCATTCATCTATCATTCAAACCATGGCTTGTTGTTGATCTGCAATCAGGGTTAATACTTCATGTGCCTTGCATCCCGCTTTCATAGCGACATCTAAACTGAGGGCAATGCTCTTAACCTACTGACGGAAGTGGATTCTACATTAATTATGATTCAATGAGTTCCTCATTCAAAATTGGCTGTAAATATACCAAAAACATTCATAAAAACTCAGAAAATACCAAAAACATTCAAAAACACTCATAAAATCCATAAAAACATGTCAACATCAAAATCAATCAAAAACATTGCAAGGCATATTATTCCTTGTACATACCTGTAGCAACCTAAAATTGTGACACTTGCAATTTTGACTGCATTTGGGTCTTCACGATGGCGGCGCAATGTTGAACCCAAATGGAGACCCCGAAACCTGCTTGTGACACCAAAAACTGCATTTTCTGCACCTTGGCCTGATCCCTCCTTGCACCCTGCTGTCCTGGGAGGTGGGACCATGGTGCCCAGCGCCCAGCGCCCTGGTCCCTGGCCCTATTTTGGGCCCGGTCTCTTGTTGGGCATCGGGTCTTTAAGTTTGCAAATTGGAAAATATTGTTTCTAGGTCGGCCTAAGGTCGGGAAAATCAGTCTCTCAACCCTAATTGACAAGTATATAAACTACTTTTCCTCTCCTAGAAAGGGAGGAAGAAAAAGAGGCAAGAGCAAGATGCGGAAGCGATATTCAAACATTCAAACATTCAAGCATTTCAAGCATTCCTTCAAGCAATTGAGTATTCTAAGTCTCCATTCAAGGCTAAGTGTTGCATTCAAGACAAGGATTCAACCATTGAAGAGGAGATCACATACAACATACAACATACATTACACCTTCGCATGTAAGAATACAAACATTCTTACAACAAGGTATCAGTACTTGTTTACATTACAAACATTTACATTTACAGCATTCTCATTTCTTGGTTAATTCCAAAACTGGGGTTTGACCTAAAGGCAAACCCCTAATCCCTAACCCCCCAATCATCCTCTCTTTTCTGTGTGTAGGTTGCAGGTACGTGGCTGTAATTGAAGATCTGGAATCCTTGTGCAGAGATGAACAGATCTCCCTTCGTTTTGCGGATTTTTCGGAGGACCGTGTGCACTCCGGGCGCCATCGTCCTGTCAACTTTTGCTCAAATTTGTAGAATAGCATTGTCTCAACATTTTACTACTAATTCCAGGTCCGTAGCTTCATCCCATATCCCTATCTCCATTTACAAGCGAATCTTTCTTACTTTACATGCATTCCTAGTTCAATCCTTCTATCTACATTCTTTACAAAAGAGGGTATCCTTGATTTCTTAACCCTTGAAACTCATTTAAAATCCAGTCTTGCATTGTGTGGGATTGGATCTTGTGGGTTTCAACCCCTCTTTTGAATGTAAAGTCTCTCCTAAGTGAAAACCATCAACCCTAGTGACTCTCCCTTCTCTCTCCTTGGAGTTGGGGAGGGAGAACAACTAGGGTTCGATTTTTCCACTTTACATTTTGGTGAACTTGACGTGAACATCCTAATTCTGATTATTCATGATTAGATCTGAAAAATTTGCTTCCTTAATTACATTTCCATGTTTGATCTTTTGCAAATTTTAGAGGTTAATTGCATAAAAACCCTAAAATTTTCTTTTTAGTAATTGAGCTTGTGAAATGTTTAATCGTTAATGCTTGTTTCAGATCTACCCTTCTATTGCAAATTGTCAATTCATATTTGTGCTTTAATTCTGAAAATTAAGTGGTTAAGTGTCAAAACCCTAATTTTTAAAACCTTCTTGATTCAACCTTTGACTGATAATTTCACTGATCAAAACACCTCCAAATCAGCTGTAACTTTGGATTCCGCAACAAAATCACAATATCTTTCATCCATGAAAATTTGGAAAAAAGTTGCGAGGACCGTGTGCACCGCGAGCGCCATCGTCCCCGACATTTTTTCTGAAATTTCGGGAGCTAGATCTTACTATATTTTTCTGCTAAAATCCAGAATTTTGGTTGATTTTATCAATTCTAACACTTTCAAAATTAAAGTCAAAATTGGTCTAGTGATTGCTCGGATAAAGATTTATAATCATTCAAAAATTGTTGAAATTGAAATTGGTATCAAAATTGTGTTCCTTACTGTCCTAAATTTGAAAAGTGTGTTGGCATTCATTCGAAATTTCAGTGCTTTATTCAAATTTTTACAATTTGTGACTTTTGAAATTAAGTGTTTAATTGCGGCAACTTTGATTTCCACTTTCAAATTAGAATTTTGCATGAAATCGAGTCAACTTTTAAATTTCAAAGCCTGCATTGCTTTCAGTATTCCCTCTAAAATCATAAAATTCAAAATCTCAGTTCCCCTCTCTTTTTCAGAATTCAAATTTTGCATTTTTCCACAATCTTGGTAGGGTTCAATTTTGAGATTGCAACTTTAATTTGGCCTATCTACAGATCGTAAAATCACTCAATTTTTTCATATTAGCTTTAAAATCATCATAACTTTCATCCCTGAAAATTTCAAAAAAAGTTGCGAGGACCGTGTGCACTCCGTTCGCCACGGTCCCTGACATTTTTTCTGAAATTTTGGGAGATTGTCCTGATTGTATTTAACAGCTTAAATCTAGGAGATTGGCTGATTTTATTGAAATTTGCTACCTCTAAAATTCAAAATCTTCTCTCTCTTTAGTGCATGAGTTTTACAACAATAAGCCCTACTTACACTATTCCCGTTAGACGAAGCCTTAGAATTAAGTCCTTCCAAGGTTTAATTACTGAGGAGATGGAACCTAATTTGAATGGCCTTTTTAACGAGGACATGGATAATTCCTCTAATCCTCTTAATGATGAAGAAGCTCTCCATGAGGTTTCTGTAGAACAACTTTCAAAATTGGATAACCAATTTGATGATTTTCGACAATGGATGTCTCAAGAATACCCCGATAGTGAAGCTCTTTCATTAATTGAGGGTCTAAAACGTATGGTTCAAAGTGATAAGAATGGAATTGATATTTTGCGTGGTATTGCACACATTGTGGATTTGAATGTGATGCCTATGAAGAGTTGTGCCGAAACTTTAGGTTATACACAACCTCCTACTCAAGTTAATCATTCTGTTCCTTTGACAACTTCTATTGCTAGTATACCTACTTTTACATCAAACATAATGACTACTTCAATACAAGACATTCCACCTATGATCACCAGTCATGGGGGCAATCCCTCTTCTTCAATCAACCCTCTTCCTTCATTCAATCCAACTTCTTCATTCATTCCTTCAATGAGTGTTCCTATTATATCTCCACAAATGAACATGACAAAAGGGGGCAATTCATTTGACCATTCCATTCCTCCTTGTAGTGTTCCTCCTTTCCAATCATCTCCTATGACTAACTATCATAGTGTCCCACCACCTCACTCTCAATCAATACCTTCTTTCAATAACATAATACCTCCATCACAATCTAACACGTCTAATATGAACTCTTCGACTGAAGCGACCATCAACAATCTTGCAGAAACTGTCTCTTCTTTACAGCAACAAATTGCCTCTATGAATCAATCTAAGTTTAGTGTACCCACATTTGATGTTGCGAGCCCACTTTCTCTTGACATTATTCGAGCTATCCCCCCTAAACATGTTGAAATTCCGCATTTGGAGCTTTATAATGGTAAGGGTGATCCTCTAACACATGTTAAGACCTTTCAAAAAAATATGTACTAATTTTGCTTATGACCAGAGGTTGCTTGCAAAACTGTTTACTAGAACATTAAGAGATAAAGCCCTACAATGGTATTTCTCGTTGCCTTCTTATTTTATTACTTCTTTCGAACAACTTGCAAATGCTTTCATTCAACAATTTCAAAACAATATAAGTCCTAAAGTTACTTTGATTGATTTAATGCATTGTAAACAAGGTGTTAAAGAAAAAGTGAATGATTTCATTGGTAGATATAAGCATTTGTATGCTCAAATTTCCTTTCCAGTACCTGACAATGATATTCAAAGAATCTTTATTTCTAATTTACAAAAAGATATTAGAGAAAAACTTCTGTTTTCTGAGTTTACTTCTTTCCAACAGTTGTGCGCAACTCTTCACAATTATCAACTGACTGTGAGTCAAATGGAACAAGCAAATGCTATGGCTCTGAGTGATAAGGGTGATAGTAGTCAACAACCATTTGGGAAGTTTAAACCGAACAGAGATTCCATTAAATTCAATGAAAACATCATCAACAACAATGTGAATGCAGCATCAGGTGTGTCTCCTATTTCTAAGTTTTTCAAGAAAGAAAGAAAGTTTACTCCTTTGAATGAATCATTGCATAGTATTATGACTAAGTTATTGGAACAAAATGTGCTTACTCTTCCTCCTATAAAGCAAATAGATCCTACAAAGATTAATTCACCCTATTTTGATAACAAATCTTTTTGTCAATTTCATCGTCAACCTGGCCAAGATACTGAAAAATGTTTTGCTTTAAAGGGTAAAATTCAAGATTTGATTGATAATAATACTATCTGTGTTTCTGGTGTGAATGATAAAGGCAACACATTTGTAGCTCCTCCTAACCAAAATCTTAAGATTTTTACTGATCCATTACCTTCTCATACCTCTAATGTGATTGATACTAATGATTCCTCTGTCTCACCTGATGATCTTGTGTCTATGACTCCAAATGTGATTAACTTTGTGGAACAACAGAAAATCCCTAAAGAACTTTCCATTACATTTGATTCCAGTGAAACTATCAGGGCACTTGATGGTCCTTTATATATAGTTGCAAAAGTCAAGAATACACCTTGCCGTGGAGTGCTTATTGATCCTTCTTGTATGGTTAATGTCATTACTGAAGAATTTCTTTTTACTTTGCAATTGAATCAAGTGATCTATGATGAAACAAATGTGGTTGTGAAACTATTTGATGCATTTTCTTCTCTTGCAATTGGTTCTATTACATTACCTATTGAGGTTCATAACAAATCCCTTGATGTGAGCTTTGCTATTATTCCATCATCCGAACAATTTCGTGTGAAGCTAGGCTATCCTTGGCTATCTTCCATGAAAGCTATTGCTTCTCCTATTCACAAGAATTTGAAATTTCCCCATAATGGTGAAGTTGTTACTGTCAATCATAGTCTCTTTAAACCAGCTGAAAGAACTTCTAGCGTACCTATTGATTATTTTTGGCCTAAACAATTCCAATCTCTTCCACCGCGAAGTGATCATCTTTTCAAATCTTATCAAAAGTGGAAAAAAGATATGATCCTATTTCTAAGTGAACTTAGAACACATAAACTTGACATTCCTATCGTTCTTGAGAAGGAAGTTCTTCCTTTGAAAGATAAAAATAATGTCTTTTCTCAAGAAGAGTCCCAACCCATCCCTATGAATGTGATTATGTCTGTATCTAATAAACTTTCTAAAAGAAGACCTATACCTCCTCGTCATGATGGACTTGGTCTTTTTCCTAAACCAAATATTCCTCCTTTATATGGAGCAGTTCCTCCTCCTTCCTCTTATGGAGAGAAGAGACCTTCCTCTTCTCCTATTATTCAACCTAAGAGACCACAACCTAAACACCCAAGTGATAAGGATGGGAACATTCCTCCTCCTCAATCTTCTCAACTTCCTACTAAGACTAGATGAAATCATTCTGCACGTGAACGCCGACGAAAGCGTCGTCTTAGAGCTCAGGCAGCTGCTTCTCAAACATTGCAATCCCCAAAAACACCTTCAGCTAGTATTATTCCATTTTCTCCTCAGCCGAAAATTGAGCCAAAATCTCCTAAACATAAGGTGCATGATGGTCTTGATCCTGTGCGAATTAAAGATCCTATTTTTATAAGTCTTGATGATGATATAGATGAAAATGTTATTCATCATGAAAATGTTACTTCTTTTCATTTCTATAGTGAATATGAATATGTTGATGTTGATAACCATTTATCTAACGAATTTTCTAAAGCACTTATCCTAGCTCCTAGACAAGAACAACGTGGCTTAGAACATGAACATAGCCCTTGTTTGGATCTTGTGATAGCTCCATCTGCTATGTTGGATGTTCCTCCTCTAGCGTGTTTCCCGCCTTCCCGAAATATTGATCAGCAAGATCGGGGGGTAGATGACGTGCTAGACTAGTTTCATTAGCATAGTAGACTCTCTCCTCCTCTCTTGATATCTTTTGTTACTTCTTCTTTGTGTTATTCTCATTCTTCTATTTGTTGTCCTTAGTGTTGTCTACCTGAGGATGATGCAAAGCATTGAGATCTCTTTTGGTCTCTCTCATGTTGACTCAAAAGACACATGTATTCCCTTCTTCTAGGTGACCTTCCTTGATTGGGGAATGAAGAACAATTATGCATACATACATATGATATACATGAATTATCATACAGCATAATGACCCTGAGGAAAGTGAAGTTACCTCGTGCTTTGTGTTTTGTGTCTATTATCCTTGGGCTTATCTCACACTTGGGGGCTAAATCCTTGTGATAATGTGCTCCTTTCCCTTTTCATTTCTTATATGTATCACTACCTTAAAGCAATCACCCCCGGTGAGGCATGTGCGATCGCTTTAACGTAGGGGGGCATACACCCCGTTCATATCTTTTCAAGATACTTGAAAGTTTCTTGGCGAATTTAGCTTTGCCTTGAAAATTTTGGGTATTTTTCTTGCATGACTCATAGTGAGGGAACCTTACTACTGATAGTCATGGTTCTCCCTCGTGATCTTCCCTTTTACTATGTCAATCAAAGTCGTAAGATCCTTAGTCCACTGGGGGCTTGGTGTATCTTGCCTCCTTGATGTGGTGAAAGTCTTTCAATGTTGTTTCCTTGTACTTTACCGGAAGTATGGGCGTACGCTTATACTCCAGCTAAAGTGGGGGCTAAATGTAGCATCCTAAAATTGTGACACTTGCAATTTCAACTGCATTTGGGTCTTCACGATGGCGGCGCAATGTTGAACCTGAATGGAGACCCCAAAACCTGCTTGTGACACCAAAAACTGCATTTTCTGCACCTTGGCCTGATCCCTCCTTGCACCCTGCTGTCCCGGGAGGTGGGACCATGGCGCCCAGCGCCCTGGTCCCTGGCCCTATTTTGGGCACGGTCTCTTGTTGGGCATCGGGTCTTTAAGTTTACAAATTGGAAAATATTGTTTCTAGGTCGGCCTAAGGTTGGGAAAATCAGTCTCTCAACCCTAATTGACTAGTATATAAACTACTTTTCCTCTCCTAGAAAGGAAGGAACAAAAAGAGGCAAGAGCAAGACGCAAAAGCGATATTCAAACATTCAAACATTTCAAGCATTGCTTCAAGCAATTGAGTATTCTAAGTCTCCATTCAAGGCTAAGTGTTGCATTCAAGACAAGGATTCAACCATTGAAGAGGAGATCACATACAACATACAACATACATTACACCTTCGCATGTAAGAATACAAACATTCTTACAACAAGGTATCAGTACTTGTTTACATTACAAACATTTACATTTACAACATTCTCATTTCTTGGTTAATTCCAAAACCGGGGTTTGACCTAAAGGCAAACCCCTAATCCCTAACCCCCCAATCATCCTCTCTTTTCTGTGTGTAGGTTGCAGGTACGCGGCTGTAATTGAAGATCTGGAATCCTTGTGCAGAGACGAACAGATCCCCCTTCGTTTCGTGGATTTTTCGGAGGACCATGTGCACTCCGGGCGCCATCGTCCTGTCAACTTTTGCTCAAATTTGCAGAATAGCATTGTCTCGACATTTTACTGCTAATTCCAGGTCCGTAGCTTCATCCCATATCCCTATCCCCATTTACAAGTGAATCTTTCTTACTTTACATGCATTCCTAGTTCAATCCTTCTCTCTACATTCTTTACAAAAGAGGGTATCCTTGATGTCTTAGCCCTTGAAACTCATTTAAAATCTAGTCTTGTATTGCGTGGGATTGGATCTTGTGGGTTTCAACCCCTCTTTTGAATGTAAAGTCTCTCCTAAGTGAAAACCATCAACCCTAGTGACTCTCCCTTCTCTCTCCTTGGAGTTGGGGAGGGAGAACAACTAGGGTTCGATTTTTCCACTTTACATTTTGGTGAACCTGACGTGAACATCGTAATTCTGATTATTCATGATTAGATCTGAAAAATTTGCTTCCTTAATTACATTTCCATGTTTGATCTTTTGCAAATTTTAGAGGTTAATTGCATAAAAACCCTAATTTTTTATTTTTAGTAATTGAGCTTGTGAAATGTTTAATCGTTAATGCTTGTTTCAGATCTACCCTTCTATTGCAAATTGTCAATTCATATTTGTGCTTTAATTCTGAAAATTAAGTGGTTAAGTGTCAAAACCCTAATTTTTAAAACCTTCTTGATTCAACCTTTGACTGATAATTTCACTGATCAAAACACCTCCAAATCAGCTGTAACTTTGGATTCCGCAACAAAATCACAATATCTTTCATCCCTGAAAATTTGGAAAAAAGTTGCGAGGACCATGTGCACCCCGAGCGCCATCGTCCCGACATTTTTGCCGAAATTTCGGGAGCTAGATCTTACTGTATTTTTCTGCTAAAATCCAGAATTTTGGTTGATTTTATCAATTCTAACACTTTCAAAATTAAAGTCAAAATTGGTCTAGTGATTGCTCGGATAAAGATTTATAATCATTCAAAAATTGTTGAAATTGAAATTGGTATCAAAATTGTGTTCCTTACTGTCCTAAATCTAAAAAGTGTGTTGGCATTCATTCGAAATTTCAGTGCTTTATTCAAATTTTTACAATTTGGGACTTCTGAAATTAAGTGTTTAATTGCGGCAACTTTGATTTCCACTTTCAAATTAGAATTTTGCATGAAATGAAGTCAACTTTTAAATTTCAAAGCCTGCATTGCTTTCAGTATTCCCTCTAAAATCATAAAATTCAAAATCTCAGTTCCCCTCTCTTTTTCAGAATTCAAATTTTGCATTTTTCCACAATCTTGGTAGGGTTCAATTTTGAGATTGCAACTTTAATTTGGCCTATCTACAGATCGTAAAATCACTCAATTTTTTCATATTAGATTTAAAATCATCATAACTTTCATCCCTGAAAATTTCAAAAAAAGTTGCGAGGACCGTGTGCACTCCGTTCGCCACGGTCCCTGACATTTTTTTCGAAAATTTGGGAGACTGTCTTGATTGTATTTAACAGCTTAAATCTAGGAGATTGGCTGATTTTATTGAAATTTGCTACCTCTAAAATTCAAAATCTTCCCTCTCTCTTTAGTGCATGAGTTTTACAACAATAAGCCCTACTTACACTATTCCCGTTAGATGAATCCTTAGAATTAAGTCCTTCCAAGGTTTAATTATTGAGGAGATGGAACCTAATTTGAATGGCCTTTTTAACGAGGACATGGGTAATTCCTCTAATCCTCTTAATGATGAAGAAGCTCTCCATGAGGTTTCTGTAGAACAACTTTCAAAATTGGATAACCAATTTAATGATTTTCTACAATGGATGTCTCAAGAATACCCCGATAGTGAAGCTCTTTCATTAATTGAGGGTCTAAAACGTATGGTTCAAAGTGATAAGAATGGAATTGATATTTTGCGTGGTATTGCACACATTGTGGATTTGAATGTGATGCCTATGAAGAGTTGTGCCAAAACTTTAGGTTATACACAACCTCCTACTCAAGTTAATCATTCTATTCCTTTGACAACTTCTATTTCTAGTATACCTACTTTTACATCAAACATAATGACTACTTCAATACAAGACATTCCACCTATGATCACCAGTCATGGGGGCAATCCCTCTTCTTCAATCAACCCTCTTCCTTCATTCAATCCAATTTCTTCATTCATTCCTTCAATGAGTGTTCCTATTATATCTCCACAAATGAACATGACACAAGGGGGCAATTCATTTAACCATTCCATTCCTCCTTGTAGTGTTCCTCCTTTCCAATCATCTCCTATGATTAACTATCATAGTGTCCCACCACCTTACTCTCAATCAATACCTTCTTTCAATAACATAATACCTCCATCACAATCTAACACGTCTAATATGAACTCTTCAACTGAAGCGACCATCAACAATCTTGCAGAAACTGTCTCTTCTTTACAGCAACAAATTGCCTCTATGAATCAATCTAAGTTTAGTGTGCCCACATTTGATGTTGCGAGCCCACTTTCTCTTGACATTATTTGAGCTATCCCCCCTAAACATGTTGAAATTCTGCATTTGGAGCTTTATAATGGTAGGGTGATCCTCTAACACATGTCAAGACCTTTCAAACAATATGTACTGATTTTGCTTATGACCAGAGGTTGCTTGCAAAACTGTTTACTAGAACATTAAGAGATAAAGCCCTACAATGGTATTGCTCGTTGCCTTCTTATTCTATTACTTCTTTCGAACAACTTGCAAATGCTTTCATTCAACAATTTCAAAACAATATACGTCCTAAATTTACTTGGATTGATTTAATGCATTGTAAACAAGGTGTTAAAGAAAAAGTGACTGATTTCATTGGTAGATATAAGCATTTGTATGCTCAAATTTCCTTTCCAGTACCTGACAATGATATTCAAAGAATCTTTATTTCTAATTTACAAAAAGATATTAGAGAAAAACTTCTGTTTTCTGAGTTTAGTTCTTTCCAACAGTTGTGCGCAACTCTTCACAATTATCAACTAACTGTGAGTCAAATGGAACAAGCAAATCCTATGGCTCCGAGTGATAAGGGTGATAGTAGTCATCAACCATTTGGGAAGTTTAAACCGAATAGAGAATCTATTAAATTCAATGAAAACATCATCAACAACAATGTGAATGCAACATCAGGTGTGCCTCCTATTTCTAAGTTTTTCAAGAAAGAAAGAAAGTTTACTCCTTTGAATGAATCATTACATAGTATTATGACTAAGTTATTGGGACAAAATTTGCTTACTCTTCCTCCTATAAAGCAAATAGATCCTACAAATATTAATTCACCCTATTTTGATAACAAATATTTTTGTCAATTTCATCGTCAACCTGGCCATGATACTGAAAAATGTTTTGCTTTAAAGGGTAAAATTCAAGATTTGATTGATAATAATACTATCTCTGTTTCTGGTGTGAATGATAAAGGCAACACATCTGTAGCTCCTCCTAACCAAAATCTTAAGATTTTTACCGATCCATTACCTTCTCATACGTCTAATGTGATTGATACTAATGATTCCTCTGTCTCACCTGATGATCTTGTGTCTATGACTCCAAATGTGATTAACTTTGTGGAACAACAGAAAATCCCTAATGAACTTTCCATCACATTTGATTCCAGTGAAACTATCAGGGCACCTGATGGTCCTTTATATATAGTTGCAAAAGTCAAGAATACACCTTGCCGTGGAGTGCTTATTGATCCTTCTTGTATGGTTAATGCCATTACTGAAGAATTTCTTTTTACTTTACAATTGAATCAAGTGATCTATGATGAAAAAAATGTGGTTGTGAAACTATTTGATGCATTTTCTTCTCCTGCAATTGGTTCTATTACATTACCTATTGAGGTTCATAACAAATCCCTTGATTTGAGCTTTGCTATTATTCCATCATCCGAACAATTTCGTGTGAAGCTAGGCTATCCTTGGCTATCTTCCATGAAAGCTATTGCTTCTCCTATTCACAAGTGTTTGAAATTTCCCCATAATGGTGAAGTTGTTACTGTCAATCATAGTCTCTTTAAACCAGCTGAAAGAACTTCTAGCCTTCCTATTGATTATTTTTGGCCTAAACAATTCCAATCTCTTCCACCGCGAAGTGATAATCTTTTCAAATCTTATCAAAAGTGGAAAAAAGATATGATCCTATCTCTAAGTGAACCTAGAACACCCAAACTTGACATTCCTATCATTCT
The DNA here is from genome assembly GCF_030272615.1 of Cryptomeria japonica. Taxonomy (NCBI): domain Eukaryota; kingdom Viridiplantae; phylum Streptophyta; class Pinopsida; order Cupressales; family Cupressaceae; genus Cryptomeria; species Cryptomeria japonica. The sequence goes on from NC_081407.1 coordinate 720,146,518, forward strand.
GGAGAAGGAAGTTCTTCCTTTGAAAGATAAAACTAATGTATTTTCTCAAGGAGATTCCCAACCCATCCCTATGAATGTGATTATGTCTATATCTAATAAACTTTCTAAAAGTAGACCTATACCTCCTCGTCATGATGGACTTGGTCTTCTTCCTAAACCAAATATTCCTCCTTTATATGGAGCAGTTCCTCCTCCTTCCTCTTATGGAGAGAAGAGACCTTCCTCTTCTCCTATTATTCAACCTAAGAGACCACAACCTAAACACCCAAGTGATAAGGATGGGAACATTCCTCCTCCTCAATCTTCTCAACTTCCTACTAAGAATAGACGAAATCATTTTGCACGTGAACGCCGACGAAAGCGTCATCTTAGAGCTCAGGCAGCTGCTTCTCAAACATTGCAATCCCCAAAAACACCTTCAGCTAGTATTATTCCATTTTCTCCTCAGCTGAAAATTGAGCCAAAATCTCCTAAACATAAGGTGCATGATGGTCTTGATCCTGTGCGAATTAAAGATCCTATTTTTATAAATCTTGATGATGATATAGATGAAAATGTTATTCATGATGAAAATGTTACTTCTTTTCATTCCGATAGTGAATATGAATATGTTGATGTTGATAACCATTTATCTAACGAATTTTCTAAAGCACTTATCCTAGCTCCTAGACAAGAACAACGTGGCTTGGAACATGAACATAGCCCTTGTTTGGATCTTGTGATAGCTCCATCTGCTGTGTTGGATGTTCCTCCTCTAGCGTGTTTCCCGCCTTCCCGAAATATTGATCAGCAAGATCGGGGGGTAGATGACGTGCTAGACTAGTTTCATTAGCATAGTAGACTCTCTCCTCCTCTCTTGATATCTTTTGTTACTTCTTCTATGTGTTATTCTCATTCTTCTATTTGTTGTCCTTAGTGTTGTCTACCTGAGGACGATGCAAAGCATTGAGATCTCTTTTGGTCTCTCTCATGTTGACTCAAAAGACACATGTATTCCCTTCTTCTAGGTGACCTTCCTTGATTGGGGAATGAAGAACAATTATGCATACATACATATGATATACATGAATTATCATACAGCATACTGACCCTGAGGAAAGCAAAGTCACCTTGTGCTTTGTGTTTTGTGTCTATTATCCTTGGGTTTATCTCACACTTGGGGGCTAAATCCTTGTGATAATGTGCTCCTTTCCCTTTTCATTTCTTATATGTATCACTACCTTAAAGCAATCACCCCCGGTGAGGCGTGTGCGATCGCTTTAACGTAGGGGGGCATACACCCCGTTCATATCTTTTCAAGATACTTGAAAGTTTCTTTGCGAATTTAGCTTTGCCTTGAAAATTTTGGGTATTTTTCTTGCATGACTCATAGTGAGGGAACCTTACTACTGACAGTCATGGTTCTCCCTCGTGATCTTCCCTTTTACTATGTCAATCAAAGTCGTAAGATCCTTAGTCCACTGGGGGCTTGGTGTATCTTGCCTCCTTGACATGGTGAAAGTCTTTCAATTTTGTTTCCTTGTACTTTACCGGAAGTATGGGCGTACGCTTATACTCCAGCTAAAGTGGGGGCTAAATGTAGCATCCTAAAATTGTGACACTTGCAAGTTCGACTGCATTTGGGTCTTCATGATGGCGGTGCAATGTTGAACCTGAATGGAGACCCCGAAACCTGCTTGAGACACCAAAAACTGCATTTTCTGCAGCTTAGCCTGATCCCTCCTTGCACCCTGCTGTCCCGGGAGGTGGGACCATGGCGCCCAGCACCCTGGTCCCTGGCCCTATTTTGGGCCCGGTCTCTTGTTGGGCATCGGGTCTTTAAGTTTGCAAATTGGAAAATATTGTTTCTAGGTCGGCCTAAGGTCAGGAAAATCAGTCTCTCAACCCTAATTGACAAGTATATAAACTACTTTTTCTCTCCTAGAAAGGGAGGAAGAAAAAGAGGCAAGAGCAAGACTTGGAAGTGATATTCAAACATTCAAACATTCAAGCATTTCAAGCATTCCTTCAAGCAATTGAGTATTCTAAGTCTCCATTCAAGGCTAAGTGTTGCATTCAAGACAAGGATTCAACCATTGAAGAGGAGATCACATACAACATACAACATACAACATACATTACACCTTCGCATGTAAGAATACAAACATTCTTACAACAAGGTATCAGTACTTGTTTACATTACAAACATTTACATTTATAGCATTCTCATTTCTTGGTTAATTCCAAAACCGGGGTTTGACCTAAAGGCAAACCCCTAATCCCTAACGCCCTAATCATCCTCTCTTTTATGTGTGTAGGTTGCAGGTACGCAGCTGTAATTGAAGATCTGGAATCCTTGTGCAGAGACGAACAGATCCCCCTTCGTTTCGCGGATTTTTCGAAGGACCGTGTGCACTCTGGGCGCCATCGTCCTGTCAACTTTCTCTCAAATTTGCAGAATAGCATTGTCTCGACATTTTACTGCTAATTCCAGGTCCGTAGCTTCATCCCATATCCCCATCTCCATTTACAAGTGAATCTTTCTTACTTTACATGCATTCCTAGTTCAATCCTTCTATCTACATTCTTTACAAAAGAGGGTATCCTTGATGTCTTAACCCTTGAAACTCATTTAAAATCTAGTCTTGCATTGCGTGGGATTGGATCTTTTGGGTTTCAACCCCTCTTTTGAATGTAAAGTTTCTCCTAAGTGAAAACTGTCAACCCTAGTGACCCTCCTTTCTCTCTCCTTGGAGTGGAGTGGGGGGAACACCTAGGGTTCGATTTTTCCGCTTTACAATACCCATTGCAAAAATGACACAAAACAAATATTTTTGAGCTACTCAAACGATGATCACTTATCAAATCAACCAACCCATCAAAACATCTACACATAATTGTCTTTACAAGGATGCATCCTTCCTCACAGACAAGACATGGTAACATTTTCTTTGACAAGAAAATTATGTTTAAGCTGATAAGCACTTGGTTGGTTTTTTATTTATTTATACATATCAGGTTCCTACGCTACTCTAGGATATCCACAAGTGATTAGAGTAGTTGGGATGGCTCCTGATATCGTTTTCTTTGTTTGTTGTCTACGGATTGTTCCAATCAAGTTCTGGGGCATGTACTAATGGTGTCTACGTGAGAAGTTCACTAAGCTACGTGATCCTATGCAAAATATAGTCATAGATCACTATGGCTTACTGACTACAATGTATACCTCGACCATTTCCGCATGAACCAGAATGGAGGGTAACTTTTCCTTGTCTGCGATGCTTGCTTACAGGTGAAAATCTCAAACTTGGTTCCTGCTAACTTGGCCAAGAACGATACTACCATGCTCGATGATGAAAATAAGGCACTATGAATAATCTATAGATTGTCTTTTCATCTCATCTATATATATTGCATTTCATCCATCCATACATCCATATTGTTGCATATCATTCATACATAGTAATGACAATGGATACTCTTTTTTTCGATCTTGTTCCATAGGAATGAGTCCTAGGTCCTCCATACCTTCTATCTAACATTGAAACCCCCCCTCACCTTCACCATCCTAAGTCATCCTATAAGAAAAGAAAGTTACTCTATCTACATAGGTACAACGACTCACACACACCTAGATTATCAACGGATACTTTTTGATCAAGTATCTTTAGGTCTCGATAGGTAATTGATTATGGCAATGCTAGACTACAACAGACATTTTTCACAATGACCTACTCTCAACGGGGCTGCTATGATTCACCACAAACAACCTACAATGCAAACACTATCAATTGATCAACCAATCAAACACAATCACAATGGACAATTACATCAATTGTCTAAGTCTCAACGAGTACTTTGCTTCAGATACCTCAACTTCACCCGGTAATTCCAACAATTGTCTAAGTCATAACAGGTCGCTTTGGTTCACTTACTCAGACTTTATCTTGTCCAAGCGAACAACTGACATCAACTGTAACGCTTTAACTCAACCGAGGCAATTAAACTAATTGCACCAGATTGTCCAACCAATTTTGATCAATTGTATAGCATCAATCAAAACCACAAAACTGCATTTGCACCATATCTCTTGCATGACCTAAGGGTACTCACTGCTTTTTGTTTCTTTGTATTCACTCGGTCTTCTCCCCTTCTTTCACCATTATTTCTAATTCTTATCTTCTACCTCCCCCCAACTTATTTCTCTTTTTCGAGAGATTGCCCGACTTTTCAAAAAAAAAGTGGCCCATCTCTCGAGGGGGCATACCACCCACTAAATTAACATTTATGGGGCATATTTCTTCACATCTATCTTTCTTTCTTTGAAACAATGCGATAAACTGCATCATCTCAAAGAGGGGCAAATGTAGTCACACAAACCTGTCCACTTAATTAAATGAATATTTAATATTTATTTGATTATTTAACCATCAATAATTAGTTAATTAAATTAATATTTAATTAATTTCATCCTCAACCTCTTCTCCTATTAATTAAATAAATTATTCAATTTATTTAAAGTAATTCATTAAGCCACACTCTAAATCAATTAAATGAATAAAGCACATTTATTTAATTTAACCCCTTTTCCTCATTTAAATAAATAAAATATTTATTTAAATCCCTAAACTACCCCCCCCCCCCCAACTTGGATTCTCCTAAAAATGCAAGTTGCACCAATTTAGTTGAAATAAATGAATTTTATTTTAATTAAAATCCTATTTTCTCTCACCCACCAACCCACTTGCATCTTAAGCCCATTCTATATTATTCTAAACCATTCCTAATTAGCCTAATCCCATCCCCTAATTATTGTCACTTTCCTAAGCAACTTGAAGTCACTTCTCAAAGCCTCTAAAGTCTTTGAAAAGCATTAAAGGCTTTTATTCTCCAACAAGTTAACCCCTTAAGTCTTCCAAACCATTAATGGTTCTTACATAACCATTTATGGCTCTTACATAACCATTAATGGTTAAACTCAACTCACCCAAATGGTTAGAGACTTTCCCTCTAACTCAACCCTCATTTAACTCATTGGTCTCTTCAAGCATTTATTGCTTTGAACATGGTTATCCCCAATAACTCTTGCACAAATTGTGTCGTCTAATGCATTATCACAAGTTCTGAGTGGAGTTTTAGTAAAAGGAGATTTGTCAAGTTATATTGATTCTAAGATAGAGGATCTAGGATCACTATACATTTACACTCAGCTAAAACCCCTCTATGATGAGAATGGAAAGATTCAAACACAATATGCTAGGGTTTTTGAGAAAGGTTTTCACAATGCCGCTTATTTTCTAGAAGATTTTGAGGAAGAGCATATCAGAATTATTTTGAGTCAGGTTCATGGTGAGAACAAGTACCTGAGCTGAGATGAATTTCAAAAGAGACGATTTATTCTCACTAACCGGTTCAACATCTGATAAGTGTACTTTTTCTGTTAACAATATCAGAGACCCAACTGTGAAATTGGCAGCAATGGCGATAGGCTACCAGGTATTTTACTCTAGTAGACTAAATAGTGTTCCGTTTGCAGCAATTCGTACAACTTATAAGATGATAGTTGAAAATGCAGATTATGATCTTTGTGAGGCTACTAGCAGACAATTGTTTCTAAATTTGCAATCTATCAAGAAGGACATCAATCTAAAGTTCAAGTATAGACAACTATTGGTCGGGTTATTCTTTTATTTTCAAAATTTGCTATCGGGAATAGGTGATATTGAATGGTCAAAGGATCTACCAGTATCTGCACAAATCAAGAACAACATCAAGGCTGTAAAGAATAGTTTTCCTGCTGCTATGAGTAAGTATTTCAATGAGTTTCAGAAAAAGATGAGCATGAGAATGAGATTGCTGAAGATGAGGTAAGTCATTTTGCAAAAGACATTGTTTTCACTGTTACCATTGATTTTTTTTTGATGCAAGAAATTGACCCAAGGAAAGAAGAAATGGAAGACATGAGTTATGAGGTGAACCATGACTTACTGGTTGGTTATGATAATAACCTATTAGCATCTCCTAAAGATAAAAAGAAGGCAAAACTGGATATTGTGGTAATCCAGGATGCACAAGCCAAAACCATTATTGCTCCTACCACAAGTGGGAAAGGAAAGAAAAAGAAAACTGATGAAGCACCTCCGACAATGAAGAATACAAGGGTGAATCGTAGTATCCAAACCAAAAAGGAATTGACACCTAAAGTCTATACAAAGAAGGAGAATGTACCAAAGAAGAGAAACCGGAAACTTATTCTCCAAGTAGAATTTGAGGGTACTGATATTGAAGAAGAACGTAAGAAGATGAAAGCTACTGGTAGAGTAGCAAAGATAGTAAAGGAAGTGCCAAAGGCAACTATGCCTATTGATATTGCAGCTTATAAGCCTAATACCCATTTTGAAAGAACAATGAAGACATTAGGGAGGAACAAGTTTGACAATGTCAAAGAGCATTTTGATTCCTTCACTAAATATGAGAAGAAGCAAGTCATTGAATAGGTAATCACTCATTTGTATCATTACAGTAGATATCCACATGATCTGGAAAAAGGATGTCTCAAATTCTTTGTACACTATTCTGTTAGATAAATGGGAGGAAGCTGTAAAATTGGAAAAAGAAATCATTGATGAAGTATTTGTCCAATATTTTCCTGAATTTTCTAAAGATGAAATTAGTGCTTTAGTTGATTAGTACAAAATTCAATTTGCTTTCAAAGCAAGGAGATTGAAACTACTCAATGGATAGAGGGCAATTATTGAAACTGAGACCCATCGAATAGCCTATGAAATCAAATGGATGGAAGAACTCATCCATTCCTCTAAGAATGAGGAAGATGTTGTAATTGACCAAAAATGGATGAAGAAGAGATTGTTCAAGCTGAAGAGGTCTATCCTATCAAGAAGAAGGATGTCACCATTATTCATGTTGATGATGATGTTCAGGATACAGTTGATCTATCTGGAGACAACACTGCACCAGATATGGAACCTCCTAAAATCACTGATACACAGATTACTTTAGTTGAGAAACTGACAACTCAACTGAAAGTGGACAATCCACTAGCAATTGAACAAACGACAACTCAACTGAAAGTGGACAATCCACTGGCAACTAAACAACCAGAAAAACTCCAATCCCCACCAGTCTTACAAGAAATTCAGAAGGAGTCTATGGAAAATGTTGTCACACAGACTTCTGAATAGGAAGCAAAGAAAAATCTAGAGAAAGCAATCATTAAGGTTACATCCTTTGAACCGACAAAGCCATTAGTCACTCCGCAGACTGATGAGGATGATGATGATTCATTAGGCATTTCAGGGCCTATCATTTTTGACAACATGAGTGCATCTGAAATGATGAAGATTGCAAGTGTTATGCAATCTAGAGTGCATAAGAAGAGACTTAAACAGCAAAGGGTTGAAGCTGAAACAATTCAAAATGCAATAGATATTCTATCCAGTCTACTACCGAAAACTTCTACAACACATCTGACATCCCCTATTAGAAAACTTGGTCAGTTGGTCATTGACACATCTGATGAAATCAAGTCACTTGAAGAAGTAGCACTAACCTATGCTGAGAAAAGTCACAAGAAGAAGTATGGAGAGAAACTTGCAATAGACATTGATACTGGCAAAAAGGCTCTGTCACATAATAAAGATTTGTTGAGCAAAGCTGTTGAAATAGGAGGAAAGTATCTTGCTTGTACCTCTAATGTTTCATTTTGTTATTCTTATATCACAAAAATACAAACAGAAACAAAGCAAGAGCTAGAAAGGATATGCAATGCATATATCCCACTTCAGGACTCTATATTTGCTTTTAGAAAATCTGTAGATAATTTGCACAACAGGTTGGAGACTTATGATCATGAGAAGGAAAAGAGACTCCAGTCTCTCAAGGAACTCAAGAGTCTACTCACATCACAAGTGGACATACTACAATGAGCCTACTCAAATGCAGAAGCTATCTTAGCAACTCCAAAAACTTGTACACTGGACTCGATGGAAGAATCCCATACACAACTTATGTCTACAAAAGAGTACACTGAGAACATGCTAGAGACATGGGAAAATGCCATATCACAGTTGAAGCATAACTTCCATGATATTTTTCTGAGACTAGCTAATGCATGAACTTTTTTTGTTATTGTATATGCTGAACACTTTGATACAAATTTTCTATATATATATAATTTACTTTTTCAATTTGGCATTGCTGTCAAAGGGGGAGTAGAAATATGTATTTGTATTTTTGAAAATTTTGTATAATGTATGCATTAAGGGGGAGCATGTGTATATGTGTAAATTTTGTTTTCTATGCACACTTAGTGGTATTACTGTAAAATTTTCCAAGTGTTGCCATCAATGCCAAAGGGGGAGATTGTTGGCCTGATGATGATTGTAATATATTCACCATATGTTGTCATTGATGAAACACACACACACACATATGTTTATATTGTCTATTGGTATAACTTCAAGTTGTTTATTCTACAACTGGTATACTAGAGGTTATACTAAGAGGTTTATCTCTAACCGGTACTTTGCGACAACCGATATATGCATAGAAGATAACCAGTGGATACACATTAGTCGGCATCAACATTGAAGAACAAGCAGAGATTATATCAGAAGATTCAAGGATAACGATTCATATATTTAAACTCTAACCGGTATTGATTGTTCCAACCGATATTTGTTGATTTTGTGATGAGTTACCACAAATCATGATGAGTTATCCCACCGACAAATTTTGGTGGTATTTTTGTAATGAGTTATGATCACTTGACCAGATACATTGCATCTAGGAAATTGTGTTATGATTTATTTGGGCTGACATGAAATCTTAATTTCTATATATTGACATTACAATGAATTATTTCATATGAGTGAAAGTGATATGTTGTGTGCGAAAGTCAAAAGAGTTAAGTTGCAGAATATGCAGAAGAGAAGTGTTGAATATGTTTAGAAGGATCTGATCAAGCAAGTTTTGTTCTACTCAAATAGATCAAACCAATTCTGTTGTTTTCTAACAATCACAATAGAATTCAAATCCCCTAACTGGGTAAGCTCTAACAAGCTTCTTTTTACAAATCTTCTAATAGGGTGATCCATTAGTTTGGGTTCAGAAATCCTCCTCCAAGGTTACTCCTAACAGGGTACTACCTTTAACAGGGTACAAGCTTGTAATCAAGCTTTGGGATCTCTAACAAGATTCGCTCCTAGCAGAGCACTTTGTAGACCCTAACCGGTTAGTTACCTATTACTATAGATAGTTAACTTGTGAGTTCCATCTCACCATGGTTTTTACCTATTTGGGTTTTCCATGTACAAACACTTGTGTTATGGTGGTTTTTTTACTTATTGTGGATGTTGTTATATCATTTTGGATTACATGCATTGTGTTTAAAAGTTTTGTTAGGTTCATCTACTAGTTAGTATTTGAAGTAGTTTTATTTTTGGTGTCACTGATTCACCCCCCCCCCCTCTCGGTGCTTTTCAAGTCCATTAGATACAAATCACCAACATCCTTTAGACCAAGCACCTTATCAACATAGAGAGAATTTTCCTCAGAATGACCAGGGGAAGCATCAATATTTTCTTCAATCACAACATCATTTTGCACACTGACCTTTCCTAGTTCTTCATCATCACTTTCGACAATTACAACTTTTGTGCATGTCTTTCTTTCTAGACTCACATGCTCAAATTTTAACATCTTTATTGATCATATCTTCCTTCACTCAAGTCTTTAGGGATTTTAAGGAGTATCTCTACAATGGTCAAGCATTCATCTTTATACTCCTCATAAGGAAGCTTTGACACCCATTAAATTGTCAAATTACAAATTCAATAAAACAATTTTGCTTATCAACTAAGAAAGTGATATCATCCTTATACCATTCCGCAACCTTTGGAGGAATTTGATTCCTCATAACCATCTCTTTTTCAAAGATCCACAAATAACTTATTACAAACACCATCACCATAATTACAACTATCCAGATACTCCTTAATTTGAATATCAACTATAACATCACTTCTCCATACAATATTCTTGATTCTAGATAATGCACTAAGAAAGTAAAAATCAAGAAAACAATAAGAGATCTGTACCGAAAGGGGTACATCACATCCTTTGATAACTGGAGTGTTTCAAATAGCTGACGGCTCAAAAGCTCACATAAATCATATTCAACATTCTTCTTCACCATTTGATAAGCCACATACCTTGTCATAGAAGAAGACAAACCTTTCTCATTCCTATAATACACCTTGTATGAAATTCTCATAGTCACATATCTAACTCCCAAATCAATAATGCTATCAATTCTAAGAGCTCTCTTATCTGATACAACAACAGTTAACCTATTCACTTCTTCATTCTTTACTAACATTAGAGCGGGTACCTTTCTAGTAGAACACAAGTTGATCACATCCCTTAGGGAATCCTTAGAGATCAAGTATGGTTGGTCCAACCATAGACAATCTCCATGAATTCTACTCAACACAATCTTAATTATCTCTTCATCACAAAACAAATGGAAATTGCTCCATGTATCCAAACCCATATGCCCTAGACTAGCATATTCTACTTTAAACCTCTATGTACCATCAACTAGATTAATTATTTTAAAATCATTGATCTCACTATGATTGTATTATTCCAAAGAAACATGAATATAATGACATACAACTTCTCTATGCAAAAATTTATCAGGAATAACAAAAAAACCACCAATAGGGTCTCCTACCACCGGAATAAAAGGACGATTCTCAAAAATGGGTCGAGCCATATTGTGAATACTGACAATTCTAGAATTTTCCATTGAAAGATCATAAATTTGAAAAATACCTTTGAATGAACGCCTTTGCACCTATTTTCTGTTATTGCTACTGCTAGGATATGTTGTTGTCATTTATGTCAACATATTCCTATGTTTCAGTATTGCAGAAAGTTGGTTTGGTTGTTTTAGTTGGTATGTTGTAGATGTGCTAGTGTGGATTTGTGATTTCATTAATGAAGTATCTCTAGTTGATTTAGTGTTGGTTTTATGATGATATGTGCTGATTTGATCGAGTTATGGATTTTGGTATGAGGATGTTTTTTCAGTGTTCAATGTTGCAGTGTTCTACTATTTGATCTGTTGTTCTCTAGAATGACTATATCTTGAGTTTTAGATTTGGGAGAGTGTTTGGGATGTTCATGTGTATCTTCCATTCAGATGGTTCATGATTTTGTGCTCCACAAGTTATCTTTCTAGTCCTAGTTGCTTATGTTGAGTGTTTTTGAGTATCAATGTGTTGATTGATGAAGATTTGATTAAGTGGTGTTGGTATAGCTATTGCGGATGGTTCTAATGTGCTTGTTGGTGTTTCCTAATCATGTACTATTTTTTTTGCTGGTTCACATTGATAATTGTGTGTGTTATTGAAGATCTTATGGGTTTGGTGATGCTCTTCATGTTATGCGACCTTTACGGTGGTGTAGCATGTTGCAGATGATATTGGCAAGATTTCTGGTGGTTTTGTGTGTTCATAGATTTGATTTGGGTCCATTCTATTCTATCATGGCATTGTATTGGTCTGGTGGTTGATTTATGTATCGTGTGATGTAATTTTGTAATTAGGTCTTAAGGGTTGAGTCGACCTTGTAGTCAAGGTTGATGATTTGTATAAATAGGTGCCATATTCATATAATTTGGATAGGTTGTTGTGTCTACATTATTAGAGAGTGGTGTATGTGAAAACAAGTGAATTCATCCTTCGTTGTGAAGTGTTGAGCAGAGAGTGTTGCAGGGCAGACAAATGTACTTAACCGGAACTGCCATCAAGAATTTGGAGATGCTATTCTTTTAGTTCATGTAATCTAGATTGTTGTCTGATCTTTGTAAGGTAGTGAGCCTTCCTCAGGGTGGTAGCCCTTCTTGTATTTGAACAGTGAGCTCTAGGAAGTGTGCCTGAATGCATGTGCATTCCCTATTGTAATATTTTCACATAAAACTGTAGAGTATTATCTTATTGCAGGTAGGTTCCCACCATGGTTTTTCCCTTAACTGAGTTTTCCACATCAAAAATATTGGTGTAATGTGTGTTGTTGTTATTGTGTTTATCTTTTTTCTTACTGGAGTTGATTATATTTGAATTTGTGCTTAAATTGTTTGATCCGGTTAAAACTGATTCACCCCCTCCTCTCAGTTTTCCTTCATTGTTGTTGCCAACAATTGGTATTAGATTTAGATCCTCTGGAAGAAGCTTGATCGCTTGAGGAGATCTGGGATGGCAACGTGTCTTCAAGAAAGAGAGTCCAAGATTTGATAGAAGTAATTACACTGTATGGAAGGACCGGGTGGAGTTTCATTTGAAGTGTCTTGGAGAAGATTATTGGAAGATTACAAAGAATTCCTACACTCTTCTTCAGAATGGTCCGATTACTGCAAATGATATCAAGGATGTTGAACATAACATAAGAGATAAAGAAGCATTGCTGAGTGCCCTGACCGATTAAGAGATGACTAATGTGATGGGATTCCAGAACTACACATGAGATCTGGGAAAATTTAGAGACCTTGTATGAAGGAGATAAACATGTCAAAGTTGCTAAACTGCAAAGCTTGAAAGGAAAGTATGAGATGCTGAAAATGGGCAAAGATGAGAACATATCATCCTTTATGGCTAAAGTGAATGAACTTGTCATGAACATCAGATGTGTCGATGGAACTCTTGAAGAAGATGAGATTGTTTATAAAGTGTTGAGATCCTTGCCTCCTACTTACAAATCTAAAGTGGCTACTATTGATGAGATCCAGACTGTGACCACTATGATAAGAGACATGTTGGTTGGTAAACTTGTTGCTTTTGAGTTGAGTGAATTTGGAGAATCACATGGTAAATCTAAGGCTACATTTAAAGCCTCTGTATCCGGGAAGCAGAATATGATCTGAGAGAAAGTTCATCTAGGGTTTCCAGATATGAAAAAGAAATGAGAGAGATGGAAGAATAGGAAAGAGAGTTGGAAGATCTTGAAGCACTTATTGCTCGGATATTGCCTAAGGGAGCCAGTAAGTATGATGGGAAGTAACCTTTGAAATGTTTCTCTTGTAATAAGATAAGACATTTTGCTTGTAGGTATCCTAAAAGAATGTCAAGATATGATAAGCATGATAAATTTGATTATAATGATGGATATGAGAGGCATGATAAGTATGATAAGCCATATAAGTCTAACCGGAAGTACAAATATCAAAATAAATATTATTATGTTGTTGATGAAGGTGTGACAGATGAAGAGTTAGTAAATTCAGAAGATGAATTTGTATTTATTGCTATCAAGGAAGATGATCTGGTACCAGTGAATTCTACAAGCTGCATTGTTGAGAAGAAAGCTTTGGCTGCTAAGATTGAAGAGAAAGATGAATGGGTAATTAACAACAGTTGTTCACATCATATGATAGGTGATAAAAGTAAATTTGTGAATATGGAGAAGTATAATGGCGGTATAGTAAGATTTGGAGATGATAAAGCTTGTGTAATTTGTGGTAGAGGTTCTATCTCTTTTGATGGTAAGCATAATACTGATGATGTCTTATATGTTGAAGGTTTGAAGCATAATCTTTTGAGTGTTGGACATATGGTTTTTTATTACAATAAAAGCAGGTTTTGAAGGGAGTCAAAATCCTTTACAAAAATATTACAAAAGATGTATCATAGAAATCCCAACATAAAATAGATCAACCAAAAAAAAACCATAGGGCTAAGAGACAACAAATACAACAAAAAGATACCCCAACCTAGCCATACAACAAAAAGCCAACAGACCACCAGCAAATAAATAGAAACACAAACAAAGAACTTAACCCATTAGGGTTTCAACAACTTCAGCCTTGAGATGATGCATCTTTTTAGCATCATCCTTCAGGTCCATGATATCCTGAGGCACACCTCATACTTTCTTCTTCATACTTTCTCTTGTGCATTTTCCAAGGGGACCTGAATCATCAAGCCCAGTAACATTATCCTTGTCCAAATCTACAATATTCTTCTCCATATAAATCTTTTCCAATTTAGCTACCATAGTGGACATATTATCCATCGTCGCTTTGAGAATGCTATGGCTACTCTCCATGATGTTATGGAGAGTGGACTCGCACTTTCTAAGCCTCTCCTCAGTATCAATGAATTTCATGTCATATATCTCCTTAATGTTTTGGGTAGCTTCCATATTTTTATCCAAACAATCAGCCATAACCTTTTTTCAACTCTTAGTCCAGAGAGAACCAACTGGAGATCCTTCAGGAACCTCCTTCCCAGCATCCATAGGTTGATCATCACCAACCACCTACATATTTTCCCCTGCATCCACATTGACTTGAACAACATCCAACTTGGAGGAGAGAAACCAATGTTTAAGATTGATATTCTTGATTTCAAAAAAGACCCACCCGAAAAGCCGAAAGACCTCCAACAAACTATTCTTAGCAATGTTCATAACATCAAATGGGGTTTCTTGTTTAGGGTGAAAGTCTTGGGAAACAAAATCAACAAAATCTTGGGAATTTCATCTCATCCTATGAGATGATGAAGAAGCCTCATTCTGCGGAGGCTGAACATGGGATTCCTTCTCATGGGAGCTATTTGATACAACAAAAGTAGGCTTTTTACCCCTTCCCTCTAGTCGTTTACTAGATCCCTCGCCACCAATATTAGGGGACTTAACATCCTTACTAGTACCAGAGGCATCCAACTTAATCTCTTTCTTATCCTTTTTTCTAGGAGGGGAGAAAATCCTCATCATCATTATTAGTCTCCTAACCCTCAGAATCCAACTCCTCACTATCAACCACATCTTCTGCAAAAATGGAAGGGGGCTTACTAGGATTCTTAGAAGTCCTAGTTTTGAGGTGCTCATACATGAGAACAATTAACCCTTAGTGCAACATCGATTTAATGTGAGGTTTCTCATAATAAAAAATATTGGAAATCAAAGATGACAACAAATAGAACGGGAAATAAAATTTATCATTGTGGCAAAAATGGTTCAGCAACACAAAATGAAACTCGTTAATTTTAGTGAACCTCCCATCTAGGGTAAAGAAATCCATAATTGCCCTCAAAAGCTCCCTCCAAATCAACTTAATTTGATGAGGCTCGAAGTGGGTTTTATTTACCTTAACCAACTTGGCTTTCTCCTTGTCCTTCCTAGGGAATTTATTGATGACAACATCCACAATCTTCCTATCTCTGTAGAATTTGATACCCTCTGGGGAAAGACCCGACACTTTCACAATAAGCCCCTCATCAATAATCATAACCCCACCAAACAAGTTCACTTTACCACTCTTCCATTCCTTAACAAACTGCTTGGTGATATTATGATTGTATCCATGCAATTTCTCTAGGAAGGGCATAACTCCCCCTTGTTGCAGATGACACCAAATAGTAGCATTCTTCCTCCAAGTATCACAGCTAGGTAGCTCCACTCTATGTCTCTTACCCCCCATAGTGTCAAGCTTAAACAAATTCACAGAGAACTCGATGAAAACATAGAAACTAACAAAAGAACTAGCATCAACTTCCCAAGCAAGAACCACCCATAAAACATGTGAGGGCATCTGGCAATAATGAGAATTGAAGGCACTCTGACAGAGAGCCAACCAAGTAATAATAGCAACTTTAATTACCCTTATCATCGAGATTAGTAGATATCACATCAAATATTCCATGTCTCTAATCATACATTAGAAGGGATCTGACCTTAGCATCTAGCATATCCTCATTATACCATATCTTTCTCGCAATTCAAGAATGGTAAATACAAGATTCTGAATGCCTTCAGTATAGAGATTGCATTAGGAACTAAGACTAAAGGTAATGTCTTTCACTTGAATGTCGGTTAGAAAAATTGTTTGATTGCTTAGTGTAAAGCGGAAAAATCGAACCCTAGTTGTTCTCCCCTCCCCAACTCCAAGGAGAGAGAAGGGAGAGTCACTAGGGTTGATGGTTTTCACTTAGGAGGGACTTTACATTCAAAAGAGGGGTTGAAACCCACAAGATCCAATCCCACGCAATGCAAGATTGGATTCTATATGAGTTTCAAGGGTTGTGATAGCAAGGATACCCTCTTCTGTAAAGAATGTAGAAAGATTGATAGAACTAGAAATGCATGTAGAAGCAAGAAAGATTCACTTATAAACAGAGATAGGGATATGATATGAAGCTGGGGACCTGGAATTAGCAGTAAAATGTTAGGACAGTGTTGTTCTGCAAATTTGAGCGAAAGTTGACGGGACGATGGTGCCCGGCGTGCACACGGTCCTCCGAAAAATCCGCGAAACGAAGGGGGATCTGTTCGTCTCTTCACAAGGATTCCAGATCTTCAATTACAGCCATGTACCTGCAACCTACACACATAAAAGAGAGGACGATTGGGGGGTTAGGGATGAGGGGTTTTCCTTTAGGTCAAACCCCGGTTTTGGAATTAACCAAGAAATGAGAAATTGCTGTAAATGTAAATGATTGTAATGTAAAACAAGTACTAGTACCTTGTTGTAAGAATGTTTGTATTCTTACATGCGAAGGTGTAGATGTTGTTGTATGTTGTATGTTGTATGTGATATGTGATCTCCTCTTCAATGGTTGAATCCTTGTCTTGAATGCAACACTTAGCCTTGAATGGAGACTTAGAATGCTCAATTGCTTGAAGGAATGCTTGGATGCTTGAATGCTTGAATGTTTGAGTATCGTTTCCACGTCTTGTACACATATGTCCTTCCTCTTTTTTTCTACCCCAAATGGGAGAGGAAAATGTAGTTTATATACTTGTCAATTAGGGCTGATAGACTAATTTTTCCAACCTTGGGCTGACCAGGAAAGAGTATTTTCCAATTTGCAAACTTAGAGACCTGAAGCCCCATAGGAGACCAGGCCCAAAATAGGGCCAGGGACCAGGGCATTGGGCGCCATGGTCCTGGGGGACCAGCGCGCTGGGCGCTCTGGTCCCACCTCCCGGGACAACAGGGTGCAAGGAGGGATCAGGCAGGGTGCTGGAAAAATGCAGTTTTTGATGTTGTAAGCAAGTTTCGGGGTCTCCATTCAGGTTCCGTGTTGCATCGCCATCGTGAAGACCCAAATGCAGTCGAAATTGCAAGTGTCACAATTTTAGGATGCTACATTTAGCCCCCACTTTAGCGGGAGTATAAGCGTACGCTCATACTTCCGGTAAAGTACAAGGAAACAACATTGAAAAACTTTCACCACGTCAAGGAGGCAAGATACACCAAGCCCCCAGTGGACTAAGGATCTTACGACTTCGATTGACAAAGTAAAAGGGAAGATCACGAGGGAGAACCATGACTGTCAGTAGTAAGGTTCCCTCATTATGAGTCATGTAAGAAAGATATAAAAAAATTTCAAGGTAAAGCTAAATTTGTCAAGAAATTTTCAAGTATCTTGAAAAGATATGAACGGGATGTATGCCCCCCTACGTTAAAGCAATCGCACATGCCTCATCGGGGGTGATTGCTTTAAGGTAGTGATACATATAAGAAATGAGAAAGGAGCACGTTATCACAAGGATTTAGCCCCCAAGTGTGAGATAAGCCCAAGGATAATAGACACAAAACACAAAGCACAAGGTGACTTCGCTTTCCTCGGGGTCAGTATGTTGTATGATAATTCATGTATATCATATGTATGTATGCATAATTGTTCTTCATTCCCCAATCAAGGAAGGTCACCTAGAAGAAGGGAACACATGTGTTTTTTGAGTCAACATGAGAGAGACCAAAAGAGATCTCAATGTTTTGCATCATCCTCAAGTAGACAACACTAAGGACAACAAATAGAAGAATGAGAATAACATATAGAAGAAGTAACAAAAGAAAGAGAGGAGGGGAGAATCTGCTATGCTAATGAAACTAGTCTAGCACGTCATCTACCCCCCGATCTTGCTGATCAATGTTTCGGGAAGGTAGGGAACACGCTAGAGGAGGAACATCCAACACAGCAGATGGAGCTATCACAAGATCCAAACAAGGGCTATGTTCATGTTCCAAGCCACGTTGTTCTTGTCTAGGAGCTAGGATAAGTGCTTTAGAAAATTCATTAGATAAATGGTTATCAATATCAACAAGTTCATATTCACTATCAGAAGCAAGAGAAGTAACATTTTCATCATGAATAACATTTTCATCTATATCATCATCAAGATTTATAAAAATAGGATCTTTAACTCGCATAGGATCAAGACCATCATGCATCTTATGTTTAGGAGATTTTGGCTCAATTTCTGGCTGAGGAGAAAATGGAATAATGCTTGTTGAAGGTGTTTTTGGGGATTGCAAAGTTTGAGAAGCAGCTGCTTGAGCTCTAAGACGACGCTTTCATCGGCGTTCACGTGCAGAACGATTTCGTCTAGTCTTAGTAGGAAGTTGCGAAGATTGAGGAGGAGGAATGTTCTCATCCTTATCACTTGGGTGTTTAGGTTGTGGTCTCTTAGGTTGAAAAATAGGAGAAGAGGAAGGTCTCTTCTCTCCATAAGAGGAAGGAGGAGGAACTACTCCATATAAAGGAGGAATATTTGGTTTAGGAAGGAGACCAAGTCCATCATGACGAGGAGGGATAGGTCTACTTTTAAGAAGTTTATTAGATATAGGCATAGTCACATCCATAGGGATGGGTTGGGAATCTTCTTGAGGAAAGGCATTGGTTTTATCTTTCAAAGGAAGAACTTCCTTCTCAAGAATGATAGGAATATCAAGTTTGGGTGTTCTAGGTTCGCTTAGAGATAGGATCATGTCTTTTTTCCACTTTTGATAAGATTTAAAAAGATGATCACTTCGCGGAGGAAGAGATTGGAATTGTTTAGGCCAAAAGTAATCAATAGGAACGCTAGAAGTTCTTTCAATTGGTTTAAAGAGACTATGATTGACAGTAACAACTTCACCATTATGGGGAAATTTCAAGCACTTGTGAATAGGAGAAGCAATAGCTTTCATGGAAGATAGCCAAGGATAGCCTAGCTTCACACGAAATTGTTTGGATGATGGAATAATAGCAAAGTCCACATCAAGGGATTTGTTATGGACCTCAATAGGTAATGTAATAGAACCAATTGCAGGAGAAGAAAATGCATGAAATAGTTTCACAACCACATTTGTTTCATCATAGATCACTTGATTCAATTTCAAAGTAAAAATGAGTTCTTCAATAATGACATTAACCATGCAAGAAGGATCAATAAGCACTCCACGGCAAGGTGTATTTTTGACTTTTGCAACTATATATAAAGGACCATCAGGTGCCCTGATAGTTTCACTAGAATCAAAGGTGATGGAAAGTTCTTTAGGGATTTTCTGCTGCTCCACAAAGTTAATCACATTCGGAGTCATAGACACAAGATCATCAGGTGAGACAGAGGAATCAGTGGTATCAATCGCATTAGAGGTATGAGAAGGCAATGGATCAGTAAAAATCTGAAGATTTTGGTTAGGAGGAGCTACAGATGTGTTGCCTTTATCATTCACTCCAAAAATAGAAATAGTATTATTATCAATCAAATCTTGAATTTTACCCTTTAAAGCAAAACATTTTTCAGTATCATGCCCAGGATGACGATGAAATTGACAAAAAGATTTGTTATCAAAATAGGGTGAGTTAATCTTTGCAGGATCTATTTGCTTTATAGGAGGAATAGTAAGCACATTTTGTTCCAATAACTTATTCATAATACTATGCAATGATTCATTCAAAGGAGTAAACTTTCTTTCTTTCTTGAAAAACTTAGAAATAGGAGGCACACCTGATGCTGCATTCACATTGTTGTTGATGATGTTTTCATTGAATTTGATGGACTCTCTATTCGGTTTAAACTTCCCAAATGGTTGTTGACTACTATCACCCTTATCACTCGGAGTCATAGGATGTGATTGTTCCATTTGACTCACAGTCAGTTGATAATTGTGAAGAGTTGCGCACAACTGTTGGAAAGAAGTAAACTCAGAAAACAGAATTTTTTCTCTAATATCTTTTTGTAAATTAGAAATAAAGATTCTTTGAATATCATTGTCAGGCACTGGAAAAGAAATTTGAGCATACAAATGCTTATATCTACCAATGAAATCAATCACTTTTTCTTTAACACCTTGTTTACAATGCATTAAATCAATCAAAGTAACTTTAGGACTTATATTGTTTTGAAATTGTTGAATGAAAGCATTTGCAAGTTGTTCGAAAGAAGTAATAGAATAGGAAGGCAACGAGCAATACCATTGTAGGGCTTTATCTCTTAATGTTCTAGTAAACAGTTTTGCAAGCAACCTTTGGTCATAAGCAAAATCAGTACATATTGTTTGAAAAGTCTTAACATGTGTTAGAGGATCACCTTTACCATTATAAAGCTCCAAATGCGGAATTTCAACATGTTTAGGGGGAATAGCTCGAACAATATCAAGAGAAAGTGGGCTCGCAACGTCAAATGTGGGCACACTAAACTTAGATTGAGTCATAGAGGCAATTTGTTGCTGTAAAGAAGAGACAGTTTGTGCAAGATTGTTAATGGTCGCTTCAGTTGAAGAGTTCATATTAGACGTGTTAGATTGTGATGGAGGTGTTATGTTATTGAAAGAAGGTAGAGAGTAAGGTGGTGGGACACTATGATAGTTAGTCATAGGAGATGATTGGACAGGAGGAACACTACAAGGAGGAATGGGAAACGAATTGCCCCCTTGTGTCATGTTCATTTGTGGTGATATAATAGGAACACTTATTGAAGGAATGAATGAAGAAGTCGGATTGAATGAAGGAAGAGGGTTGATTGAAGAAGAGGGATTGCCCCCATGACTAGTGATCATAGGAGGAATGTCTTGTATTGAAGTAGTCATTATGTTTGATGTAAAAGTAGGTATACTAGCAATAGAAGTCGTCAAAGGAATAGAATGATTGTCTTGAGTAGGAGGTTGTGTATAACCCAAAGTTTCAACACAACTCTTCATAGGCATCACATTTGAATCCACAATGTGTGCAATACCACGCAAAATATCAATTCCATTCTTATCACTTTGACGCATTCGTTTTAGACCCTCAATTAAAGGAAGAGCTTGACTATCAGGGTATTCTTGAGACATCCATTGTCAAAAATCGTCAAATTGGTTATCCACTTTTGAAAGTTGTTCTACAGAAACCTCATGGAGAGCTTCTTCATCATTAAGAGGATTAGAGGAATTACCCATGTCCTCGTTGAAAAGGCCATTCAAATTAGGTTCCATCTCCTCAGTAATTAAACCTTGGATGGACTTAATTCTAAGGCTTCGTCTAACGGGAATAGTGTAAGTAGGAATTATTGTTGTAAAACTCATGCACTAAAGAAAGAGAGAAGATTTTGAATTTTAGAGGTAGCGAATTTCAGTAAAATCAGCCAATCTTCTAGATTTAAGCTGTTAAATACAATCAGGACAATCTCCCGAAATTTCAGAAAAAATGTCCGGGACCGTGGCGCTCGGGGTGCACACGGTCCTCGCAACTTTTTTTGAAATTTGCAGGGATGAAAGTTATGATGATTTTACAGCTAACCTGAAAAAATTGAGTGATTTTACGATCTGTAGATAGGCCAAATTAAAGTTGCAATCTCAAAATTGAACCCTACCCAGATTGTCGAAAAATGCAAAATTTGAATTTTGAAAAAGAGAGGGAAACTGAAATTTTGAATTTTATGATTTTAGAGGGAATGTTAAGAGCAATGCAAGTTTTGAAATTTAGAAGTTGACTCAATTTCACGCAAAAAATTCAATTTTGAAAGCGGAAATCAAAGTTGTTGTAATTAAACACTTAATTTCAAAAGTCACAAATTGCAAGAATTTGAATAAATCACTGAAATTTCGAATTAATGCTAACACACTTTTCAGATTTAGGACTGTAAGAAACACAATTTTGATAGGAATTTCAATTTCAACAATTTTTGAATGATTAGAAGCCTTTATCCAAGCAATCGCTAGACCAACTTTGACTTTAATTTTGAAGGTGTTAAAATTGATAAAATCAGCCAAAATTCTGGATTTTAGCAGAAAAATACAGTAAGATCTAGCTCCCAAAATTTCGGAAAAAATGTCGGGGACGATGGCGCTCGGGGTGCACACGGTCCTCGCAACTTTTTTCCAAATTTTCAGGGATGAAAGATATTGTGATTTTATTGTGGAATCCAAAGTTACAGCCGATTTGGAAGTGTTTTGATTAGTGAAATTATCAGTCAAAGGTTGAATCAAGAGGGTTTCAAAAATTAGGGTTTTGACACTTAACCACTTAATTTTCAAAATTAAAGCACAAATATGAATTGATAATTTGTAATAGAAGGGCAGATCTGAAACAAGCATTAACAATTAAACATTTCACAAGTTTAATTACTTAAAAAGAAAATTTTAGGGTTTTTATGCAATTGACCTCTAAAATTTTGCAAAAGATCAAACATGGAAATGTAATCAAGGAATCCAATTTTCAAATCTAACCATGAATAATCAGAAAGGATGTTCACGTTGGGTTCACCAAAATGTAAAGCGAAAAAATTGAACCCTAGTTGTTCTCCCCTCCCCAACTCCAAGGAGAGAGAAGGGAGAGTCACTAGGGTTGATGGTTTTCACTTAGGAGGGACTTTACATTCAAAAGAGGGGTTGAAACCCACAAGATCCAATCCCACGCAATGCAAGATTGGATTCTATATGAGTTTCAAGGGTTGTGATAGCAAGGATACCCTCTTTTGTAAAGAATGTAGAAAGATTGATTGAACTAGAAATGCATGTAGAAGCAAGAAAGATTCACTTATAAACAGAGATAGGGATATGATATGAAGTTGGGGACCTGGAATTAGCAGTAAAATGTCGGGACGGTGCTGGTCTACAAATTTGAGCGAAAGTTGACGGGACGATGGCGCCCGGCATGCACACGGTCCTCCGAAAAATCCGCGAAACGAAGGGGGATCTGTTTGTCTCTTCACAAGGATTCCAGATCTTCAATTACAGCCGTGTACCTGCAACCTACACACAGAAAAGAGAGGACGATTGGGGGGTTAGGGATGAGGGGTTTGCCTTTAGGTCAAACCCCGGTTTTGGAATTAACCAAGAAATGAGAAATTGTTGTAAATGTAAATGATTGTAATGTAAAACAAGTACTAGTACCTTGTTGTAAGAATGTTTGTATTCTTACATGCGAAGGTGTAGATGTTGTTGTATGTTGTATGTTGTATGTGATATGTGATCTCCTCTTCAATGGTTGAATCCTTGTCTTGAATGCAACACTTAGCCTTGAATGGAGACTTAGAATGCTCAATTGCTTGAAGGAATGCTTGGATGCTTGAATGCTTGAATGTTTGAGTATCATTTCCACATCTTGTACACATATGTCCTTCCTCTTTTTTTCTACCCCAAATGGGAGAGGAAAATGTAGTTTATATACTTGTCAATTAGGGCTGATAGACTAATTTTTCCGACCTTGGGCCGACCAGGAAAGAGTATTTTCCAATTTGCAAACTTAGAGACCCAAAGCCCCATAGGAGACCGGGCCCAAAATAGGGCCAGGGACCAGGGCGCTGGGCACCCTGGTCCTGAAGGACCAGGGCGCTGGGCGCTCTGGTCCCACCTCCTGGGACAGCAGGGTGCAAGGAGGGATCAGGCAGGGTACTGGAAAAATGCAGTTTTTGATGTTGTAAGCAAGTTTCGGGGTCTCCATTCAGGTTCCGTGTTGCATCGCCATCGTGAAGACCCAAATGCGGTCGAAATTGCAAGTGTCGCAATTTTAGGACGCTACACTTAGATAGATGAAAGCTGGTTGTGGCATAGAAGGATGTGTCATGTTAATTTTGACTGCATGATTGAGATAATTTCTACTCAAGCTGTTAGAGATTTGCCTAAAATTGTGAAACCTTCTAATCTGGCATGTAAAGAATGTCAGTTGGGAAAACAAAATAGAATTTCATTCAAGAGTAAGCAGTATACATCTAATGGATTATTAGATCTTTTGCATATTGATTTGTGTGGTCCTACAAGAGTGAGAAGTGTGCAGAGATATTTCATGTTGTTGATTGATGACTACTCTAAAATGATGTGGGTTACTTTTCTAAGGAAGAAATCAAAAGCACTGGAGAAGTTCAATATATTCAAAGCTAAGGTGGAGACAAAGACATGATTGAAGCTGAAATGTCTGAGATCTGACATAGGAGGAGAATTCAAATCCAGTGAGTTTGATTCATTTTGTGAAAAGCATGGAATTAGAGGACATATATCTGCTCCTAAAACCCCTCAGCAAAATGAAGTTGTTGAAAGGAAGAACATAACTATTTTGGATGTTGGCAGGACTGTTGATTGAAGGGGATGTTGCGAAGACATTTTGGAGAGAAGTTGTTAGCGCTACTATATACACATTCAATCGGGTGCATATAAAAGGTGATTCTGGTAAGACTCCTTCTGAGTTATGGTTTGGTCATGTTGCTACAATTAGATATTTCAAAGTTTTTGGAATCAAATTTTATATCAAAAGAAATGAGGATATAGGAAATTTTGATGCAAGTTGTGATGAAGGAATCTTCTTGGGATATTCTACTAATAGAAAGGCCTACTGGTGTTACAATAAGAGGTTGAAAAAGATAGTGGAAAGTGCAAATGTGAAGGTTGATGAATGTCATGGAAAGCAAATCAGAACATGTAGATATGAATTTGATGATCAAGATATTATTTCAAAGCAAGTGCATACTGAGAAGCATAATGATTCGGTAGAGACAGTTAATCTGGATATTGTTGCTACCTGAGAATCAAAATAATCAAAAGACTCAGAGTTATGTAAGATTAAACCATTAAAAAAATAGATTATTGGTGATAAAAATTAAGGTTTGATGACTAGGAGAAGGATTGGTGGTAAAGAAATATGTTTGATTTCCAAGATTGAACCGATAGATGTTTTTGAAGCTTGTAAAGATGAGAATTGGATAAAAGCTATGGAAGAAAAGTTGAATCAGAATTAGAAGAACAATACATAGGAACTTGTTCCAAGGCCAAAAGACAAGAATGTGATTGGTACAAAATGGGTATTCAGAAATAAATTGAATGAAGTCGGTGAAGTGGTTAGAAACAAAGCAAGATTGGTATGTAAAGGATGTTCACATATGGAAGGAATTTATTATGAGGAGACTTCTTCTTTGGTAGCTATAATTGAATCTGTTAGATTACTTTTTGCATATGCTACTTATAAGGATTTCAAGGTATATCAAATGGATGTGAAGTCAACCTTTTTGAATGGTGATTTGGAAGAGGAAGTCTACATTGAGCAACCAGATGGGTTTTCATTATCAAATAAAGGAGACATGTATGAAAATTGAAGAAAGAACTATAAGGACTTAAACAAGCTCCTAGAGCCTGGTATGCTAGATTGGATAGGTATTTGATGAAGTTGGGATTCTATAAAGGTACTGCTGACAGTAATTTATGTTGAAAATGATAACATTTTGATTGTTGAAGTTTTTGTTGATGACATTATTTTTGGTGGTGATGATGATTTGAGTATGAGATTTGTTGATGATATGCAAAAAGAGTTTGATATGTCTATGATAGGTGAGATGAAATTCTTCTTAGGATTGCAGATTACACAAACTATTAAAGGCATTTTCATTTATCAATCTAAGTTTGTGAAGGAATTATTGAAGAAGTTTGGGTTAGATGACTCCAAACCTGTTGGAACTCCTATGGTGACTGGGTGCAAGTTGAATAAGCAAGATGAATCTCTGAAAGTTAATCAGACCTTATATAGATTTATGGTTGGTGGACCATTATACTTGACTCAGACTAGACCAGATATTATGCATGTTGTTTGTCTTTGTGCAATATTTCAAGATGATCCTAAATAAAGTCATGTTACTATTGTGAAGAGGATTTTTCAAATACTTGAAGGGGACAGTTGACTATGGTTTGTGGTATCCGAAGAATGATGATTTCATATTATGTTCTTATACTAATATCGATTGGGTAGGTGATGTTGATGACTAGAAGAGCACTACAAGTGGAGCATTGTTTTTGGGAAAGAAGTTGGTTTCTTGGGCAAGTAAGAAGCAAGATGTTATTTCTCTATCTACTGTAGAAGTTGAATACATTGTTGCTGCTAGCAATTGTACTTAGGTAGTTTGGATGAAGCAGATGCTAAAGGATGTTAGAGTTGTTTATGATGAGCCTACTATTATATATTGTGATAATTCAAGTGCTATTAATAGTTCCAAGAATCTGGTACTTCATTCTAAAACAAAGCATATATCAATCAAGTATCGTTTCTTGAGGGAGAAAGTCAATGAGGAAGAAGTCAAATTAGATTATGTGTCTACAATGGATTAGATTGTAGATATTTTTACTAAGCCTTTGCCTATAGATACATTTGTATTTCTAAGAGTCAAGTTAGGGGTCTTTGTCCCTCCTGATGAGAATTGGATGCATTGAGATGCATCAATTCAATGGACTTCATAGTCTTATCTTCTTATCTCGATTGATGAGCAGGTGTTGCTACTCAACTCGAGTAGTCAGTGCATGGTTCAGTGGTTTGTGTTTGGGGAGAGATTATTGTGTATGTGTCTTTGGCATTGTTGTCAAAGGGGGGAAGAGAACCATAAGAAAAAGTGCCTTATCTTGGAAGCTTTGTGTGCATGATCTAAGGGGGAGATTGTTGATGTTGATTTCATTCTTTGCATTGACTATTTTTCACATTCATATATTTCCATCAATACCAAAGGGGGAGATTGTTGGATATTGTTGCTGCTAGGATAAGTTGTTGTCATTGATGTCAACATATTCATGTGTTCTGGTATTGCAGAAAGTTAGTTTGGTTGTTTCAGTTGGTATGCTGTAAATGTGTTGGTGTAGATTTATGATTTCAATAATTAAGTATCTCTAGTTGATTCAGTGTTCATTTCATGATGATATGTGCTGATTTGATCGAGTTATGGATTTCGGTATGAGGATTGGTTTTTCAGTGTTTGGTGTTGTAGTGTTCTGGTATTTGATCTATTGTGCTCTGGAATGACTATATCTTGAGATGTGGATTTGGGAGGTTTGGGATGTTCATGTGTATCTTCAATTCATATGGTTTGTGATTTGGTGCTCTGCAAGTTATCTTTCTAGTCCTAGTTGTTGTTGTTGAGTGTTTTTGAGTATCAACGTGTTGATCGATGAAGATTTGATTAAGTGGTGTTGGTATAGCTATTGTGGATGGTTGTAACGTGCTTGTTGCTGTTTCCTAATCGTGTCCTATTTTTTTTGTTGGTCCACATTGATCATTGTGAGTGATATTGAAGATCTTATGGGTTTGGTGATGTTCTTCATGTTATGCGACATTTTCGGTGGTGTAGCGTGTTGCAGATGATCTTGGTGAGATTTTCGGTAGTGTTGCGTGCTTGTGGATTTGATTTGGGTCCATTCTATGTCTTCATGGCATTGTATTGGTCTGGTGGTTGATTTATGTATCGTGTGATGTAATTTTGTAATTAGGTCTTAAGGGTTGAGCCGACCTTGTAGTCAAGGTTGATGATCTGTATAAATAGGTGTCATATTCATGTAATTTGGATATGGTTTTTGTTTCTGCATTATCAAAGAGTGGTGTATGTGTGAACAAGTGAATTCATCCTTCGGTGTGAAGTGTTGAGCAGAGAGTATTGTAGGCCAGACAAATGTGCTTAATCGCAACAGTCATCAGACATTTGGAGATGTTACCAGATTGTTGTCTGATCTTTATAAGGAAGTGAGCCTTCCTCAGGGTTGTAGCACTTCTTGTATTTGAGTAGTAATCTTTAGGTAGTGTGCTTGAATGCATGTGCATTCCCCATTGTAATATTTTCACATACTATTGCAGAGTATCATCTTATTGTGGGTAGGTTCCCACCATGGTATTTTCCTTAACCGAGTTTTCCACGTAAAAAATCTTGGTGTTATGTGTGTTGTTGTTATTGTTTTTATCTTTGTTCTTACTGCAGTTGATCAGATTTGAAGTTGTGCTTAAATTGTTTGATCCTATGAAAACTAATTCACCCCCCTTCCCTCTTAGTTTTCCTTCATTATTGTTGTCAACACCTCTTTGCACTCAACAACTCCTCAATCGTAATTGAACAAATGAACTTCAAAAAATAGTATATAATCACCACTTAGGGTTTCCAAAATGCCTTCAAAAATTTGATACACTATACACTCGAAACCACTGGAAAAATTTTCAGATCACCAAATCTACTCAAGAGCCACCAAAAATTCCTTCCAAACATCTACCATGCTGAGAACAACACGACACCAAATCAAGAGGGGACAAAAGATCTATGTTGATCTCTCCCCTCAGATAATGTTGTCTTAGTTAGTTAACAAAAGAGGGTCAACACCCATAGTAGGTGCGAATCCATCTTCAATCTTTTCTTCAACCTTATCATCTAATTTCTTTACCTGTGTCATCTTCATCTTCTCTTTTTTTTCATTGATATCAATTCTCTTTTTTGGACCATTAAACTTCTCATTTTTCTTCTACAATGTTTTGTGATATGTCTCATCTCATTACATTTGTAGCACATTGAACCTCACTGAGGTCTACTTCTTCCAAAATGATTATTTGTCCTGCACTCAAAAAAATTGGCCATATGCATTGCAAGCATAATAATATCCATTGAAGTATTGGACATTTTTGCCAAAGCCTAAATTTCCATTTTACTTCAATTCAACCTACTTCTGCATTCATTTACTTTGTGTCCAAAATTATTGCAATAGTGACAATTTCCATTAAGAGATTGATTTTTTATTTGATATATTCTTTCACTAGCTCTATGTTTGAGTCCATTGCATGAAAAATAATTACCATTAAAAGATGAATACTTAGTGGGAACTAGAGGAAGTTGCCTGACATTCTTGAGGTTTTGGTCTAAAATGAAATTCTTTTGATCTCTATTAGAGTTCTTCAAGACATCCTTGATCTTGTCTTTTCCTTTATCTTTATTTGAACATTCACCCTCTTCAAATCTGAGTCCGCCTTTATCTTAAATTTGTTTATGAGAGTTGATAACAACATATAGCACTTCACTACCACCTGTAAGTTTTAGCCCATTGTTGATCTAATCCTTTGCATCTTTCAATTCCTTTTTAAGTCTGGTTACTTCTTCAATTCTTGAACGTCATTTAGTCTTTTCATCAAGATTTGTCTCAAACTCATCAATGAACTTCTTTCCCTTATCAAGTAGGTTTCTTAAGAGATCTTTTCAACTACTATATTATTCTTTTCTCTACTATCATCTAGGTATGCTAATGTAGATCTCAATTCACCTTCCATGTCAACCACAAGATCAACATCATCCCAGTAATTTTTATCCATAGCATCAATATCGTTCAATTCTTCTTCAAACATAGTGTTCATAATCCCAAATCTACCTTAGTGGTTAAGTTGTTTCTTTAGGAACCAATGCTCAGATGCCACTTGTTATAAACACGATTGTCATTACACAAAAAGATCGACCTAAAATATTTCATACGAAAGGTAAAGAAGATGTGTGAGGGTTAACACCAATTTGGCACACCTTCCAAATAGCATCAAAAGACCTTGCACACAACTACTCATACCAGAACACATAAGCTAGATCAAATCAATCTGATTAATCCAAAATATCTTAATTCAGACCCAAAAATAGAATAAGCAGTCCATCACAGAAGAATCACAACACCTTAGGAATAATAAAAACTGATCCATAACATCCTCAAATCAATAGTAAGATGAGGAAAGCAATGCATTCCTCCACAACTCCTAAAATAATAGTATAACTGATCATAGGAAACAATGTCACCCAAGACAAACTATCCAATCAACTAGAAATATGAAATCATACTATTAGAAACATTACTGCAATAATCAACATATCCATTTGAAACATATCAAGTGCAAACACATATCACATACCATAATTTATTCACCAAAATAGTCAGCAACAATAACAACACCACTTCCGAACCAAACAAAGAACATTTCTCCTCTGGAAATACCTCACATAATCAACCTAATCCATCCAAAAAGCACAACATTAATATGCAAATAACTCTATAGAATATAACCAATCAGATAGACATCCAGAATAGTAGCTAGATGCAATTAGACATCAGGAACACAAACCAGAATAAACTATCAGACAAAATACACCACCATACACTTTTGTTAAACATTGCTAATGTACCATCATCATGATAATGTTGAACCATAGCAATACATCACTATACATCACAATACATTTAGTCCAAACCAATAGCCAGACATATCACCCATATTAGCACCAACAACCGGACCATCTTCTGAACCACCAACAATAGGTTTGACACCAATGACAATAAAGACATGTATGTGTAACACAAATTCCAACTTTTGACCACCGATAAATCATAATGAGAGACAAAGATCTTTGGCCCAAACACATTCTTGTCAGCCACCCCCAATAAGAAATTTTCCTTAATATCTCTATTGATTCTAATTAAATCTATAGATTTTTAATGATCCTCCCTAAACACCTAATTATTTCTCTCTTCCTAAAGACCCTAGGCAACATGAGGAATACTAAGAGACCAAAGAAATTTGAGAGAAGGCTTATTGGAAGGAGCAATCCATTGATACCATAATGCAATGATGGAGTTAGGAAAATCCTCATTAAGATTTTAAAGAGACAATATTTTATCCCAAATGTGCTTAGCAAAACTGCATCCTAAAAGAAGATGATGGGAATATTCAGAGGTGTTCTCACAAAGAGCACACTTGTTAGGCAAAGAAAACCCCTTTTTTCAGAAATTATCAAGGGTGAGAAATTTATTCTAAGTAGGAAGCCAAAGGAATATATTAATCTTAGGAATGAGCATCAAATTATTAGCCCAAAAGAGGGGAGAGGCTTAAGATCCAACAACAAATTGAAAGAAAAAGCAACATAAAACCTGTAATTCGAAGAGAATTTCCAAATCGCTTGTTCTTCATTAGGAAAAATAGGAACATGAAAAAGTGATAAATCCCTTTGGATGTTCACTAATCTCGAATCCATATGAAGAAAATTTTTATAGCTCCCATCAAGCAAATAATTAGTCAAACAACTGCAAAATTATTTTATACAGATATCTTTGAAAAAAACATCCAAGGAAGATTACTTAGAGGAAAGTCACCATACCACTAGTCCTCCCAAAAAATAATGAGTTGACCATTACCAAAAACCTACTTGAGACCTTTGGAAATGATAAACTTGGAGTTCAATGCATTATTACATAGAATATAACCTTAAGGAAGGTCCTCATCATTTAACACTTCTATGAAATTACCATAACCCAAAAGGTATTTGTTGAACATGACGTTCATACATTCAACCCTTTGAGATAGGAGTCTCTAGAATTATTTGGCAAGGCACTATTGAAATATTTGATTTTCCTAATTTCAAGCTCACCCATCCTTTTAAGGTTTACAAACCTAATCCCAAGCAATATTAGGTAATCGTCTTCTTTTCTCAACTCCATCCTAAAGGAACTTTTTTTGAATTTTCTCAATTTTGTCAATAATTGGTAACTCTAAAAAGATAGGACATAGATAGACAATTTTTAAATAGTAGCTTTAATTAGTTGAATCTTACCTACTTAACTAAGCAATGCACATTTCCAATTAGCGAGTTTAGATTCAAACCTATCTAAAATGTCCAACTAAAAGGACTCCAATATATTGTAATTACAAAGAGGAAAACCAAGGTAAGTTAGAAGGAAGACAATCCACCTTACAATAAAAAAAATTCTTGCTATCTTAGTTTGTCTCTACATGGGCATATGCAAAAATAAAATAGTGCTAAAAGGGAGACCAGTCTCTTGATGTGAATTTGATTCATTATTGTGCAAGATCAATTTTATTATTTTAGCTTCCAACACCAACGTCTCCACCATATTTAGAGATCATTAACAAATTGTTGGTGAGAGAAAGCCTACCCATGGGAAGAGGGACAAAACTCCTTCTAAAAACTTCATTAATGACCTTTTGAATAGATCTTCCCAAAGCTTCCACCATGATCAA
The DNA here is from genome assembly GCF_030272615.1 of Cryptomeria japonica. Taxonomy (NCBI): domain Eukaryota; kingdom Viridiplantae; phylum Streptophyta; class Pinopsida; order Cupressales; family Cupressaceae; genus Cryptomeria; species Cryptomeria japonica. The sequence goes on from NC_081407.1 coordinate 720,178,554, forward strand.
AAAGAGAAAAGGAGAAATTAGATCTCCTCACCTAATACCTCGAGAACTTTTGAAGAACCTTGAAGGAGACTAGTTAACAATAATAGAGAATTTGGGTGTAGAAATTGTTAGGAAAATGGTGTCTCAACCTTGCAATAATAATTTTATAATGTTGATAAAAGGTTATTGTTGATACATGAGTGTGGGGTGTTTCAAGTAGGGATACCACCCTTGTGGGCTCCATTCCCTTGACTAGTTGGGGGCCAAGGGCAACACTCGTCGACGACGGTTTTCAAGGACAATGCCCCATAAATAAATTTTTATCTATAATTTATCATTGTGAATCCTAATTATTTATCATTAGGTCATAGATCATATGGTTGGAAACCTTATTTTATGAGGGTATTGTATTACGACTATGCATTGTGATGTATCCTGAGAATCTGATAGTTATTGAGTTGCATTTGGATCTTCGTTGGTGATACTCTAGTGACAAGATTTCTCTACAAGTATATTGTAATATGTTGATGATTTCTAAATAATATATTGGGAGGATTTTAGAGTGAGGGGTTTTTCTCTGGAAAGGGATTTTCCCATGTAAATCATTGTGTTGTGGTATGCATGCTATTTATGTTTATTTATGGTTTATGTTTGTTAAAAAAAATTAATTGTTGTAAAGATCTGTGAAAGTTTTGTATTACCCTCCTTTCAAGATTAGTGTAGGAATTTGTTCCACATTTTAGCTTCCTTACAAGTTGTATTAGAGATTGATTGCCATTGGTTTTAGATCCATAATTAATTGGGATCTTGTGCAAAAGATACTTTTTGATCCTGTTGCAAGAATCTTTAGATGGAAAATTTGGCAGGGAGAATAGAGGTGGAGAAATTTTCTGAAAATAATTTTGAGATGTGGAAGCTAAACATGGAGGATTTGTTAATAGATTGAAATCTGCGAGAAGCTATTAATTATGGTGATATATTTTCTCCTGTTGCAAAAATGACATCCATTAGTTTTTTTCCTCCTATTGTTGTTGCTTATGATTTAGAGGTTGAGCAAATGGATGTGAAAGTTGTTTTCCTTCATGGTGATTTGGAGGAGGATATTTATATGACATAGCTAGAGAACTGTGTAGTAACATGTTAAAGTAGTTTGGTTTGTAAATTGAAGAAATATTTGTATGGCCTCAAACAGAATCCTAGGATGTGGTACCATAAATTTGATACATGTGTTGAGTTTGGGATTTGAGCATTCTAAATTAAATCTTTGTGTTTATTATAAATTTGATGGTGATCGTTTCATGTACATTGCACTATATGTTGATGATATGGTATTTATTGGTAAATGGAAAGGTATGAATTGAGAACTAAAGTCTTATCTTGCTGCTAAATTTTAAAGGAAAGATCTTGATGCAGCTAAACACATTCTTGTGATGGTTAGAAGAGAGAGTGATCAGAAAGCTATGGCTAGGCCAGAATAAGTATGTGAATTTATTTTTACATAGGTTCAACATGCGGGATTATAGACCATTATGTTTTCCTTTTACAATTGGAACAAAGTTATTTGTTCCACATTGTCCTACATCCCCACCAGAGATGGAAGGCATGAGAAATGTACATTACCAAAGTGCAATTAGTAGGTTGATGTATGCTTAGTTTGTACTAGAATAAACATTTCCCAAGAAATAAGAGTTCTTTCCACATTGAGATGCAATTAAAAGAGTCTTATGATATTTGAAAGGCACCTCAAAGTATTTTGTGTTATCATGGTAATTTTATGTGACACAAGAATTTCTTTATTATTCGTGGTTATGTGGATTCAAACTGGCCAGGTGACGTTGATAGTAGAAGATCCATCAATGCTCATGTGTTTACTTTATTTGGTGGTCCAAATGAGTAAGCAATAGGTCATGGTTGCCCACTACTAAAGCAGAGTATATGGTAGCTACCCATGCTTGTAAAGAATCCATTTGACTTAAGAGATCATGTTCAGATATTTATAATAAAACAAGGTACAGTGACATTTTATTGTGATAGTCAAAGTGCAATATGCCTAGCTAATAACCCAACATTTCATGCCAGAACCAAGCACATTGGTGTTCAGTATCCTTTTGTCAAAGATAGGGCTGAGGATGGCAGGGTAAAGCTAATTAAGGTAGATACTTTGATGAATGTTGTAGATTCTTTAATTATGGCTATGAACATAGAGAAGTTCAGATGGTGGTCAGAGTCTGTGGGCATCTTGACCCCTAGAGATTTAACAATGATGTTGGTACCCCTCTCGTTTCTCTTACAAGGTGTCTCAACCTTGCAATAATAAAAAGGTACTATTGATATGTGATCATAGGGGATTGCAAGGTGGGGTACACCCCTTGTAGGCTCTAGTCTATTCACTAGTTGAGGTTGGGGGTAGTGCACCTCATTGGGGGGTTTTGGGGGCAACACCCCCGAAATAAATTTTTATTTATAATTTATCATTGTGAATCTTGATTGTTTATCATTAGGCCATACTTCTAGAGGTGGATATTTTGTGTGCTTTTTTTTCCTATAAGGCAACCATATTTTATGAAGGCATTATATTATGACTATGTATTGTGATGTATTTTGAGAGTCTAATAGTTGTTAAGTTACCTCTAGATCTTTGTCGGTGATACTCTTGTGAGGATCTTGCTTTGTAAGTATATTGTAATCTATTGTTTATCTTTGAATAATATATTGGGTTGCTTTTAGAGTGTGGATTTTTTCTTGAAAAAGGGTTTTATCCATGTAAATCATTGTGTTGTGATATGCATGCTATTTATGTTTATTTTTGTTAAGTTTTTGTAATTGTTGTAAAATCTGTAAAAGTTTTGCATTACCCTCATCTCAAGATTAGTGTAGGAAGTTGTTCCACTACTTTAAATTCCTTACATAAATAAGTTGTAAATAAATTTTCTCACAAAACCAAAAGAATTCAAACTTTGGAAAGGAATTTCCAATTCACATGGTCATAGGCTTTCATGATCAAGCTTAAGCAAAAAAACCAACTTTCTGACATAGAATGGATTTTTTCATGCATTGTTACGATGGAGTTAAGAATTTGCCTACCAAGCACAAACCCACTATGCTAAATACAAATAATATCTAGAATAATCGATTTCAACCTAGCCACCAAGAGTTTAGAAAAGATTTTATTAATGAAGTTGCATAAACTGATTGTTCTAAAGTCCCCAAAAGTTTTAGCTCTAGGAATCTTAGGAATAAGAACAATTAAAGTAGAGTTTAATTCCTTGAGCATATTCCTACTACAAAATTACTCCTTAGTGGCATTAACAACATCCTTCACAACAATATCCCAAAAAGTTTGAAAAAAAAATAGAGGGAAACCATTAGGGCAGACACTTTGTTATCTTGAAAAGAAAACACCACCCTCATCTCTTCCTCAAAGAAATACAAACCAACTTCCTATTACATTCCTCATAAACAAGATTAGGAATAACAACCAAAAAATAAGCTTCACACTCATGATTGAGATCCTCGTCAATAGAAAGCATATTAGAGAAGATATCACTAGTAGACATGAGAATAGACCCTTTCATTCTCAACAATGGAGTCATTAATTATATTGTTATGTGTAATGTGTTATCACTACTTATTAATAGTTTGAATTATCATCCACGTCTCATACATATAAGAGATTGCAAATAAGCATGATTTATGATACACACTTCACTCTAAAGATGGTGAAATCATGGCCAAAGGGTCTAGTGAATGACTATTTGACCATACAACCAAACACGTAATTCATAAATCAGTGGAACAACAAATAAATGATCTTTATTTTATTACAATTACAACAACATTATAATGGGCTTCCAATATGCCAAGCCTTAGTCATTTTATTATGAAATTTGAAATGTATTACAATATTAATCCATGTCTAAAATTATTATAATTTTTTCATTACTTTCTAATGTTCTTGAAGAGTGTATAATATCAACTTCCAATCAAAGAAATAATCTCAATTATCCATAGGTAACACAAAGCCCAATGCCTCATGAAAGGTGTGTTTGGTTAGATGTATAGTTGAATTTCCAAAATTAAATGTAGTAAGGATGGATCTTTGTACAATGCACTATTAGTAACAATGAAGAAGAAGATTGAGAGGGGGGCGCGAATCAGTCTTCACCGGATCTAGAAAATTAAACTCCAAAACAAAAACTGATAAACTACAGCAATATAAAGATAAGCAAATTAATAGCACAACACACGACATCAATATTTTTGATGTGGAAAACCCGATTAAGGGAAAAACCTCGATGGTAACCTACCAACAGTAAGATGATACTTTGCAGCAGTATGTGAAAAATATTACAATGGGGAATGCACATGCATTCAATCTCACTGCCTAGAGCTCACTGCTCAAAATATATTTTCTCACAAGGCTACAACCCTTAGGGAAGTCTCATGGACTTACAATATGATTCAGACAACAATCTGAAAGAAATGAACTGCAATGATAGCATCTATAAATGCTTGATGACAGTTCCGGTTAAGCACAATTGTCTTCCCTACAACACTAATATCACCTCAACACTTCACTGAATGATAAATTTCTTGTTCGCACATTTACCTCTCTCTAATAATGCAAACACAATACCGACACCAAAACTAAGTGAATAACTCATCTATATATACAATTCATCAACCTTGATAACGAGGTCGGCTAAACCCTCAACCCTCAATTCACAAAATTACATCACACGATACAAAGATCGATCACCGGACCAATATAATGATTTAAATTACATATCATGGACCTAATTAAAATTCCCAAACGATCACATCCACTGGAAATCAAGCCAAGATCAACTGCAACACGCTACACCACCAGAAATACTGCATAACACGAAAATCAACACCGGTTGATGAAAACCACCAAAAACTCGCACAAAGATCAATGTGGATTGCCAAAAAAATAGGAAATGACTAGAAAACACCAGAAAGCATGTTATAATCATCACCAACAGCTGCACCAACACCACTTATCAAATCTTCATCGATCAACATCAAAAAGCTCAAGAACACAACCAATCAGCAACTACCACAAAGAAAGATAAATTGTGGGGCACCAAATCATGAACCATCTAAAATGAACATACACAAGATCATCCCAAACAATATCTCAAAGCCTCAACACAAGATCTGATCAAACCAGAATATACTTGAAGATCGGATTCTGCAAAAACAGTGATCAACAAAACCAAACTACAAAACTGGATCAGAAGATCTTCCCAAACTCACCGAAATAAATCACAGGAATATGTTGACATCAATGACAACAACATATCCTATCAGAAGCAATGAACAACAATATCCAACAATCTCCCCCTTTGGCATTGATGGTAACATATGAATGTGAAAAATAGTCAACGCAAAGAAAGAAGATATCACCAACAAACTCCCCCTAAGATCAAGATAGATAATGCAGTTTTTCACATGATCTCTCTTCCCCTTTGATAGAAATGCCAAATATCTCCAAAAAAAAAAACCAAACTCTCTCCCCCTAAAATACATACTACTCCAGTAGAGGAGCAACACCAACTCATCAATCCAGATAAAAGAATAAGGCTCTGAAATCCACCAGATCTATGCAACTCAATGCATCTAGTTCTCATCAAGAGGGGTAGATACCCCTAACTTGTCTCTCAAGTAAATAAATATATTTGCGAGCAAAGGCTTAGTGAAAATATCAGCAATTTGTTCCTTTGTAGATACATATTCCAGCTTCACCTTCTCTTCACTAACTTGCTCTCTTAAGTAATTATATTTGATTGATATATGCTTAGTCTTTGAATGTTGCATTGGATTATTTGACATGCTTATAGCATTGGAATTATCACAGTAAATGATAGTAGGCTCATCATGAATAACTCTGATATCTTTCAACATTTTATTCATCCAAACTATCTGAGTGCAATTACTAGCAGCAACAATGTACTCAGCTTCAACAGTAGATAAGGATATTGAATCTAGTTTCTTGATAGCCCATGAAACCAACTTCTTACCTAAAAAGAATGCTCCACCGGTACTACTCTTTTGGTCATCAATATCACCAACCCAATATGCATCAGTGTAGGCACACAACATTAAATCATCATTCTTTGGATACCATAAACCATAATCCACAGTTTCCTTTAGATATCTGAATATCCTCTTAACAACAGTGACATGACTCTCCTTCGGATCAACTTGATATCTAGCAGCCATACACACAACATGCATAATGTCAGGCCTAGTCTGAGTAAGATATAGCAGTCCACCAACCATAGATATGTACAAACTCTGATTAGCTTTCGGAAATTCATCTTTTTTGGACAATTTAAAACCAGTCACCATAGGAGTTCCAACCTGTTTGGAATCATCTAATCCAAACTTCTTCAATAGTTCCTTCACATACTTAGTTTGAGATATAAAGATGCCTTTTCTTGTCTGTACAATCTACAAACCTAAGAAAAACTTCATCTCACCAATCATCGACATCTCAAATTATTTCTACATATCACCGACAAACTTCATACTCATATCATCATCACCACCAAAAATAATGTCATCAACAAAGACTTCAACAAAGTCTTCCGAAACTCCATGACTGGGTCTCTAAGCACTAGGAACCCCCCATTTCAGATTCGGTTCAGATTTTCCCTTTGGCCAAAGGTTTTTTTATTGTTAAGTTTGAAAAACTGGTGGATAGAAAGATTATTCTATGTGAACATTTTTTACTTGGGAGAATCGCTTCCCGTTGATGATTAAACCCTAGCATGAGGATTTCAACCCCTCATTTGAATCCTTCTATAAAATATCGATTTGGGTTAGACTCCCCAACCTCCCACTTCATTTTTGGGTGGACCAGCTCCTTGAGGAAGTGGGTGAGGCTTTGGGAGATTTTCTTATGGTGGATGTGGAGTCCTTTGATATCCTTCATTCTACCTATGCTCATATTTTGGTAGATATTGATGCTTCTAAGGGGCTGCCAGCTGAGATCAAACTTTTGACCCCCAAGGGTTTCTGGATTCAATCCTTGGATTATGAAGGATCCCCTTCAGATGTAGAAGATGTTTCAAGATTGGGCATCTCACGGCTAAATGTGATTTAGAGAAAGTTAAAGTGAAGAAGCCCTCTTCATGGTGGAAAGGTGCCTCTTCTCAACATTATACAGTTTTCAAGAGATCTTCTCATACGACAAGGCAGGATCTTCCCATTAATGGCTCTAAAGTGCATGTGGTAGATTCTGTTGGATCTTCCCCCATGGTCCATGCTGATGGTGTTGTCCCTTCAATTGACGTTTCAAATGGTGTTCCTGCTTCGATTCCTTCTAAGCCAACTGGTGGTTCTGATTTTTCTGTTGGATCTGCCCTTGTTGTTGGATGTGATGGGATTCTTGTGGGTACATCTGCTAGTGATGTCCCTTTGCCTTCTTCTTCTTCTAACACTTATGTTGGAGCTATCTCACTATCTGTCTCGTCTTCTAGGGATGTGCCTAGCCCTGGATCTGCTGGTCCTATTGGATTTTCAAGGTCTGTTGGTCTCTCCTTGGATGTTGGGTTTCCTGAGTTGGACTCGCTGGTTTGGCAAGCTGATGCTGCTAAGGTTGAAGAAGGTTGGATTTTGGTTAAAAGCAAAAATTATAAAAGGTCTTCGCCTTCTTTTGATATGACCCTTAGATCCCAAAAGAAGGGATCCAAAGGGAAATCCTAATTTTGGTTGGTTGCTCCAGGTTGGGGGTACCTATTGTTCGAACTGCCTGTAGACTTTCCATGCATATGTTCTTATTTGCCAGGCGGCTTTTCTTTCTGGAGGGGTCAGTTTGCTTTGATCCCCTTTCTTGGCTTTGTTCTGTCTCATCTTTGTTCAGTTTCATTTTGTGGATATTCCTGAATATTTTTAGTTATGAGTTTTAGGTCCTCCCTATTAAACCTACTTTGTACAGGGTTTCAGGTCCCTTAAAAACTTGTTTTTAACTTAATAAAAAGTAATCAAAATGTTATCATTTTCAATCTTAAAGTACATATTACTGTCACCAGCACCTTTAGTAAATCCCAATTTCAACAAGTATTTGTCTAATCTAGCATACCAAGCTCTAGGAGCTTGTTTCAATCCATAAAGTGCTTTCTTCAACTTACATACCATGTCTCCATCATCCGACAGTGAAAATCCATCAGGTTGTTCAATGTAAACTTCTTCTTCTAGATCACCATTCAAAAATGCAGATTTGTCATCCATCTAATATACCTTGAAATCTTTATAAGTAGCATAAGCAAGTAACAGTCTAACAACTTCAATTTTGGCAACCAGAGAAAAATTTTCTTCATAATCAATTCCTTCTTTCTGTGAATATCCTTTTCAGACCAATATAGCTTTATTTTTTACTACTTCGTCGGCTTCATTCAGTTTGTTCCTAAAAACCCACTTAGTACCAATAACATTCTTATCCTTAGGTCTAGGCACAAGTTCCCAAGTGTTATTATTTTCAATCTGATCTAACTCTTCTTTCATGGCTCTTATCCAATTATCATCTTTACAGGCTTCAGCAATATTTTTAGGTTCAACTTTAGAAATCAAACATACTTCTTTTGCAGCTAACCTTCTTCTAGTCATCACATCTTTATTCTTATCACCAATAATCTGATTCTCAGAATGATTCAATTTAACATACCTCTGAGTCTTTTGTTTGTTCTAATGCTCACCAACAGTAGTATCCAGATTAACAATCTCTACCGGATCATTCTGCTTAGGCTCTTCAGGATGAATAGGAGCTAAAACAATGTTTTGACCATCATCATAAGCTCTGATCTCTTTCCCAAGCTTCTCATCCACCTTCACATTTGCACTCTCAACTATCTTTCTCAGTCTCTTATTATAACATTGGTAGGATTTTCTCTTTATAAAATATCCCAAAAAGATACCTTCATCACTTCTAGCATCAAACTTTCCAATATCCTCATCTCTCTTGATATAACATTTGCTACTAAAAACTTTGAAATATTTCACAGTAGGAACATGACCAAACCAAAGCTCATAAGAGTTCTTATCGGTATCACCTTTGATATGAACTTTGTTGAACGTGTAAGCAACAATGCTAATAGATTCTCTCTAGTAGACCTTCAGAACATTTCCTTCAATTAACATAGTTCTTGCAGCATCCAAAATAGTACGGTTCTTTCTCTCAATAACTGCATTCTGCTATGGGGTTCTAGGAGTAGATAGTTGTCTTCTGATTCCATGCATCTCACAGAATGAATTGAACTCATAGGAACATAATTCTCCACCTCTATCAGATCTCAGACACTTCAACTTCAATCCGGACTCAGTTTCAACTTTAGCTTTGAATATCTTAAATTTGTCAAATGCTTCTGATTTTTCCTTCAAAAAGACAACCCACATCATCCTAGAATAATCATCTATTAGAAGCATAAAGTATCTATCACCCTGCACACTTCTAACATTTGTAGGTCTACACAGGTCAATATGCACAAGATCTAGTAGTCCATCGGATGTATACTATTTACTCTTAATAGAAATCCTTGTTTGCTTACCCAACTGACATTCCTTACATACTGGATTAATAGGTTTAATAATCTTAGGAAGATCTCTAATAGCTTGTGTGGAACTGATCTTAATCAATGAATTAGTTTACATGACACATTCTTCTATGCCACAACCAACTCTCATCTATCTTAGCAATCAAACAACTTTTCTCACCAACATTCAAATGAAAAATGTTACCTTCAGTCTTAGTCTCAGATGCAATCTTTATACCTGAGGCATTTAAGATCTTGCATTTACCATCCTTGAATTGTAGATCATAACCCTTATCAACCATTTGTACAACACTCAAAAGATTATGCTTCAAACCTTCAACATACAAGACATCATCAATGTTATGCTTACCATCAAAAGAAATAGAACCTCTCCCATGGATCACACAGGCTTTGTCATCTCCGAATCTAACTATTCCACTATCATACCTTCCCATGCTTACAAATTTGCTTTTATCACCGGTCATATGATGTGAACAACCATTGTCAATTACCCATTCACCCTTTTCTTCTACCTTAGCAGCCAAAGCTTTCTCCTCAATAGAACAGCTAGTGGAATCGATAGGTATAGGTCTATCTTTTTAATGGCAATAAACACAACTTCATCTCCTTCTGATTCATCATTTGTAACACCTTCATCCTGCAGCATAATAACAGTTCTTTTGGTTCCTAAACTTTCAGTTAGACTTATAAGGCTTATCATATTTTTCATGCTTCTCATATTTATAATTCCTAGCATGCTTATCAAACTTATCATGTCTATCATACTTAGCCATTTTTTCTGGGCATCTAGAAGCAAAATGTCTTATCTTATTACAAGAAAAACATTTCAAGGGCAACTTTCCATTATACTTACCGACACCTTTAGGCAATCTTCGGGCAATCAATACTTCAAGCTCATCAAGCTCTCTTTCTTGCTCTGCTATTTCTCTTCTTTCTCTTTCATATCTGGATATCCTGCACTCATCAGGATCATATTTCTGCTTACCGGATATAGATGTTGATGCTCTAAATGCAGTCTTAGACTTTCCATGTGATTCTCCACATTCGTTCAGCTTAAGCTTCCAACCAACACATCTCTTGTTACTATAGTCACACTCTGGATCTCATCAATAGCGGCAACTTTATGTTTATAAGCAGGAGGAACATATCTCAGCACCTTAGCAACTATCTCATCTTCCTCAATCTTTCCACCAACACATCTGATACCAAGGACAAGTTCATTCACCTTAGCCATGTATGAATGTATGTTCTCATCATCTACCATTTTCAACGTCTCATACTTTCCTTTCAAACTCTGCAACTTAGCAACTTTCACTTGACTATCACCTTCATATAGGATCTCAAGCTTTTCCTAGATCTCATGTGCGGTCTGAAGTCCCATAACATTTGTCATTTCAAAATCAGTCAGGGCACTAAGTAATGCTTCTTTTGCTTTGATGTTATATTCTTCTTCCTTAACCTCATCAAGAGTAGATGGTCCATTCTGAGGGACAACATAGACATTCCTAGTAATCTTCCAGTAATTCTCTCCAAGACATTTCAAGTGCACCTCCATCCATCTTTTCCATACAGTATAGTTACTTCCATCAAACCTCAGACTACCCTTCTTGAAAAGAATACCTTGAGTTGTCATCCTGGATCTCCTCAAGCAATTAAGCTTCTACCAGAGGATCTAACTCTGATACCAATTGTTAGCAGCAATCAAGAAGGAAGACTAAGAGGGGGAGGGGTGAATCAAGTCTTCACCGGATCTAGAAAATTAAACTCCAAAATAGAAACTGATAAACTGCAGCAATAAACAGATAAGCAAATTAACAACACAATACACAACACCAAGATTTTTGACATGGAAAACCCGGTTAAGGGAAAAACCATGGTGGGAACCTACCCATAGTAAGATGATACTCTGCAACAGTATGTGAAAAATATTACAATGGGGAATGCACACGCATCCAGGCTCACTACCTAGAGCTCACTGCTCAAAAGATATTTTCCCAGAAGGCTTCAATCCTCAGGGAAGTCTCATTGACTTACAATATGATTCAGACTACAATCTAGAAGAAATGAACTGCAATGATAGCATCTACAAATGCCTGATGACATATCTGGTTAAGCATAATTCTCTGCCCTGCAACACCAATCTCACCTCAACACTTCACTGAATGATAAATTTATTGTTTGTACATATACCTCTCTGATAATACTGACACAATACTGACACCAAAACTAAGTGAATAACTCATCTATATATACAATTCATCAACCCTGATAACAAGGTCGGTTAAACCCTCAACCCTCAACTCACAAAATTACATTACACAATACAAAGATCGATCACCATACCAAAATAATGATTTACATTACATAGCATGGACCTAATTCAAATTCCCAAATGATCACATCCACCAGGAATCACGCCAAGATCAACCGCAACACGCTACACCACCAGAAATACTGCATAACACGAAAATCATCACCGGTTGATGAAAACCACCAAAAACATGCACAACGATCAATGCGGATCGCCAAAACAAATAGGATACGAATAGAAAACACTAGCAAGCATGTTAGAATCATCACCAATAGTTGCACCAACACCACTTATCAATCAACATCAAAAATCTCAAGAACACAACCAATCAACAACTACCACGAAGAAAGATAACTTGTGGGGCACCAATATAGGAGTTGAGAAAATACAACACCACAAGAACCCAAATAATCTCTGCAAGCTGAAAAACCTGTTACAAGGAGAAGCAATGAAGCAAATCATAGAAGGAAAGAATACACAGGAAAAATATGCTCCAAAAGATGAGAGCTCAATAATCTCCAAAATGTATTGTCAATAATAATCCTTCTTCATACAATGAAAAGAAAGAACTCAACCTTTAATAGGTCAAGAAACCCTAAAAGAGAAAACCTAGGTTTGCACATAATAATTAATTAAAATAATTAATTATATGCACCTAAAGTTAGCTTAAGTGTAAAAGAGATAAAGGGAACTTAAATAATTAAACAAATATTGTTTAATTAATCAAGTAAATACCCAAATACTCTAACATCCCCCCTTAAGATAGACTTAGGGAGAAGCTAAAACCTATAACAGCTACTGAAAGCAATAAAGATGGGTCCCGGCAACAAGGCCTGATCAGGTACCCAAATACAATGAAATCTCTATGAACTGGAGAAATAGAGAAAATCACGTGGGAACAAAACTCTACTCCAAAAAGAAATAGAAAAGAATACCACTGAAGCATGAAGAACCTGCAAACTTTGTCGAAGAATAACTGCTGATTTGAAGAACCTCCACTGAAATAGAACATGACTAGGTAGAGAAGACTGTAATCTGCATGAGTGCCCTCAAATGACACTACTCGAATCAAGAGGCAAACAAGGCAAAAACAACTGAAATCGAAGATACAGATGGCATGAGAAACCAAAGCTTGAAGAGCTGATCAACCGAACCACCCACTGAACTAGAACATGACCAGGTAGAGAAGACTGTAATCTGCATGAGTGCCCTCAAATGACACTACGCGAATCAAGAGGCAAACAAGGCAAAAACAATTGAAATCAAAGATACAGATGGCATGAGAAACAAAAGCCTGAAGAGTTGATCAATCGAACCACGGAAGCAGTAGAACCAATAGGATAAACCTCCCCATAATGCGAAAGTGGGAGAGGGACAGGAACACTGAAAAGGACAGCCAAAAAAAACTGCATGACGAAGAACCAAGAACATCAAAAGGTGCTGAGACACATCATTATGAGGTGAATGTCGTGGAAGGAACACTCACTGGACAAAGGAAGATGGCAAACAATAGGCAAACATCAACCCCTTCATGGCACTTGATCAATAGTGCATGTACAACAAGACACAAAATATGCAAGATTTCAAGTAAACAATGCATGATGGCACTTTATCTCAGTGCATTTGCATAAATACAAGCTACAATGATAAGAAGACAAGAAAATAGAAACGTGAACCAAAATAGAGACATCCTACTCAAAGAAGAGATCCCAGGACCTGAAACAACCACGATATCCACCAGAGTGCTGAAAAGAAAAAAACTAAATAAAATATGCATGGAGAAGAATCTGGAAATAAAACTCAGATGGCTGGAAATTACACAGCACACGATTTCCGAAAATATAAAGTTTTCAAAAAATGAAGGTCGGATGCTCATTCTATGGCTCTCGAAGTGCAAAAACTAGACCTCACTTTGACTGGAAAAAAAATAGTCAAATAGAAAAATGGAAAAAAATTACCAACACCATGAGATCGACCTCGGAACCAGCTTTCCGACGCCTATTCGTTTTCAAAAAAATGACTCTGTATGCCCAAGATAGGGCAAAAAAACCAAACCCCCCCTGAAAAAGCCAAAAAAGGGAGTTTGGTGGCTTGTTTGGGTGGAGGAGGCCAGGGAGCGGTGCTCTGGTGGCAGCCTAGTGGTTCTCTAGTGGTGGAGAGGAGCTTCGATGGCAGCCCGAGTGGAGAGGCACTCGCATGCGGAGCAGAGCCGCTGGGCGGTGCGTTCGGATGGAGCGGGGCCGTTGGGGCGACGGTCGGGGAGCTACAGCGGCCAACGACAGGGGAGGCCGGGGAGGGCCGACGGTAGGGGGCCGAGCGGCAGGGGCCACAGGCAGTGGTCATGGGGTTGGCGGGGGTCAAGAGGCGTAGCAGCGGCCGAAGCAGGAAGCGGCGGTCGTAGGGAGACCACTGGCGGGAGTTGCAGGTGGCGGATCTAGGCTAAGCGCGGTGGTGGGAGGTCGGGGAGCTAGAGGACTGGCGAGGGGAAGGGAAACACTATCGGCGGGGCCGGGAAAAACACTACCGGCGGACGAGGAAACACTGTCGGTGGCCGAGGAGCCGGAGAAAAACAACTGGCGGCCGGGGGCCGTAGAACTAGAAGTCAGGGAGCCGAAGGCCGGCGCTGACAGGAGCGCTGTACAGGCCTGCAACATGGCAGGGGCCCCACGGTACCCTGTGTACCGTGGGTACCTATTGTGACCATTTCACACATCACCCCATTAGAATGGGGACCCCCTCTTTTTCGCTTTTGTTTTGCCTATCCTTCTCTCTGCTTTTAGGTTTTTGAGTGAGTGAGTTGTATGTCTGGGCTAGGGCTAAACCTTAGGGGTTTCTTCTGATGTTATTCAAGCAGAGTCCAGTCAAACTTTGAGAGTTGTTAAGCATCCTCCTGAGGATTGAGATTGTTGAAATAAGGTAAGCCTGTCAGGGGAGTCAGATAGGTCTCAGGTTAAGTCTAGATTGAGGGTTTTTGGGGTAAAATCCAATTTTGGCTAAGTGTTAGCATTTTGAAGGTGAAATTGTGTGTTTTTGCATATGTGAGTTTTGATCAATTTTTTGAAGTAAGATGATGCCTGAAACACAAAAATTTCTCCTAACCCTTGCTAAGGGTCCAGGGCGAAATTCGTCCTGAGTGCAAATTCTTGTTTTGAGAAGGCTTGCTAACTGATTCCTGGCCTTGAGAATGACCTAACTCTGCCTTGTGAAGTGATTAGAGACTTCAATTTTGAATAATTTAGCCAGAAAGGGCAAAGTCGCTCCTGACCTTCTCTGAAGGTCAAGGGCGAAAATGTTATTTAAGGCATATTTGTCACTGACTTTTCTAATTTGTTTTGTGCAGGGTCTCCAGGAGGGATGATTGGACGTGATTTGATGCTTTGGAAGATTTGAAGGCATAAAAAATGATGAATTTAGAAGGTTAAGGGAAAAATCGCTCCTGTCCCTTGCTGAGGGCCCAGGGCGAAATTTTGATTTCCCTCATCTTGCAGTGAAAAGGAACCAAGTGTTGGATATGAATGAAAAGTGAATAACTTTCTCCACCCGCCTGAAGCAGTTTTAACTCGAGATGATGAAGGATTTTGTTGGAATCATCAAAATCGCTCTTGACCCTCTCTGGAGGTCCAGGGCGAAAAAACTTATTAGAGTCATTCTTGACCTTGTATGGTCAAATTGAGATATCGAAGGCGTGGTGGAGGACAAAATGAGCATGGTGAAGCATCCAGACTTGATTGAAGATAATGAAATGATGGAGTTTTGCCCAAGAAGGGTAATTTCGCTCCTGACCCTCTCTCAGGGTCCAGAGCGAAATTCTTTATATGCACATTTTTAGACCTTTCTTGGACATGAACTTTTATTCATAACGTGAAACAAGATGAAATCTTCCCTAGCAAAGACATTTCATGATGAAAGGTGAGGCATTTTGGTCTAGAAGGCAAAATTCGCTCCTGACCCTCTCTGAAGGTCCAGAGCGAAATTTTCACAAGGCACATTTCTTGCTAGGTCAAAGTGATTTTTATGATTGGAATAGTTTTAGGCAAGTGTGTTTTACCCATTGAATATAATTTGGACGATCAACAAGGAGGCAATCAAGCCAGGTTTGCAAAGTCGCTCCTAACCCTCTCTGAAGGTCCAGGGCGAATTTCTAAGTTTCTCTCCTTTCTTTGAAGAATTAAGAAAAAATATTGCTTGAATGAGTGAGGAAGGGTGTGTTTTGACCGTTGAAGATAATTTGAAGGGCTAACAAAAGATGGATAAGCTTGAATTTTCTAAATCACTCCTAACCCTCACTAAGGGCCCAGGGCGAAAAACCTAAAATCCAACCTTTTCCTCCAGAATTAAATGAAGCTATGCCTAGGCACAAGTTTGAAGCGATGTTTGAAATGCCTTGAAGTGGAATTGAGATGCTAAGATTGCAAATTTTGATGACAATAGGGAAAATCGCTCCTGACCCTTTCCAAGGGCCCAAGGCGAAATTTCCAAGTGTGCCCACTTTCCTTGCATTTCGAGATAATATTTTTGTTTCCAAGACTCAAAAGGGAGTGGAGAATTATGTTCTACGCCTTAAGAGTAATTTGAAGTTGGAATGATCAAGAATTTGTGCAAAAGACTCAAATTCGCTCCTGACCCTCACTGAAGGTCCAGGGCAATTTTTACGAAACCAACAACTTCCCTTCAAGATTACACTAAGGCAAGGTTGTGCAAAGGTGGAAAAGGTCTTCTAAAGTGTGGAGAACAAAGATTTGACTTCAAAACTTGATAATCCTAGTCTAAAATACAAAAGTCGCTCCTGACCCTCACTGGAGGCCTAGGGTGAAAATCTTTGAAGTCCTTATTTAGCAATATTCAAAGCAAATCAGGCATGCATGGAATGGATGAAGGAGATCTTCGCTTATCCCACAAGGAGAGTTGGCAATTAAAGGATGAAGGATTGAGAGCAAAAGTGAAAAATCGCTCTTGACCCTCTTTGAGGGTCCAGGGCGAAAAAATCCTAATAGCACTTTCCTCCTAAAGATCAAGTGAAATTAAATTCAAAACTCCAATAAGAAATGCCATTTAAATGCCTAGATGAAGTCTTGGACAAGAAAAATGAGGAATGCAAGGCCTAAATTGAAAGTTCGCTCCTGACCCTCTCCAAGGGTCCAGGGCGAAGTTAATAGCATTCTTTATTTTTACCATATTTGAGCATTAATATCCTCCAAATTGTATTAAATGCCAAAATTGCTAACTTCGAAGCATTTGAAAAAATTAAATTATATTGGCATTTAATAAAGGACATATTGACATTTAATAAATTAATTTTGAGCCTTAAAAAATCGAACTTTTATTGTTAAGGCATTTAAAATTAAATATGGAGCACCTAAGGTCTTATTTTTATTTATTTTATCAAGTCGGCCCCTCCTTTTTGCTATTTTATTTATTTTTTAAGCCTTTTTTGCCAAGTCGGCCTAGGGGAAGCAAGGTGGTGAGTGCTCTATATATTGGAGGTTTTTTTTCATCATTCAAATCATTCACTCATTGCTTCAAGTGCAAATTTGGAGAGAAAGAAGAAGGTGCGAAATCTGGTCTATTTGGAGCGAATTTATCTCAAGTGTTGGAGGCTAGAAGGAGGTGGAGTTGATTCTTGTGAAGGCTAAAGAAGGCGCATTTTGTCCAAGGGAGAGCTTTGATCTACATTTTGCCTAGCAAGATTCACCTATTTTTGCATCATTTCTTAGAATTATTACTCAAGTGGAGGTATGGTGTAATCACCTTAGCACCATTGTTGAAGATTTGAATTTTGAACTTTGGTTTGGAAAATTCTAAGTTTGGTGTAGTTAATTAGGAAATGATAACTCAAGATTTATCATGAAGTTTCCTAATTAAAATCCTAAATCTTCCTTTCTACTCTATATTTCTACGCTTCAAGGTATATTACTAATTGTGAAATGTTGTGTAGGTGTCAAGATGGCAACTCCAAAGGCAGGAGCATCTACTAGTCATCCAGCTCTCATGAAGGAAGATCAAAAGAACGAGGAATTGGAGACCAGGATCGTGTCCAAATGGAGCAATATCGGAGATACCAACTTGGGAAACTTCAGTGTGAAGAAGTTTCGAGAGGTCCCCTACATTGGCAAGCCATCACCTGTCGCAAAGAAGATAATTGAAAGTGGCATCATCAAGGCGACCGGTTTCCCTCCAGCAGTCCAGTGTCATGAGCTGATGATCGAGTGTGCCCGCCATTATGACTCACAATCGAGATCGATCGTATCCAAGGAAGGAAACACTTTGGCTTACCTTTCAGAGGAGGCTATAAGTGAGGCTCTCCATCTTCCAGAGCATAAAGATATGATTTACAAAAGCCTAGAAGGAGCTAGGTCAATGTATGAGGATGATCCTGACACTTGCCTAAATCTCATAAATAAGAATTGGTTGCTCAAAAGTCATCCCCGCCTGTGCAAGATTCCCAACACACCAGATAGGATCGACTTCCAGGAGGAGTACAGAGATTTGATAACTTTGTTCAATCTAGTTACAGGGGCTCCACAAGCCTTCTACTTCGAGAAGTGGATGTTCTACTTCATCCAAGTGATAGTCCAAGGAAAAGGAACGATTCATTGGGCCAGAATTATTGGCCATTGCCTGGATGTGCAGTCGTGAAGCCTAAAGCCTACCAGATCATTCCACATGAGCTCATATGTCATATATGCCTTGATCAGGAGTTTTGAGTATGTAGGGCTACCTCACAGAGGAGTGATCGGAAGAGGACCCAGAGAAGTGAGAGTTTGTGACTCTTATGTTCATTTACATCATCCTCTTAGAGGTGACTACAAGTTAGTCAGCGACACCTTCACGATGAACATCACTAGGATATTGCAAGGTGGGATTCATAATCGACTATCTCTAGATGCACAAGAACTTGTGAAGAAGCATGGTGCATGGTTCATCCAGTTTCAAAAGTTTACATATATCAGAATTCATGGGTGTCCTTTACCTCCCTACATGTTGCCAAGGTATCTGACAGACAGGATAGTGCTACTTGAGGTGACTAGACAGTTGGTAGCTTATGCAAATGCATTCAGACACAAGCATGGAAATGGAATTCTCGTGCCCATCATATTGGGGAATTCAGTTGAGGTATGTCCTAATACTCAAGCCTTGGAGGATGCAGAGAAGGAATTGGCTTTATATTCATTCACATTCTTTGCCTCGAGGGAGAATTTTGATCCTCATGGTTATATAGAGGAGACAGTTGGTAAGAAGTACAAACACGAATTTCAGGTAGAGGACTTTTGGATGAATCTCTCAAGTGATTTAGAGGTTAAAAGAAAAATGCATTCCAGGCTACCCTTAGATCTTATTAGGAAATGCAAAGTTTATAGGGTAGTTGATCAAGCACAGGATAGCGGCAGACATCTCCAGTCATCTTATGACAAAGAAGACAAAGCAGTGAAGATAGATTGGAATGAACATGAGGTTTTGGACTTGAGAGCTTTGATGGCTCCAGTTTTGTCATGTACTCACAGATGGGTGGATGTACAACATCAGAAGCTAAGAGAGCAAAACATACCAATGACTTTTACTTTGGAGGAAAGACCAGAAGAAGGAGGAGCGAGCGTGAGTGAAGACAATTCTCATCCTAGAGGCACAAAGAGGAAAGAAAGACCTGAGAAAAGAGAACCCTCCAAGAAGAAGCAAGAGTCCAATTGAGATCGCTCATCAGGAACATCTTCTCAACATGGAAAAAGGGCAAGTCAAGCTGAAGGACAAGAGAAGACGGTGCCTAAGGTTGATGAATCTATGGAGTCCATGGTACAGAATGATAAACCTGAAAAGGGGTAGGCACCTCAGCATTCATCAAGTCAATCTCCCCAAGTTGATGAGCTACATGAAGAGAAGAATGATGATGAAGCGACATCTCCTCTTCGAGAAGATGAACCATTGCCTAAAGAAATACAAGTAAGAGAGACGAGATCTGCCATTCCGGATTGGTTAAAGGAGAGACTGACGAGGGTGATTGTGGTTGAAGATGAAGATGATGTAATTGACTTAGAGAGCCTTATAGGAAATTCTCAAGAAGTAACGGAGAAGAAGAAGGCCACTAAGATGTCCAAGGTGATCAGGGATGAGGCAGGATCTAGGAAATTGCAGATAGCTACACCAGTAGTGGACAAATATGAAGGAGAAATCCTTACGGATGAGTATGATGTAGAAACATTTGAGCTTGGTCCCCTCACTACTGAACAGGCACTAGATGAGGCAACCGATTCATTTGAAGCACTTAAGGACAAGCTTAAAGAAGAAATGGAAAAGAATAGAAATCTTGAGAGAGAGAGAGAGGTGCTTGGAGAGGTTACTTTAGCCATCTCAATCAGCCCTTGGGACATCAGGATCCAGCAGTATCTCCTGTGCAAGCACTTCCCCTTGAATCAGTTGGCGAGGCAGAAAGAGTCAAGAGCTTGGTTCAGCTTATGAGCTCTTGGATTGACAAATCCCACACAGTAGCCATTGAATTTACAACAAGAATGATGAAGACAATCCATCGAGCTATCCAGGTCCTTGAGATCGTCCACAACCTAATGATAATTGTAGTTGCTTTCGCTCACACTAGAGATATTATCATTCCTATTCTGCAAGTAATCAGGAAAACACCAAGGAAGATCCTAGCACAAGAAAAGATAATGGATGGAGGAGCTCATAACCTACTTCAATGGTCAACTCTACTCCAAATGAAAGAAGTTCTTTTCGAAGATATCAGCACCAAATGCAATCAAGTTGAAGGTGTCATCCATCCAATTCAGGACAAGGTGTTTGAAGTGTTGTGTACCCTTCTTGGCAGGAGGATCGAAGTTGAGATGGATGTGGACCTTCAAGAGTTGGAAGAAAGAGTCAAGGTCATCTTTTGCAAAGATGAGAATGTCATCACAGACGAGCAACGGGATCTAATGTTCACTACTATGCTCCTGATTGAGAAGATCAAGGAACTCAAACCTGGATGGGAAGCTACTCTTCTCATTGCTTTTGATCAGGTTATCCACTTGGAGGAACGCATGAGGAATCTTCCTAAGATTCCCATTGCTGAGGTTGAAGGAATTGTGTCCAGATTCACTGCATATGCTAAGAAAGAACATTGGAAAGGGAATAAGATTCTAGAAGAAATGTTGTTATAGAATGATGTGGCATCTTAATTATCATTGGTCTATGTTTCCTCGACTTTTGTGCCAATTAAATATTTGGCTATGCATTTAATAATGTTCATCTAAAAAGGGAACTTTTTGTAACAAACCCTGTGTAGGGGAAAAAGTGACACTAAGCAAACATGCCCTAATCTCACTTTCAACCATACACTTGTGGAATACGAAAGAGCCTAGAGGTATCACACAATTGGCTACTTCTTTTTGTGGAAGAGAGAGCCACGGGATACCTATTAGGATTTCTATTCCTTTGTTGTAATTGAAAGATGAAATGATGCAAGTTCAATCCCTAACCCCAAAGTGCAAGTATGAACTAATAACAAGATTACAGAATTGAACTTAAATGATGGAAAGCTGTAAACACAAGGACAAGACAAGAATGCAAATGCGTACCCGGAGTTAAAATCTGACTAAAAATGTTCGGGATGGGGGCGCGGGTGCCACTGTCCTGATTCTGCCCCTGAAACTGCTCCGGAAACTGTTGTTTTGCACTTTGGAAAAGCTGTCAAAAATGCTGAAAATGTTGTCTGTCAGGAGGACCAGGGCGCCCAGCGCCCCTGTCCTGGCAGGACCAGGGTGCCCCACGCCCCTGTCCTGGTCTTTTGCTTTGATATTTGGTGTGTTGTTTGGTCTCTGTCTGCTTCTTCCGGATCTGTAACTTGCGGCGTCGTCCGAGTCCCGAAACCTGCACTTATATCTGAAAAGGTGTTTGGGCGGCTATATAGGGTTTTGCATTAGTCAAACCCCCGCTTCGGTGATTTCCACCTCCACGAATAGCCAAGTTGTATTGTAAAATGTATTGTGTGTGCAGACCTAGTGTGTGTGCAAGGTCCTTAAATGCAAGAAAGCAAACTAGAGCAACCTAGAAAGTAAACCCTAATTGCTTGTAAATGATAATGTAAATGCTCTAAATCAAGATGCAAAGTGATCTAAAGCATGAATAAAGGATATATTGAAGCTTATGCAAAGACATGAAAACAACATGAAATCATACCCAACCCTCAAGGGAGGAGTACAAGCCAATCTTCAGTCGGTAATCTCCTATTGTTCTTCAATGTCTTCCAAGCCCTAAATGGATGAATGAAATTGATAAATGCTTGATAGAAGGATGTTGAATGTTGTTGAAGTCTTCAAAGATCTGCTCTTTCGCTGCATAGAAGGTCCCTCAAAGCCAAAAATCGGATCCTTTCAAATGAAGAAAGAGAGCTCTTATGTATGAAACCCTAGGTCTTAATTTCAACTTTAGGCCGACTTAGAGATTGAATCTCCCGCCAATTTCTTGGGGTTAAGCTTTATTTTATGATTGGATCGCACTCCTAAAATTTCGAGAAAAATGTCCGGGACCATGTTGCACTCCGAGCGCCATGGTCCCAACAACTTTTCACCAAATTTTCAGGACTATCGGATATGATGATTTTAGAGAGAATCCCGAAGTTACAGGTGATTTCGAGATGTTTTGACCCCCGAAATCAAGCCCCCAAGTTCAAAATAGGACCTAATTAGGGTTTTTGATTAAATGATGTATAGGAGGAATAAAATGAAAAGGGCACACTTTAATGAAAGGGCCCAACTTTATGATATGGGAGATGATAAAATAGAACCTTAGACCTAATTAATTTAATTAATTAAGTGCTAAAGGGGAAATGTAATGCAAAATGCAAAATGCGCCAAGGCGGGTGCTAAACTAGGTGTGAAATTGTACCACCCTAGCAAGTGCGTACAATTTACGACGCTACAAACCCTAATTAGGGTTTAGATGTCAGAATCTCAATCGTTGATCTTCTTTTGATCTGGGCCGTTCATTGTAATTGAGGATGCTATATATACCCTCACTCATTTCCATTTTGTCATTAGATGATTAGAGATTAGATATTAAGGAGATAGATAGTTAGAGCTTTGGAGAGAAGAAAGTTATTTTGTAGCAAGATTGAGTAGTGAAGAAAAAATTTCAAACAATTGTTATCTATTTTGGCTTTGAGATCAATAAAATATTGAAGTTATGGTGTTTTATTGTAATTCTTGTGGCTATCTTCATGGTTGTTTACTTTCTTGAATCATTCTCGGTCGAAGTAGTATTTAAGTTTGAAGGACTAAGTGTTGGGCTTGATCTTTGGTGAGATTCACGTTCCAAACCACTAGCTTCTTACTGATTGTAAGGACGCCTTGTGTGGTCAACTGGAGATATTTAGATTGCTTGAACCTTCAATCATTATTGAACTATTGATATGTATCTTTATGGTAGTATCTATAAGTCTTGATGATTTGAAAATCAATAATCACCTTAGAAGATCGCATCAATTCTAGTAGAGTTGTAATTCCTTGGCAATACTGAAATTGGTAGAATCTTACCAAGTCTAGCCTACATCGAGTCACTCTTAGGATTAGATTAGAATCCATCTCTTGCAAACCCTATCTTTTGATCTTTTTTGAGAACCTGTTAGCTTTAGGAAAATCTTGTTCCTGCAGATTGAAAACGTAAGGCCCCTTGAAGAAACAACATTTACAACGACCACTGGTTCTTATCCACACGTAGAGATCCTACAACGAAGAACCTTGAAGTCACCCTGATTGATCCTTTTTCGTGATATCTTCAGCATTCAGAGGCTTTACTCAAGAGAGGATAAGGTACCCTTGGGTATTTTATTCTGTGTTTGATAGTGTACAAAATACACGTCCACAGTAGCCCCCATAATTTTTTTTTTTTTTTAAAAAAAAATTTAAAAAAACCTTGCTTTTCGCCTTTTGCTTTTTTTAAAGAATTTTTTCGGGTTGCATGTTGTAAAAAGGCAAAATATTTTTTTTTTGGAGCGTTGTACGGGCCTGCTCTGATACCATATAGGAGTTGAGAAAATACAACACCACAGGAGCCCAAATAATCTCCGCAAGCTGAAAAACCTGTTACAAGGAGAAGCAATGAAGCAAATCACAGAAGGAAAGAATACATAGGAAAAATATGCTCCAAAAGATGAGAGCTCAATAATCTCCAAAATGTATTGTCAATAATAATCCTTCTTCATACAATGAAAAGAAAGAACTCAACCTTTAATAGGTCAAGAAACCCTAAAAGGGAAAACCTAGGTTTGCACATAATAATTAATTAAAATAATTAATTATATGCACCTAAAGTTAGCTTAAGTGTAAAAGAGATAAAGGGAACTTAAATAATTAAACAAATATTGTTTAATTAATCAAGTAAATACCCGAATACTCTAACAACCAAATCACGAACCATCTGAAATGAAGATACACAAGATCATCCCAAACAATATCCCAAAGTCTCAACACAAGATTTGATCACACCAAAATATACAAGAGGAAATACTAGATTTTGCAAAAACAATATTCAGCAAAACCAAACTACAAAACCGGATCAGAAGATCTTCCCAAACTCATCGGAATAAATCACAAGAATATGTTGACATCAATGACAACAACATATCCTAACAACAACAATGAACAACCATATCCAACATGCACACCATCAACACTCTTGAGATTAATGCACCTTGCTATGCATTCCTTTCCTACTAAAAAAATCAAAAAGTTGTTACAAAACATGAAAAGTAAATTAAGTATAAGCCTATTTGGTAAATTTTAGAAACTATTTTATGACCTTGTGATAATAAAAAAATTCTAGAAAATGAATTTAACATTAAAGGATTATAGTAGAACATATATCCCCAAGAACAATGTTAGATATTTAACTACAACGAAATTTGATAGCATCTTCATTGAATAACAAGTGACTGGCATGTAAATGAAAACTTGCAAGAAAAATAAACAAGTAAAATAAAACATGTTTGGTTGATGAAAGATTTGGCTTACACCCTAGCATGATCCTACATCAAACATCGATGGTTATTTGAAAAGTGAGTCCCTCACTTCTTAGTGGCTTGAGGAAAACTAAGACAATCCACCTTAGCCTTTGATTCCAAGGTGAGTTTTCATCAAACATTCATTTTCACTTTAGTAAGTAATCCTCATACTACCTATTCCTAGTGCCCCTCCTATTTCTACTATCTAAAATATCCACAATCTTCTTTTTGTTGTTGTGATAAAAAATTTCCATTAAAACTTTGTATTACTATTCCCTAACTCTTGATCTTGGTGTAGATCTCAATATTATAGACTGGTGATATATCCTAACCTTCCAAATTTCAACTTTATTACTTATATTGAATCAAATCATGTTATAAGTCTACAAGGCCTAAACTCCCTTATTTTTATCTTGTTATACATTTCTATTGGAAACATTTCCTTTTTGAGATACATCATGACTTCTCTAATAGAAATCTTCTTATGTATTTTCTTTTAATATTCTTTTTCCTTGTACCAACCATTCACTTTCTTGAAATTAATTCTCAGTTCCTCATGTACTTCATGCATATGTTTAGCAAATTATTTTCATCAATGCTCTTCTTTGCTTCCTTATTTATATCTCTAACTTTGATACATTTATTAGACTATTGACATATGCAACTACAAATAGAATATTTCTTGTACTCTTGCTAATTGAATTATTGTATGAAAATTATGGCAATGTTAGAATCATGTCCGAATTTCCTATCTTTTTTCCAACCAAATATCTTAACAAGTTACCTAAAATCCTACTTCTACTTCTATTTGTCTATCAATTTGTGGTTGGTATGTTGAAATGAATTTCAAATATAATTTCATCTTCTTCCACAATATCTTCTAGAAAATCCAATAAACATTTTTATCTCTAACTAAAATAATACTCCTTGGCAAGTCATACAAACTCGCAATTTATTTGAAAAATAGATCAACTATATGCACTTAGATCATTGTTCTTCTTACATAAGAAGAAATGTGGTATCTTAAAAAACCTATCCACAACTAAAATTATAGAATCATGACTTCTTTAGTTTCTTGGAAATCACAATACAAAATCCATACTAATGTCCTCCCAAATTGGCAATGGTTCATGCATACCTACATTCTAGCTATTCCATATTTCAATTTGACTAGTCCTACACCCCTGGACAAATTTCCTCACAAATAAAATTAATTCTCTCATTTTTAAATTATCTTAGCTATCTTAATTATCTATACTGCTGTATCGATTTTTTTTCCTTATTGAGCCTCTAGGAATACACAATTGACATCATTTTAAGCATATCATTCTAGATAAAACAGTTAAAAGAAATTTTGTCAACACTTCCAATTCCTTACATTATCTCCATGGCTCCACAAAGTTAGGATCAATAAACTTGTTTGATTTTGACTCCTATGATTTGAAAAAAAACACTATAAATTTGCATAAATTGTACCCATCTCATATTTCTTTGGTTCAACTTTGAACATTTAAATACTAAAATGACTAAGGATCAATCTATAATACAAACTCCTTTGGCAACAAGTAATGCCTCTTGATACCTCTTGATAGTAGAATGAATATCTTCTTGTGTCATTTTATTTTTCACCAAAATAAGATATTGGTCTTCTTTCTTGACTCAAAAATACTATTATATTTTCATCATTGTAAAACCTTGTCAAAATATGGTAGCGTTATCACTACTTGTTATGCCACTTTCAAAATTTAAAAATTTAATTCCACTCCATAGGCCCTCTTAAAGTCCTCGTCTCCTCTCATTGTCTTAGTTAATGATACATAAATACCAGTAAGATTCTTGTAGCCCATTCAACAATTTCTTACATGTTCTAGACCCATCTTCAGTGGACTTCAACTAAAATTACAAATCATGGATACACCAGTCATTTCTTCATGAAACTACACTTAATTGATGTTTATCAATAGCCTTTCTTCACTTAAATTTTTTAATATCATTATAATATTCTCTATGATTTCTTCATTAGCTTCGTTGAGAATCAAGATGTCATCAAAATAAACTATTACTAATTTACCAAATTAAAAAAATCAATACTTTATTCATCAATCTCATAAATGTGCTTATCATATATTCAGTTTTCTTAGAATTTAATTTTTCATCGGAAATGACTATCCAGCCCCTAGAATGTACAAATGCATAAGTTGCAGCATAATTTATGCATTGGTGCATCCTACGAGTTGGATCACCTTATTTCATTGTTGATATAACTTATGCATCGGTGCATCCTAGAGGTTAATCACCTTGTTAGTTGAAATGTTGTCTATAAGTCAGAAAACTTTTCTTGGGCTACTTGGAGATCTTGCAAAAAGAAAGAGAAAGACACTAGCCTCGATGTCTTGATCTCCACCTAGATGATCAGATGACCAAAATTCAGGAAGCCTGCTAATGCGATAATATGTATTACAGAATACCATAGAGCTGATATAAGCAGCAGCTTTCAAAAGGTGCGTGCAAGAAGGATCAAAGACCTTGCATACATCACTAAAAAGACATCCTTTGAAAGGACTAGACCATAATATGAAGCAAGTACCCAAGAGCAAGATGGCAAAAGTTTTGCATGAAGCTATGGGATTGCCATGTAATTCAGAGGCTATCGGCTGTAAGGAGAAAAGTTTCGCATGATACACAAATTCTACTGAATTTGGTAAAAGAAATTTGCTTGATAGGAAGAGCTTCTGGAACAACCGTTTATGTTTTATTTACAAAATATACACACTTGTTCCTGTAGTTCTTTGACTTTCTACAAAAAAATGAACTGGGGAAACCTCACGTACACCAGAAAATTGCTTCCTTCACTAATCAATACAAGGTTCATTCTCATCTCTTCTAACCTCAGAAATTATTGCGTTTCCAAAATGTCCTCAAGGATTATACCCAAGCATGGAAAGAAAAATGCACTTAAAGTTTCAACCATAGACAGTTACTGGTGCTTGAGAAATATTTACTGCAAAAAATCAACTTTACCCTAGGGTTGACAGCAAAAAAGCCCAAATGAAACATAAAATATCTGCTTCAAATATGCTCTATGGGAAAAATATGCTAATCTGCAGAAAAGAAGAAAATTTGCTTGAAAAAACTTTTAAATTTCTATAACAACCATTAAAGGCACTCACTCGAGCAATCATGCAAGCTCAGAAACAACATGAACAACCATAACTCCTGGAATCACCCACATCGCACACCAAGGCAAAGAACAATGGTGAATCTTGTATAAAGCATCACACTGCCATATTAACATTAGAAATTTTCTGTAGCATCATGAAAGAAAACCAACACATCTTACAGATATTTATACTTTTGATGCAAGAGTGTTGAGAGACAAAATTCTCTTCTGCATGACCAACATGTCACAAGTAATTTAAAGCACCACTGGAGGTGACAAACGGCAACAATGTGACCCTAGACAAAAAAATGTACAAAAGATTTTTGCACTCAGCATTATCAACGACAAGCAGTTCAAATTATTGGTGTTTGATGAAAAACAGTGATGTTACTTTCCAATCTCAGCTTTAGTTTTCTGTAATCAGGCAAAAATATTAAGTGGTGATTCGGTTTTCTACTGCAATCTTTGCAGTTGTGAGGGAATTTGAGTCTATAAATTGTTAGTTTCCATTCGCACCTCCTTTTCCTTTCTCCTTGCAGCCGTGTTCTAAAGAGGGAGAAAGCCAGAAAAATAGGTTTGAACTTATAATTGGCTAAAATATAAGCCCTATACCTTCACTGGATCTGCTACAATGAGGTTCCTGATCTAAATCCAAATAAAGTAAGCTGCATCAGTATAGCTCATAATTTGCAACTAGTACTTCAGTATATTTGCAGCTTTAAAACAGTTAATGTTCATGGAAGACTGATAACATTATTTATCAAGCAAACCTGGAATATATTGTCTCAGATTATGTTTACCAAATTGAATCACATCAACTGTATTTAAAATTATATTGTGTGGGCTTTGGTAAAAGCCCATTGCCATTTGTCAGTCACATCCATAAACTTGAGCTCAAAATAAATACAGATACATGGCACAAGGCAATCCAGTCAAACAAATCAAATACTCTTACATATGGTTGGCATCGACAGGAAGGAAACATCAATCTTTCAAGGCTACTCGGATACGTGCAAGGCTGCCATGCAAATCAGATAATATCAAGCTTATTTTGAGAGAGCATCATAAATTCATGTCAGCTAACACACTTATATGACAATGAAGTTTTTATAATCTGCAAATTCAACCTATAGGTTTCCTATCATGTATACAATCAGAAAATTAATCATGAAACAAACATAAAATGAGGTATGAACAGCCATGCACGTCTGTACTTCTCAAACATGCTTTTATAGCAAAAGTATTACAACTATCTTTCATGGTTACAAATTGCAGAGTTTTGCCGCCACAACATATCTGTAAATGTAATCCTGTAGTGACAATTTGAAGGTTCATCAGCTTCAATAGGATGTATATGAAAACATTATGGTCAATATGGATATTTTAACAAAGGTAGCAATATCAATATAAAATTGATTGACAGAGGTATACCTCGCTCAAGGACATGGGCTAGGAAAATATGCCATATAAATTGTCTTATACCCGTTTTACCTAAATAAATACATACAGAGAAAGAACTCCTCTTAACATAAGAGGATTCCTCTGGACAATTACAATTGCTTCCATCCAGTAAAACAAATCTTTCAAATCAAATTACAACACTAATATTGTTGGACATGAGGAATTGGATGATAGCAACACATGCTATTTTAATTCTGGTAAAGGATATGAATAATTTCAGAGAAAAATGTACAGTTACTTTATACCACTTATGTACAACTTAGCAGCTGAACCATTCTATTGGCAGGATGTTGCTGCACCAGCTTCCCTAACTACTTGAGCTTGAAATCTAGATTCAGCACTTCCATGTTTGTCTTCCCGTGGATGAAAAGTTCTGCCGTCAGCCATTTGCCTTACAAAACGTACAAAGTGATTCCAGTTATCCCTGCGGAATAGCTGCTCACTCATTCGCAAAAATGAAAAGGAACAGACCGGCTCATGCTTCTCTTTACACAAACTATTCTCCAAGCAAAGCCTAGAATTCTTAATAATTTGTTTCTGTGATTCCTCATCAAACCTTGTTGTGGAATTTTCTCCAGACAGTGGTACCTGAGACTTCCTGGCCGCAAATGTAACTTGTCTCAGCAAACCTTCTGGACTGCAATTTGCATTCAATGGCTTCTGTTCAGAATCTAGCATCTCAAAACATGTGCAACATAAAGTCACTCCATGTCTACCAAACATTTGGGCAATTGGAAGATACCCATCATTTAGAGATGTATTAAAATATCCTGCGGTCAATTCTGCTGAGTGTGATTCAGTTCCATAATGCCAATGAATGCCTCCAAGTTTTCCAGAAAGCTTGGCTCCTGTGTTACGGAATATGGCCTTTGCTGCTGCACTAATGCGCTCACCATGCATAAGGAGCATTCTGGAGTACCACTCAAGGAAAAATTGCCCATATGGCGTATTCCAGGAGCCATTTGTTTTAAAAAAACCTGTCTCCTCTGGCCACTGCTTGTAACCACCAGCATCACGAGGACCACTAACTCCCCATTCACCCTTCCCAATTTTTTCGGCACATGCCTTTAGACTTGCACTCATATACTGCATCAAACATCAATATAGCAATACAGTTAAGTGTAAGTGTCATCTATTGGAGGCAGTAATCATGTTTCCAGATCTATTATGAAATCAATATTGTTTGGTACAGAAACCAACACCTTATCATAACACTGAAACTCGCCAATGCCTGGAAATTGCCATGTTAAATCATCTGCTGCATATGAAGGGTACCTCAGTTCTCCCCCTGGACCCATTCCAAGTTGAATCTCCTGCAGTGATAGATTCTGTCAGAAAATGCTAGGGCCGATCAGGATTTCAAACAGGAAGCAAAGATCAAGACTGCTCACCGTTATAGTTTGCCCCAGAAATACCTTGAAGGTATCTCTGAAGCTCCTCATAAGATCTGAATAGACTTGAACAGGCGAGCGACCCTTCAAGACAGGAAGGGTGTCACAACCCAAGGAAATGCACTCTGTATTGCGCATACCCTCTCTATCTGTGTAAGCCAAATCAGGATTCTTAGCAATCTCTTCAGAGACCCAAGCAGGGAGAGGAATCCTGCAAGAGCAGAAATGCTGTGGTTAGCAAAATGGAACAAAAAACTTTTGTCAAGTTTTTAACTTTTCACACTACATCAATTTAATTTTAAAAAGTCTTCCACTAAAAGCTCTCTTAAGTTTTCAAATCTTTGTGGACAATGGACATTATAAACTCCATAGCATGGGCTGCTGCTCCAATTTGTATCACATAAGCCATCATCAAAGAAACATAAGCCAAAACAACAGCAAAAATTACAAAACTTCCGCAGTTTTTAAATTTTATCCAAACGCCTGATATAATTAAATATGCCAAAAATTTACTCCAATAGACCAATCCTACAAATACTAAAAGAAGGCAATAAATCCTCATGAAACTACTGTAATAATTCAATTCTGGAAATAGAGAATGAAACCAATTCATTAATTTTCTTACTTACCAACAAGAATCTCTACCACGACGTCCGCATTGATGAAACGACATGACAGCCTGCACTTTCAGACTGTGCCTTCTTGCCATCTCCGCAATCTCCAGGTAACCAGTCCAGTTGTATTGACCGGGAACATCCTTCTCCACAACCCCCCACCATACATTAACCATAATACCCTCCACACCTGCACTCTTCAAGGCCATAAGACTCACATTCATAGCTTTTCTCTTCATCAGCTGCCCTTTCAAGTTCACAATATTCAAAGGCAACATCACAAAAACGGGCACACCCTCTTGCCTGCCCTCAGACATCGGTGAAACCAGGGTTGGATATTGTTTCTCATAATAAAGCATCTCTGGATCTGCCTCTGGGAAAACGGACTCATTCCCTTCTGCGGACATACAGTAAGCCCTAGAACTACAATTATCCGACCCCAAGTCACTCAAACGGTCAAACTTCTGTACCTTTCTCCGGCATTGATCCAAACTAATAAAAGGATTAGATGCCGAAAAATTTGAGACACTACAACTTAATGAAGAAGGCTCACCGAAATTTGAATTTAATTTACTCGAAACCTTTCTATGGGGAAAACTAACCCTGTCTAACCCACCCTTAACCCTAGAACAAGACACTTTCACTGCCCTGGAACAATTTGACGACACGGAGAAAGACCCTCTTGTCGAATTAGCATACATTGAAACAGCCATACCAGAAGAGTTAAATGTTACTCTATGCAATTTAATTTTCAAACATAAATATCACAACTCAAACCCTGTCATTTAAAACAAAAAAAAAAGAAAAAATGCCAAACAAATCGAAACAAAATGGCAGACAGATCCGTTAACTTAGCTTGAAACGGTCGCCAAATTGTAGCATATTGTCAACCAGTTTCATGGCCTGGACAACAAAACAATGGAATTTTTTTCAGTATTTTGAAACCCTAATTGCACTTCAATAATCTTCCCAAAAACATGTATACGATTTAAGAGAAATTTTTATTTATTTTTAATAAAATCCACTCCCCTGAAAACAACAAAATACAAGAATTCAGAACAAAATAAAATAATTCACACCTGTGACGAGGGAATGATCTTTGAAGGCTTTTCATGGTGGGGGAATTGTGCTGTAGAGGTGTTTTTATTTAGTTGATCAGCTTTATTCTTGTTAATTAACATCCACAGGTCTCGGTTTCGAGTCCCGTGGAACCTTCAGTTTCTTTATAGCTTCTCTAAATATCCCTGACACTACCACCCAGAATATAGTTGTGCACATATATATATATGTGGACAATGGAGATTGTTGATGTACAAATATCCTGGGACGTGGAATCTCTACTTTATTCTGCAGGATCCGGAAGCTCGGATGTCAATTTTAACAGAAAAAGAACTATTTTCACGAGATCTTAAATTCAAATTATGAGGTACTCCTAATTTTATTGAAGGCATGATTTTTCTACTGTTTATGACCTGGAGAGTATATAAATAAATTTTTGAATAAAATTATTAGGGGTTATTTTATTAAGCTTTTTAATCATATTTTATGATGTATTATTAGGAAAAGGAGAGCATAAAACAAAATTGTAAGGAGTTTTTGTGACATGTTTATAAACACATTTTGTGATCTATTATTAGAGATGGATAGTTAATGTGATATATTATTAGTGATGGATTATTCAAAATATCAATAAATTTGTGTAGAAATTGTTGTATTAATATTTTGGAATACATTTTGTGATCTTTTATTAGTGATGGATCGTTAATGTGATATGTTATTGGTGATGGATTATTGAGAATATTGATAAATCTATGTAGAAATTGTTGTATCAATATTTTGGATCACATTTCAAGATCCAATTTATATTGATATTTCAAATTGCACTCCATGATCCATCACTTGCAATGAATGAGGGAGTGGGATTAGAAACATTGATTAAAAAACTCTAACATAGTTTTATTCAAAAAACATGTATATTCACTCTTAATTTGTTTGTAAAGGGTGGGAGAAGAATCTTGATGTGAGTTAGGATGATTCTTAGTATTTTTCATGATTAAAATTGCTTAGCCTATTTGGAAAATATCTTTCTTAACAAGGGGGAAATGCATTGAGGTGGTCCGATGGTTATTATAGTTTTACATATGATTAAAATTACTTACTTCACTGGTATTATTTATCATACATATAATGGAAGCAAAATGTGTGAGGTTAGCAATGGATTAGGTGAAGTGGACATCAATAATGGTGATGCAAAATGGTAGTTAAAATCAAAGATTAGGAAGTGATAATCAAAGAGTTGGAGTTTTTTAATCAAGATAGGTAGTTAGATAGTGTTGGCAAAATCTCAACTTTTTGCCAAAAAATCTTTGCCCTTTTGTAAAGGTTTTTGTGTGCACCTAGAGCTCTATTGTGAGCGTTAGCAAGAAATCTAAGGAATATAGACTGAAGTTCTATACCTAAAGGATTTTTTATGTTGTAGTCTTCTACCCCAGACTCAATCCTATTGAGGCGGCAAGGAAGTTATTATGGATCATATCTTAGTTGTAAATTGGAATAAAAGGTTGTGTACACTCAATAGACCCAAAATCAGAAGTATTTGTATTCATATATCAATATATAATTATTGCATTCCTTATATCTCCTTTCTCCATATATCTTATCTAGATCTTCTTTATCTCTTCTATATGTTATCTATTTAGGTGAATAGATCTTCCTTATCTACTTATATCTACCACAAAGGACATGGCCCTTGGGTAATATCCCTAAAGTACAACCTATCTTCTAAAGCTCATATTTTGGAACCTTATTTTTAGTTTACAATGACATATCTCTGGACCAATGTTTGGATATCATTTTCCAGCCAACATAATCCCCACATTAAAACCTTGACTTGTCCTCAAGTCAAACTGCCTACGAAAGAATATCCTTGTATATAGTTTGGAGGGATTTAAAATGATTATCGCATTGCTTCTTGGTTGTTTGTTGTTGATTAATGTGAATATGTAGTTGTTTGAGTTGAATATATTTCTATGAGCGAATTAGGAATCTTAATGTTTTTAAGAGATTTATGGGTATCCTAGATAATACTGGTAATGTGTGTTAATTGGAGACTAATGAATTTCCTTAATTGCCTGAATTTTCTCTGAGCTTTATCCTTCTACGACTCTAACCTTCTCTTCTTCACTTTCAGTCTCTAACTCTAGTGTCCTTTATGCTCATTATTTCTACCTTTTCTTCTCTATGCTCATCCAAAGTAGAGATTTTGTTGCTTCTTTTTCATATGGATCCACCCTCTTCAATGTAGTAGGTAATCTTCTCTTCACTAGTCAACTCCCTTCAACTTTTGTAGATGGTGCGAGTGGTGGTTGAGTTTGTATCCTATCAGACCTTCTTTTAGGTGTGGGCCCAATTTCTATTGGTTCTTCTTGTGCCTCCTTAACGGGCTTGTCAGTTTGTTCTTTTTTCTTTCTCTTCTTCTTCTCAACTTTTGTCACTAATTTCTCCTTTGCCAATGAATTGAAGAAATCCTTTGCATTATGGTTTCTCTTAGCCTTTGAATCTAGGGGTAGCTTTAGAAGCCCTTGTGCATAGGATTCAATTTCAACATCTATAACTTCATATCACAATGGAGGTATCCATGAGGTTCGAGGCTCGAAGGTATCCATTATAATGAAGTATTTATCCACTTGAAAGATTCTAGTGTCCATATACTTTTGCACAATGCAATTGGATATTTTCCATTGATCTTGCATCTTCTTTTGAAAGCTCTTGAAATAATTGCTGAAAATTTGAATGCAAGATGAGGGTCCAAGAAATTTTTGACATACTCCACTATTTGTGTTGCTACTAATTTATCTATACCCCATGGTCTTCTAGTGTATTGTGGTAATTCCCTCGTGAATTAAAATGTTAAACAAATCAAGAGTATCCCATATCAGAATTGGTAGCTCATTATATTTTAGTCAAGATGCATTCTCCAAAAGTTCCATGTGTAGGACCTCATAGAGGTTAAAGTCTTTTCCCTCTACTACCATTTGATGCACCATATGAATGACCAATACTATGGCAAAGCCCTCCCAATTTTTCAAATATATTTTGTAAGAAATTACCTTCGTAACGTACAACATCTATTTATTTGTGATATTGCTTTTAGTTAGACTTTGATCATCAAATGTAGCTTTGATTAGCTTCTCTACCTCTTTATTCTTTATCCCCTTCATTGGTGAGATGGCTCCTTCTACTAGCAACCCAATAATGCCATGGGTGGCCTCCTTAGTTACCTATTAGGATATTTGAGGTATAGGTATTTTTCATGTAGCTTGTTCAGTATTAGCTAGACCCATTATTTCTCGTCAGTGAAATCCATGAAGTCCTTCCATA
Source organism: Cryptomeria japonica (assembly GCF_030272615.1). NCBI lineage: Eukaryota > Viridiplantae > Streptophyta > Pinopsida > Cupressales > Cupressaceae > Cryptomeria > Cryptomeria japonica. The sequence goes on from NC_081407.1 coordinate 720,214,413, forward strand.
AATCTAGCTTTTCTTCTCCAATGTGAGCATACTCCAGTTTATACTAGTTGGTGTCCTGCCAAAGTGATTGTCTAAACTCCTCAATGGAAATGTGATCAGTTTCCTCCAAGGGCGAGTGGATGTACTTTTGGATGTCCTCTGTGTCAATTATTTTGGTTGGGACTCGTGAAAATGCATCCTATGGGTCTATTTCCATTTCCTTTTAAGGAAATTTATGTTGGTATTTTGGTATGGTTTTGTCACTGATGTCAACACCTGCTAAATACACCTACTTTGGAGATCCAACAACATTCACCGGCAATCAGTAAACTGTTCAAACAATCATCGATATATGGTTAACCGATAGGATATAATGTTCACTGGTACCTGCAATGACATGGAAGACACTTGGTAATGTCGAAGACATCATGTGGACACTTTTCCTTGAAGTAATATCATTGGTATATTCTTATTTGCATATTTGCTTTTACCGGCAAATAGGTCCAGGTTATCTAGGGTTACACCGACAGGCTTATCTTTTCCAGATTAGCATGGCACGCTATGGAGATGATTTATTATTGTTATAAAAGCATTAAGCCAACATGTTCAATCGGTTATTGCATCGGTTATTGTATTATTTGTAAAATGTTTTATTCTAATATCTTGTAGAGCCGACCTACTAAAATTGGTCTTAGGGTATGGTATAAATGTAAGATCTTATTTGTAAGATCAAGTGTGGAATGCGAAAAAAGATTTAAGGAAGGGTATATGCGAGATCAAGCAGGGATATACACGAAGACATCATTTGAAGGTGAAGTTAGGTTTTTGTAGAAGCATATTAGCATTACACCGGTACTGAATCCAGCATATAAAGATGCTATTTTGTGCAGTACATTCTCATTGGATTTAACCATCCAACTATAGTTAGTGTGACTCCCATTTGTGTTTGAGCAGTGAGCTCTAGGCTATTGGCCTTTCTGCATGTGCAGACCCCTCTTTGTACACTTACTATCTGCAGTAGTATCATCTGATTGTGGGTAAGGTTTCCCACCATGGTTTTTCCCCTTACAGGGTTTCCACGTACAAATATTTGTGTCATGTGTTGTGGTTGACTTTGTGCTTATGTTTCATGCATTAATTCTTACCGGTACAACATTTCCTGTTAACACTGTTTACCAGCACATTTAACTATCTTACCAGTATTAAGCATTAAGTTGGTTAATAAGATTTTGGTTTGAATTTATTAGACAACTGATTCACCCCCCCCTTCTCAGTTTTCTACGGGACCTACAATTTATTATACTCTGAGTGTGGTTTAGCAATTGTAGGGATGAATTCAGGAGCAACCAATTATTATTAGCTGCAATGTGGGCTAGGGTGAGATAGCATAGAGTTTTGGAAATGAAAACAATATTGAGATGTGTTCGCAGGAACATGATTTGTGTTAGGGAACAATGAGAGCTAAAATAACCAAGTGAGTGAATGAATGGAGTAAGGGTCTTTTATAGATTTCCTCCTATTAGACATATTTATTATTGTAACTGTTTCTAGTCTTTTCTTGCACTTTTCTTCTCGTTATTTTCTATGCCTACTTTTTTTGGCTATTATGATCTACTTTTCCTACTTAATTTTGAAACGTTATGAACCAGATATGAACCATTCTATTTTTTGTTTCTTAATTAATGGTTCTTCTAGCTTTCTGCATACTTCCTTGAGCTTTTTATCATAATTGAATAGATTCATTACCTCCTTTTATTAGATTCATCATTTGAGTAACACTTTCTATTAGAACTATCGGGGGGTACCAAAATTTGCTAGGAATTCTCCTTTTATTGTATCCTAGATGGCTACATGGTTAGGGTAATTCTTAATGTACCATTCAATTTCTTCCATCCTTAGGGATCCTATAATGTCTAATAGTCTTTCTTTGTCTACAAACTTCCCCAATTTCTCCTAGATTGACCCTAACAGAAATACATGCTCTACTACTTTAGTGGTGTCCACTCCAAATATAGGGATCTTGATGACTATATCCATTGTTTCGAAACTTTGTTTAGGATTTGGTGTTGTCTTAGGTTTTTATACCAATTGTCTTAATGATTTTGGTCTTGCGGGTTTCTTCTCATTTTTAATAGTACTTTGGGGCTTTGATTCTCCACCCTTATCTCTTGCAAGTTTTATATCAAAATATTATTCTCATAGTATCTTGCTATGAGGAATATCCTACTCGTTGCTTGCTTCTTTCTACTCTTCCTTCTCTTCTTTCTTCTTTTCTCTTTTCTTTGGTGATTTCTCTATCACAATTCTCCTTCTTTTAGACCTTACGAGGATTGGTCCTCATTTAGGATTTGGGACTCTTCAAAACTTATTTTTGTCCTTCTATTAGTAAACACCATCTCATTTGATTGCACCTCTATACGTAATGCTTGATTAATTTCCTCTTTCTTATTTTATTATTTCTTTAATTTTTTTGATCGATTATTCTTTCTTTAATTTACTTATACTTATGTTAACTAATTTCTCTAGATATTCATTAGTACGAATATGACTTTATTTGACATTTTCATGAACTCCTTAAACTTATCATCCTATTTGATTTTGATATTGATAAAGTCAATTTTAGGTTTAGGATTCTTAGAGAGTTGTGGTATGGTAGAAGCCTCATTGCTACTACATTCCCCTAACAACAATCTCCTTTCTCTTCTATATACATCCAGAGTCATCTCGAAACTATTTAGTAACCTTTCAGCCTCATTAAGGCATGAATCTATACTTTTGGGGATCTTTTCCTCTCTATTTCTTCTTCTTTTCTCTCCTCTTCTAACATCACCCACACTAGTACACTTAGTAGCACCCATATTAGTGCACTCAAGTCTTTTCTTTATTGCTATCTCCATTCTTCTTCTATATCTCTCTTCTCTTTCTAGTTTATGTCTTTGTCTCCTTTCTACTCCATTAGGGGTGACTATTCTTTCTCTTCTCTAACTTAGTTTCCTCCTTAATCCCTCTTGAATTCTTGTTGTTACCTTTGGCCATGGTTGTTTAAGATTTGGGATTGCATTACTCTTATATTTTGTCCCACGGTGGTTATTTATATAGTTATGTTAATGGTCACATCCTTTTATAAGTCTCTTCAAACCTTTTCCCCCTTTTCATTTCCCATCCCCTTTTTTCCTAACCCCCTTGCATAGGGTAGATGTCAAGAAGATATAAATTTGATTGATCATATCTTTCCTCTCATTTTTTGTTTTATTTATGGATCCAATAATAGTTTAAGATTTGAGTTTTTCTTGACAAAACCTCAATAGATGCTAACCAGGGTCCCAACAATAGATTCAATGTTAGCAATAAATATAAGGTATATAGACTAGATTTTTGTACCCAAAGGATATTTGATATTTTAGTATTCTCCCCCAAACTTAGTCCTATTGAAGCAGCAAGGAAGTTGTTATGGATCCTAGGATCCTATCTTAGTTGTAAATCAAAATAAAATGCTACACATACATAATAGACCCAAAATCATAAGTATTTGTATTCATATATCAATATATAATCATTACATTCCTTATATCTCCTTTCTACATATATCTTATCTAGATATTCCTTATCTACTTATATCTACATAGGGGACATGGCCCTTAGATAATATCCCTAGAAAATACGGGCACCCATCTTGTTTCATCTCACCTATACATCTAGATGGGGATGGGTTAATTGGGAAGTACAACCTATCTTCTAAAGCTCATATTCTAGAACCTTATTTTTGATTTACAATGACATATCTCCAGACTAGTGTCTGTATACCATTTTCGAGCCAACAGTGAGCATCATATGTAGTGAATGTTTCTTTGAAAAAAGAACCCACTAATTAAAAAAATAAAAAGGAAAATGGAAATAGTAATAAATTTTATTTTGAGGGGTGAGGGGTAGGATCTTTATGGGAGGGGAATGGTCACCTACCATTGTTGTCTCTCAGAGCTTCTCCTATCACTTACAGATCTCAAATTTAGCATTATTCGTCGCTTTGGTCACCTTTGTGATTCTTCATTCCCTTATTTCAGATTGGCTTCTCCATTATTCTTTATTCTTTGATTTCTATTGTATTCATTTTTGTATTGGGGAGACATTCATTGTTTTATTGATTTGTATTTTTTGAATTTCATGTTTTTCTCCCTCATCTATTTCCTGGCTCAAGAATTAAGGTCTTTGTTTGCAGCTTAGTATGTTGGTTGGAGGGGAAGTGGAGTCTAATGTCACCCTCATTTATTATTTTTGTGTGTCTAGATCAACCTTTATATATTTCCCCCATTTTGTGTTTCTATGGAAAATGATAAAATTGGTTGCGAGAAGGGTATTCAAAATGAGAATTCAGTTGATGTAGAGCTAGAACCACCTAGAGACTCCACCTCTCCCATAGTTTGAATCCTTGGCTCCTCCCAATGTTGAGATACCATCATACAAGGAGGCCCTTAGGTCAGAGGTGGAAGGTGAGGTGACACTAGTTTCTACAAAATTTGAAGTTGATAATAATGAATCAGTTATGGTGGTGTGAATAGGATATTTTACCTAATTAGTTCACCTCTTAGGTCATATTCACAAGTTAACTTTACTTAGGTCCCATGAATATTTTTTAGAATTATTAGTTGTCATTAGATCACATCTTATCTTATGTCATTTACTTCTCGTGTCCTAATAATTAAATATTTTTGTCTCATGGTATGTGATTGAGATACTTTCCATGATATTTCCTAATCATATCTCTCACATTTCTTATAGAATAAAGCCCTCTTGTACACTTGTATCATAAAAAGGTGATGCACTCATTGATTTATTATTGATCATTTTACATTATTGCCTCATAATTAAGTAATCTCTAATATTTCCATACTCTCTTATGGAAGGTTTTTGTAGGTGATCCTTGGGTGTCTAAGATAACTATAAGCTCCTACATGGTATTAGAGGTCTAGATCTACAAACTCCTCAAATTTGAGGGTGATTTGGACATGAGTTTTTAACATGCATTTTATCATAAAAATAACCTCACCATTGACTCTAGAAGGCCCAAAAAGCCCTATTTTCATATATGGCACTTCATATATAGGCACCAAAACAAAAGTGCATTTTTTGAGGGTTTGAGAAGTATTGGAAAGTAAAATTATGTACAACCTATATGATCATATAAAATTTGTATAGTTGGCTTCCATCACACAATAGCGCAATTTTCAATTCAATATATCTGACAAAATATTTCATTTCCTATACCAGTCTTTGTACACTTGCATAATATTATGTGACAATTCTTATTTAAATAATTTTCAATAGGTTAAATTCGATAGGTCTACACTTGTCAACAATGTATGAACCCACTACCACCCATCCACCATTTTTATTTGACCCTATTTCATAGCATTATTTCCTTCTTAAACACCCTTAGCTCTACCCATGGTCACATTGGTGACCTACCATCAACTCCTAGAGGTCCTATTTTTTGCTTCTAATGCCCTAATAGAGTAGTTTTTTCTAGGAGCCATATCTTTTGACTCAAGTATCATATTTTGCAAATGAGACATTGTTGGAAATTTAGATTTGATTACTTTTGAGTGGTGCATCTCTCGTTATCATATTTTGTTGTTGGTGAATTTTATTTCTATTTAAAGTCAAATCTATCATTTGGACCTTAGAGCTCATAACATTTTGTCAATTTATCCATTTTTTGTAGTGTTGGAAAGGTATTGAGGAACTATTATATTTGATCCATGCACTTTTTGTAGATTGAACCCCAAAAATATTTTTTTTATTTTTTTCAAATACCATATTGTGATTGATCACTTGGACATCTTGATAACTAGAGAAGTTCTATCTTTTTTTGGTGGGGGGCTTCATTTTAGGTATTCAACATATTTGGGAGTTTCTACTTATTATTGAAGTTTGTTGTCTTTGTAATTTTGGACATATTTCATAGTTTATTATGGGTTTTTCATTTAATTTTTATCTAGCCATCTTGAAAAAGGTAAACTATAAACAATGGAGAGATGGGCTATGGAAACATGACCAATAACTCTATCTTTTGCCACATCTGTATGGTCTTATTCTTCTCTAGATATTGCTAGTAAGAAATTTTATTTGATTGTAAAAACAATAATATATTAGGAGTGATTTATTTCCATGTTGATGATGACACTTTGAATGCTACTATAAACATTGAGTATCCTTATGCTCTTTGGACTGAAGTTTGGGATACTTATGGAGAACTTGATATAAAACCATTCCCAAATGATCTTATTTTAGATATTTATCTTGTACTTCTTGGTGAATTAGAAAATATACCATATGATTATGATATGATGAGGGAGTTAGATACTTTAGAGAGATTTGAATCTTTAGACGATGATGAGGATGATATTACTTTAGATTCTCCTTCTCTTTTAGAGATAGTTGATGATCCTTCACCCTCATTGATTCCTTGTGCAAAATCATTAATTGATAATTCCGTTAAATCCCTATTCAATAGGACCATCATAGTCTTTTTGATTCATTATTTTAGTATTAAAAAATGATCTAGGTATATTAGATTTCTTTTCTGAATCTCATATTCTAGATTTGGAGGACACATTTGAGGGGTTATCTCTCCTCTTTGATGACATTTGCTGCACTACTATTATGAAACCTTCTTTGTCTTTGGAACTTTTTCATCATTAGTTACCACATCATTCTAATTTTTCACCTTCTCATTTGATTGAACATTTTCATAATTTTTTGTAGAATCAACTTCCATAGATGTGGTGACACGTGAAATTTTTTAGAGACATCATCATATATCTTCATCCTTCTTCCTATTAATTTATATATAAAAATATATCTACAATGAAATATGATCCAATTCCTGCAATGAAATGTGATGATATGAAGAAGGATGAAGAAAAAATATGATCCAGTTCATATCATTCATCATATTTCATTGTAGGCATTGGATCATATTTTATCTTCAAGCATCTACCATTTCTACAAGAGATCATAAAATTTGGTGGGCATAAATAGTCTCTCTCTTTCCCTCATATTTATTGTATATTTTTTATGGAATTAGTCCTTGGGACCTTATGTTAGTTCCTCTATTCATCACTTATTTCGAAACTAGTACATTATTGTTTTCTTGCAATCTCTATTTTGGAGGGCTTTTTCCCCACAAGGGTTTTCTTCTTTACTTTGTTTGTGAGATATCATTTGTAAATGGGAACCTAACATGTCCTACTAGTCAAGACCCATCATCCATGCATCTTTACATAATATTTACATTCTTGCATTTGTTTACTTCTCCCTAGGTCATACATAAGGGAGGGTTGTTGATGTGAATAAAGTATTTTACTTAATTAGTTCACCTAGTAGGTCCTATTCATATGTTAAGCTTACTTACTTAGTCCTAGGAATATTTCTACAAGTAATGGTTGTCATTAGATCTTATCTTATGCCATTGACTTCTTGCATACTAGATCATTTAATGTTTTTTTGTCTCATGTTATAGAATTGAGACACTTGTTATGATATTGTCTAATCATATCTCTCACATTGATTATATAAGTGTAAAGGTGGAAAACTAGTGAATGATAGATTGAGAGGAAAACTACCCTTTCCCTCAAACAGAGATGAGAGTTTCACTATTGATTATCCTTAAAGCACTTTTCACCATTACATTAGGAAGGGGGAAGGATAATTCACTAGATTCAATCTCTCCACACAAAGATGGTAGATTTAATTCTAAATGAATTGGGAATGCTAAGTTGATCCCCGCTTCCTTGTTTGATTTAGAAAGGAAATTGATTGAATTATGTAGTGCAAAAGTGACAAAGAATTGGTTATAATTTGAGATCAGAGTATGGGATGAAGTTGTGCACCTAGATCTGGTAGTAAAATGTCAAGACGAAGTCGCCCTACGAATCTGAGGAAAATTTGCCCAGACTGTGGTGGGAATGTATACGGTCCTCCGAAAAATTCGTGAAATGAAAAGGGTTTTTACGCCTCTACAAATGAAGCCCGAATCCAAAATTACAGTCGCGCACCTGCAACCTACACACGAAAAAGAGAGGTAAATGGGTTGGGATTGGGAATTTGCCTTTAGGTCAAACCCCTGTTTTGGAATTAACCAAGTAATGAAAGAAAGTACTTGCAAGTAGATGTAAATGAAAGACTAAATTGTAAATCACCTTAAGGGAGGTTGTAGTAGCAATGTTGATAGAAATGCTTGTGTGGATTTTGTATGTTGGAATCAATCTCCTCTTCAATGGTTGAATCCTTGACTTGAATGCAACACCTAGCCTTGAAGGGAGACTTGAGAATGCTCAATGCTCGAAAAGAATGCTTGAATGCTTGATCACTTGTGCAACTTGAATCTCTCCAACTTATCCAATTTCCACTTATTGAACTTATGCAAATGAGAGGAGGAATGCCCCTTAAATACATGTTTGGTGGATTTGAATTTCATCACAAGTCGACATCGGGAGAGTTTTCCCACTCATTGCACAACCCACAATGCATGCTCTAGGAAGGTCCTGCCCCAACATAGGGTAGGGATAGGGGCACCACACCCTTGTCCTACCCCTTTCTCCAGGGCAAAATGCAGTCGGGATGATGCAGAGGCCAAGGAAGAAGCTATTTTTGCAAGCCGAGCACTCTCTGGTCTCCAATCAGGCTAGAGGATTCGAGCTTGCATGCGTGAGGACCCTAATGTTGTCAAAAATTGCTAGGGTCACAATTTTATGACACTACAATAAGCAGTGACTCTTATCTAATTATATCATAGTAGGGGATGTCTTATTATTGATTCATTGTTGATCATTACATACATTATTGCATCATAATTAAACAAGAACTATTCATGTCATACTTTCTTATGAAATTTAATTTTTATTCTATAGGTTATCTTAGAGTGTGTAAGATAACTATCAAATCCTACATGGTATTAGATCTCTAGTTCTGCAAAATCCTTATTAGATATGAGGTTAATTTGGACATGATATTTTATGGGTGAATTATAACACAAATAGACCTTACCATTGAGCCTAGAAGGCCCATAACTCCTATTGTTATAAATGGCAGTTCATATTTAGGGAACAATTTTTTTTGGCACATTGTTTGAGGGTTTGAGGAATCTTGGTAGGTAAAATTCTATATAGTTGATATAGTTGTGCAAAATATATATGGTCAATAAAATCAATAGCATCATTGATATATGATAGAATATTCCATCACATGTGCCATTCTATGTACACCTATGTCATCTTTCTTAATAAGATATGATGATTGTTATTATTTTTCAATAGGCTTAGTTTGATAGGTTTACACCTGTCAATGATATGTAGCCCCAATGCAACCTATCTACCATCACCATTTGCCCTAGCTATAAATGTCCTCAACTTTGCTCGTTCTCACATTAGTGACTTACCACTAGTCCCTTGGGGTCCTAATGTTTGCCTCTAGTACCCTAACAAAGCAATTTTTGGGCAGCCATATCTTTTGGCTCGAGTATCAAATTTTTAAATTACCATATCATTAGATAGATGGTCTAAATTTTTTAAATGAGATATCATTAGATAGATGGTTTAAATTTTTATATATGAGATATCATATTATAATGAGAATTCATACCATTTAACCTATAACAATTACCATGAATCATTTCATTAAATATTTCATTTATAATTTATATATAAATATTTCATTAAAGATACGATTCAAAAAGCATCTTAAATATTTACATTATAATTATTATTACAATCTTCACATTCTATAGCAAGCACTCTCTCTCTCATAATTATAAACTATGAAAATATATCTACATGTCAAATCATATAGATAATAATATTCATCACATTTATAACCTTTATATTTTTATATTTATAAGCAAAAAAATATATATCTTAAATATTTATTATTAAATAATTTTTTAGATACTTTTAAAAATTAATATATAAAAAATGGCAAATATGCGAAATAATGCGAATGGCAGAATCAATTCTGCAAACCCTTCGAAACACCCCCGTAGGCATGGGAGGATTATTGGGACATGGCAGACTAGTTTTTATCCTCAGGGGGTCCATAAAAATGTCGTGGGCACCTCAAACAGATTTGATGTCCTGAATACCTCTCACTCATGTGCCACAGGTGCAAACTCGACGAATTTAAAGGTTAATGGGATCTGCAGATTGGTCGTCGGGGCTCCAAAGGGTTTACTTCTTGGCTAGAGGCAATCAAACGGTCCTTCCTCATCTCCAGCAAAGCCGGCCTAGAAACAGACTTAGGGGCTCTCAAGGGAACCCCAAAAAATTCAAGCAAATCCTTCATTTCAACAGAAAGGGGTTTCTCATAATAATTCAAAGGCCTTGCGGGTTAATTGGTTCCCTAACAGGGGACGGTTCTCAAGGCTTCCACTCTCCCATGTGGAGATTTTCTCTCGAGACCAAAGAGATGTGGCCTCTAGGGCCAATAGAATAAAATTAGGGTTAAGAAGAACCTCCACGATAAGCTCAAAATCATCCACCCATTCCAGAAGCGGGGAGGGACCCATCCCTAAGCAATACCCTAAAAACACCCAAAAGTCATCATGCTTCAACACAGATAACATTATGATTATAAGTGGCAAACATACAGATGAACTGTGGGAATGTTACAATGATCTAGGGCTCTTTGGCAAATGGTTTGGTTTTGGCGCAATGACCTCTGATGTCCTCCAGTGGTTGAAGTTCGTCATGGAAAATCAGATAAGTATTACTTGCTTGGACAATGATTTTCTGTTTATCAAATGCAATTCTTGTGAACTTAAAAATAATTTACTTAGAAATAATCACAGATTCTTTAAAGGGTATTGTTTCAAATTTTTTAGTTGGAAACCCGATTTCTCCCCCACATATTTTGAGAAACTTAGGGTTCCGAAATGGATTTGACTCCCTTATATGCCGGTAGAAAATCCACAACGATACCCTTAAAAGATTAGGGGATTTTTTAGGAGGGTTTGAAGGTTTGGAGGATAATTACATGGAATCCTCTGATATCAGAATTCTACCCAGCATTGAGATAAAAAAACTAAAATTTGAACCCATTAAAATCATCACAAACCACTTGATCTATGAAATTCAACCGGAGACCCTCACGAGTGATATCACATCCATGGTTGTGATCTCCCCTATTCAAAATACTAAGAAAGAATGTACTAAGGCTAAGACTGTTTTGGGAATAGATTTGGATATAAATATAAAATTCAATCCAAAAGGTGGTTTTGTGTTTAACAAACAAAATCCCTGGGCTAGGGAATGTGTAAACATTGAAAAAACGGTAGATAAAACAAAAATTGAAATCACACCTAAAGAACCAGTGATGAAACAAAACAGGAATGATATAGAGAATAATGGAAGTGATAAGCAAACTGTTATGCCATTAGCAAACATGGCTTCTAAGGAAAAGAGCGTTGACACTATTATAGATAACAGTCCCCTTAGGTTAGAAGCCAACATTGATAACTGGGATGAAACAACAGATGACACTAGAAATATGGAGGAAAACATTGAAGCACTAGACAATCACCTCACACCACATGAAGCACTAGACAATCACCTCACACCACATGAAGCAGAAAAAGTAAAAGGCTTAAAAAAAAAGAATAAGAATAAGAAAAAAAAAGGGAAAAAAAAAAAGGAAAAAATATAAAGAAAAGAAACTCCAACATAAACAACAGTAACAAGGATATGGACTGGGATGCAAGGAGGGAAAAAGAAAATAAATGCATACTTGAGTATGTTGGCAATGAAGTTACAAATGACCTTATTGAACTATTCATTAATGAAATAGCAGATGAGGAGGAACTAGCATTACAAAAAACACTGTTAGCAAGAGAATTATGCAAACTTAATATAATTGAGGGCGAGGTACAAAACCTCAATTATGATGCAACAATGGATAAAATGGACAACCTGGGGATAGCTAAAACCATTGACACCTACTTACCCCCAGATGTTGCCTCCGAACTAAAAAAGAGGGGGAGAAAATCAATTTCTGAATTACTAACCAAAGCTGGAAGCGCTATGGGACAAACTAAAATCACAAACCTTTTTGAGGCAAGGAAGGGGAAGAACCTTCCCATAGGGTTATGAAACTCCTTACTTGGAATGTTAGGGGCCTGAATGCCCCTAACAAGCAATGTATCTTTAAGCGTTGCATTCCTAAATACAATCCAGAGTTATTCTTAATACCAAACTAAATAATAATGAAATGACAAACCTAAACATAAAATTAGGTATTAGAGAATTAGAAGGACAAACTGCTTGTGGTGCCTCAGGTGGACTGGCCATCATATGGGATCCTAGGCAAATATCCTTCAAACTTATAAGTAAAAGCCCAAATTGGATGTGTGGCAGGGTTATAAACATCAAAAGCAACTTAAAATTTATTATAATTAATGTCTATGGACCTATCCAAACACAAGCAAAAAGACAAGTCTGGGATGAAATCGAGAATTTCCTTTTAAGCGACATTGAACAAACATACATAATAGGTGAGGATTTCAATGCAATCTTAGACCCCAAGGAAAAATGGGGTGGTAATAAAAAAATGACCCAAACATGTCAAGATTTCAAGAATTGGACACATAAATGTAACTTGTTGGAATTAACGACCAGAATTGATGCTTTCACTTGGAATAATAGAAGACAAGGTTTCTGCAACATTGCAGAAAAACTTGATAGATTCTTCCTTTGCGTGAATCTCACACAGACTTTTGAGTCCTCTATCCTTCCGTTCTCAGGATCAGACCACTTCCTGATCCAATTGATCATATCAGAAGAACTAAAGGCAACTAAAACCCCCTTTCACTTTGAAAAAATGTGGCTTAGGAATGAAAATCTAATACAACTAATTGAAAAATGGTGGAATGAAGTAGAAGTCATAGGCTTTAAAACTTTCAAAGTAGTAACCAAACTCAAAAAGATAAAGCAACAATTAACAATTTGGAACAAAGTACACTTTGGAAATATCTTCACACAAAAAACAGAGATTGAGAAGGAAATGGAAAAAACTAATGAGGAGGTAATTAGGCTTGGGATGAATAACATACTATATCAAAAGGAAAAATCCAATTTGGCCCAGTATGAAGAAATCCTAGCCAGAGAAGAAATATACTGGAAACAAAAATCCAGGGAACATTGGCTGGAGGCTGGGGATAGAAACACAAGCTTCTTCCACAATAGCACAAAACAACGCAGATCTATTAACAGAATCATCAAGATAAAATTGAACTCAGGAGACTTCAGTGATGATCCCGAGCAGATAGCCAGGGAAGCAGTTGAGTATTTTGAAACTATCCTTAACAATAAAGAAGGCTCCAAGTAGACTAAGGAGAGTGAATTCAAAAAATACATCCCAAAATTAATATCTAAAGAACACAACTTAATGCTTAATAAAAAATTATCTATGGAAGAAGTGGAAATAGCCTTATTTCAAATGGGTCCAGATAAGGCCCCTGGCCCTGATGGGTTCCCAGCACACTTTTTTTAAAAATGTTGGAGCTTCATGGGAAAGGAAATAATAGAGGCCTTAGAAGGGATGAGGAACTTAGGATAGCTTCTAAGAGAACTAAATAACACATTCATAACTTTAATCCCAAAAAAGGAAACAATGGACTGTTTTGAAGATTTTCATCCAATTGCATTATGCAATACACTTTATAAATTACTCATAAAAACAATTGCAAACAGACTTCACAAACTTCTCCCCATAATCATCAGTGAGGAACAGTCTGGTTTTGTGCCTGGCAGATCCATTTATGATAGTATAATCATTGCTCAAGAAGCAATCCATTCAGTACAAAAAAATGAGGTACCAAGCATGATGATTAAACTTGATATTAAAAAAGTGTATGATAGAGTAGACTGGCACTTTCTATGCAAATGTCTCAAATCTTTCAGGTTCAATAAGAAATGGATTAATTTGGTCTTTGAATGCATTGCTACACCCAGGGTGTCAATCCTAGTCAATGGGGCCTCAAAAGGTTTTTTTGAAATCTCAAGAGGTCTCAGATAGGGGGGTCCTCTCTCCCCCTTTCTTTTTATCATCATGGCAGAATCATTGGGAAGAGTGATCAATAGGACGAGAGAAACACAACAGCTCAATGGTATTAAAAATACTTTTGACTTGGAACCTATTACCCATCAACAATTTGTTGATGACACCATGTTGTTTGGACTAAGCAATATAATAGAAGCAAAAGCACTCAAAAAAATCTTAAACAACTACTCTACCATCTTCGGATAGGATATCAACACTTTGAAGTCCAACATAACCTTTTTTAACACAAATAAAGATCTCCAAAGGAAAATCCTAAACATTCTTAAATACAAAATAGGAGAATTACCATGTAAATACCTAGGACTCCCCTTAGACAAGGGAATTAGATCATCCAAATTATGGGATCAGGTGGTCTCCAAAATCACAAATAGGATCTCCTCCTGGAAAGGAAAATGGTTATCCTCTGCCGAGAAGGCCACCATGATTAAGTCGGTTCTCTCAGCAATGCCAATTTACCAACTCTCATGCATGGATCTTCCCGCAACCAAGAGAAAGGAAATCACAAAACACTTGAGGACCTTTTTCTGGCAAGGCTCAGAAGACAAATTTAGACTTCCATTGATAGCATGGGATAAGATATGCATGCCCAAGGTGATGGGGGGTTTGGGTATCAAAGATTCAAAAATCCAAAGCAAGGCGTTGGGGGCGAAGCTTGTTTGGAGAATGTATACTGACCCTAAAGTCAAATGGGCACGAATCCTTTATAACAAATACTTGCATAACCAAGATCCTTTAAGCATCTTTAGGACTGCCCACCCACATAAAGGTTCTAGAATTTGGAACTTTATGCTCGATTGCAGAGATATCATTACGGACAAGGTAACATGGAACATTGGAA